>NW_026783567.1:623536-935304 GCF_949774975.1 Lagenorhynchus albirostris | reverse complement strand
AAAAGAAACATCATAAGATATCACTAATACACGGAATGTAACCTTGGCGACACAGGAACTGAATTACAAAACAGAACAGGGTCTCAAATTTAGAAAACCAACTTATGCTTGCTTAAGGGGAAAGGTGAGTTGGGGTGCTGCATAAAACCAGAGATTGAAATGAGCACAGATAAAGTTCCTTAAGCCAAATATGGAATAGACAAGAGCTACTCCTTGCTCAACGAAATGGACTCAACACCCCATATTAAATGCCTAAGAGTGTACCTGACTAGGAAGTATCTTAAAACCTATGGATTGCTATGTCTCTGAAAGAGAATCAAGCGTGTGTACAGGGGCATAAACGCAGCAGTGATAGGATTGGAGAGGTTCGGTGAGCAAATGAAGACCCTTTGAAGTCATATTGCATGGTACCCATTCCACGGGTCTCAACTCTCCAGGTTTAAGGTATTCTTCCTTCAGCTAAAACATGCATGTGGAAGCCAGAGTATGATCAACCGTGTGATCGGGAGACGTGTTCCAATATGTGTCAGTTTTCGTCCCCTGGTACTCGGGTGCAACATTCCAGACGCTTTACTAACACTCTCCCGACTTGGAGAGTCAGTGCCTTTAACCTCCTGTTTGGCCCAGTTTGCAATTTCTGCGGAAGATGAACAGGAATAGGGAGAACCAATGACAGACTAGCTGGAGGTGTCTGGACGGGCAAATTTAACTCTCATTTCCCACCAGGAAGAGGAATTCACCAAAGGCTCAGCGTGCCGTGCCGGAACCAGATTAGGGCCTGAAGCCATCCTGCGGTGTTGCGGCCAGCTCACGAGAAAGCGAGTTGAAGAAAGGAGCTCAGGGGCACTGTAATTCACAAACCTGCAGAGTTATAAATGACAGCTATCGTCCAAAAATATACTGAAGTAAGGCTGCCAAGAGGACTTGAAAGCGGGGCAGAATTGCAGGAAACCGATTTCAGGAGGTAGACTGGAATTGCATTGAAAGCATAGGAAAAGAGGCAGAACGTCCACAATGATGCACTTGGCCAAAAAGGGCGTATGCGTTTTTTCCTGAATATATTCAGGAAAAAACGCATACGCCCTTTTTGGCCAACCAAGCAAGCTTGCAAAGGAAATCTGCACTACAATGAAGTCTCACTTCCCCCCGGTCAAAAGGGCCATCTGAAAAAAGTGTAAAATGCAGAAAGGCAGGACAGGCCATGGAGAACTGGGAGCCTTGTTATGCTGATGGGCGGGATGTAAATTGCCAACAGCCACTCGGGAGAAGTGTATGGTGTTTCCTGAAACATCTAAAAAACAAAGCAACAGAGCCTAGGGCACTTCCACTTATGGTCCTATAGCTTAGGGAAATTAAAATCAAAAAGACACAGCCACCCCAAAGGTTGGGACGGCTCTGTTTACAAGAACCTGGTTTACGGTACAAGTTCAATATCGCAGAAAGTGAAAAATGGCTAAAGAAGTTGTGGTACTTACGTACAATGCAGTATCACTCAGCAATGAAATCTATGTCATCAGGCCCGTAGCAGCATAATGAGTGGATTCAGGTACGATGATTCTAACTGAAATAAGTCACACAGAAAAAGAAACATCATAAGATATCACTAATACACGGAATGTAACCTTGGCGACACAGGAACTGAATTACAAAACAGAACAGGGTCTCAAATTTAGAAAACCAACTTATGCTTGCTTAAGGGGAAAGGTGAGTTGGGGTGCTGCATAAAACCAGAGATTGAAATGAGCACAGATAAAGTTCCTTAAGCCAAATATGGAATAGACAAGAGCTACTCCTTGCTCAACGAAATGGACTCAACACCCCATATTAAACGCCTAAGAGTGTACCTGACTAGGAAGTATCTTAAAACCTATGGATTGCTATGTCTCTGAAAGAGAATCAAGCGTGTGTACAGGGGCATAAACGCAGCAGTGATAGGATTGGAGAGGTTCGGTGAGCAAATGAAGACCCTTTGAAGTCATATTGCATGGTACCCATTCCACGGGTCTCAACTCTCCAGGTTGAAGGTATTCTTCCTTCAGCTAAAACATGCATGTGGAACCCAGAGTATGATCAACCGTGTGATCGGGAGACGTGTTCCAATATGTGTCAGTTTTCGTCCCCTGGTACTCGGGTGCAACATTCCAGACGCTTTACTAACACTCTCCCGACTTGGAGAGTCAGTGCCTTTAACCTCCTGTTTGGCCCAGTTTGCAATTTCTGCGGAAGATGAACAGGAATAGGGAGAACCAATGACAGACTAGCTGGAGGTGTCTGGACGGGCAAATTTAACTCTCATTTCCCACCAGGAAGAGGAATTAACCAAAGGCTCAGCGTGCCGTGCCGGAACCAGATTAGGGCCTGAAGCCATCCTGCGGTGTTGCGGCCAGCTCACGAGAAAGCGAGTTGAAGAAAGGAGCTCAGGGGCACTGTAATTCACAAACCTGCAGAGTTATAAATGACAGCTATCGTCCAAAAATATACTGAAGTAAGGCTGCCAAGAGGACTTGAAAGCGGGGCAGAATTGCAGGAAACCGATTTCAGGAGGTAGACTGGAATTGCATTGAAAGCATAGGAAAAGAGGCAGAACGTCCACAATGATGCACTTGGCCAAAAAGGGCGTATGCGTTTTTTCCTGAATATATTCAGGAAAAAACGCATACGCCCTTTTTGGCCAACCAAGCAAGCTTGCAAAGGAAATCTGCACTACAATGAAGTCTCACTTCCCCCCGGTCAAAAGGGCCATCTGAAAAAAGTGTAAAATCCAGAAAGGCAGGACAGGCCATGGAGAACTGGGAGCCTTGTTATGCTGATGGGCGGGATGTCAATTGCCAACAGCCACTCGGGAGAACTGTATGGTGTTTCCTGAAACATCTAAAAAACAAAGCAACAGAGCCTAGGGCACTTCCACTTATGGTCCTATAGCTTAGGGAAATTAAAATCAAAAAGACACAGCCACCCCAAAGGTTGGGACGGCTCTGTTTACAAGAACCTGGTTTACGGTACAAGTTCAATATCGCAGAAAGTGAAAAATGGATAAAGAAGTTGTGGTACTTACGTACAATGCAGTATCACTCAGCAATGAAATCTATGTCATCAGGCCCGTAGCAGCATAATGAGTGGATTCAGGTACGATGATTCTAACTGAAATAAGTCACACAGAAAAAGAAACATCATAAGATATCACTAATACACGGAATGTAACCTTGGCGACACAGGAACTGAATTACAAAACAGAACAGGGTCTCAAATTTAGAAAACCAACTTATGCTTGCTTAAGGGGAAAGGTGAGTTGGGGTGCTGCATAAAACCAGAGATTGAAATGAGCACAGATAAAGTTCCTTAAGCCAAATATGGAATAGACAAGAGCTACTCCTTGCTCAACGAAATGGACTCAACACCCCATATTAAATGCCTAAGAGTGTACCTGACTAGGAAGTATCTTAAAACCTATGGATTGCTATGTCTCTGAAAGAGAATCAAGCGTGTGTACAGGGGCATAAACGCAGCAGTGATAGGATTGGAGAGGTTCGGTGAGCAAATGAAGACCCTTTGAAGTCATATTGCATGGTACCCATTCCACGGGTCTCAACTCTCCAGGTTGAAGGTATTCTTCCTTCAGCTAAAACATGCATGTGGAACCCAGAGTATGATCAACCGTGTGATCGGGAGACGTGTTCCAATATGTGTCAGTTTTCGTCCCCTGGTACTCGGGTGCAACATTCCAGACGCTTTACTAACACTCTCCCGACTTGGAGAGTCAGTGCCTTTAACCTCCTGTTTGGCCCAGTTTGCAATTTCTGCGGAAGATGAACAGGAATAGGGAGAACCAATGACAGACTAGCTGGAGGTGTCTGGACGGGCAAATTTAACTCTCATTTCCCACCAGGAAGAGGAATTAACCAAAGGCTCAGCGTGCCGTGCCGGAACCAGATTAGGGCCTGAAGCCATCCTGCGGTGTTGCGGCCAGCTCACGAGAAAGCGAGTTGAAGAAAGGAGCTCAGGGGCACTGTAATTCACAAACCTGCAGAGTTATAAATGACAGCTATCGTCCAAAAATATACTGAAGTAAGGCTGCCAAGAGGACTTGAAAGCGGGGCAGAATTGCAGGAAACCGATTTCAGGAGGTAGACTGGAATTGCATTGAAAGCATAGGAAAAGAGGCAGAACGTCCACAATGATGCACTTGGCCAAAAAGGGCGTATGCGTTTTTTCCTGAATATATTCAGGAAAAAACGCATACGCCCTTTTTGGCCAACCAAGCAAGCTTGCAAAGGAAATCTGCACTACAATGAAGTCTCACTTCCCCCCGGTCAAAAGGGCCATCTGAAAAAAGTGTAAAATCCAGAAAGGCAGGACAGGCCATGGAGAACTGGGAGCCTTGTTATGCTGATGGGCGGGATTTAAATTGCCAACAGCCACTCGGGAGAAGTGTATGGTGTTTCCTGAAACATCTAAAAAACAAAGCAACAGAGCCTAGGGCACTTCCACTTATGGTCCTATAGCTTAGGGAAATTAAAATCAAAAAGACACAGCCACCCCAAAGGTTGGGACGGCTCTGTTTACAAGAACCTGGTTTACGGTACAAGTTCAATATCGCAGAAAGTGAAAAATGGATAAAGAAGTTGTGGTACTTACGTACAATGCAGTATCACTCAGCAATGAAATCTATGTCATCAGGCCCGTAGCAGCATAATGAGTAGATTCAGGTACGATGATTCTAACTGAAATAAGTCACACAGAAAAAGAAACATCATAAGATATCACTAATACACGGAATGTAACCTTGGCTACAGAGGAACTGAATTACAAAACAGAACAGGGTCTCAAATTTAGAAACCCAACTTATGCTTGCTTAAGGGGAAAGGTGAGTTGGGGTGCTGCATAAAACCAGAGATTGAAATGAGCACAGATAAAGTTCCTTAAGCCAAATATGGAATAGACAAGAGCTACTCCTTGCTCAACGAAATGGACTCAACACCCCATATTAAACGCCTAAGAGTGTACCTGACTAGGAAGTATCTTAAAACCTATGGATTGCTATGTCTCTGAAAGAGAATCAAGTGTGTGTACAGGGGCATAAACGCAGCAGTGATAGGACTGGAGAGATTCGGTGAGCAAATGAAGACCCTTTGAAGTCATATTGCATGGTACCCATTCCACGGGTCTCAACTCTCCAGGTTTAAGGGATTCTTCCTTCAGCTAAAACATGCATGTGGAACCCAGAGTATGATCAACCGTGTGATCGGGAGACGTGTTCCAATGTGTCTCAGTTTTCGTCCCCTGGTACTCGGGTGCAACATTCCAGACGCTTTACTAACACTCTCCCGACTTGGAGAGTCAGTGCCTTTAACCTCCTGTTTGGCCCAGTTTGCAATTTCTGCGGAAGATGAACAGGAATAGGGAGAACCAATGACAGACTAGCTGGAGGTGTCTGGACGGGCAAATTTAACTCTCATTTCCCACCAGGAAGAGGAATTAACCAAAGGCTCAGCGTGCCGTGCCGGAACCAGATTAGGGCCTGAAGCCATCCTGCGGTGTTGCGGCCAGCTCACGAGAAAGCGAGTTGAAGAAAGGAGCTCAGGGGCACTGTAATTCACAAACCTGCAGAGTTATAAATGACAGCTATCGTCCAAAAATATACTGAAGTAAGGCTGCCAAGAGGACTTGAAAGCGGGGCAGAATTGCAGGAAACCGATTTCAGGAGGTAGACTGGAATTGCATTGAAAGCATAGGAAAAGAGGCAGAACGTCCACAATGATGCACTTGGCCAAAAAGGGCGTATGCGTTTTTTCCTGAATATATTCAGGAAAAAACGCATACGCCCTTTTTGGCCAACCAAGCAAGCTTGCAAAGGAAATCTGCACTACAATGAAGTCTCACTTCCCCCCGGTCAAAAGGGCCATCTGAAAAAAGTGTAAAATCCAGAAAGGCAGGACAAGCCATGGAGAACTGGGAGCCTTGTTATGCTGATGGGCGGGATGTCAATTGCCAACAGCCACTCGGGAGAACTGTATGGTGTTTCCTGAAACATCTAAAAAACAAAGCAACAGAGCCTAGGGCACTTCCACTTATGGTCCTATAGCTTAGGGAAATTAAAATCAAAAAGACACAGCCACCCCAAAGGTTGGGACGGCTCTGTTTACAAGAACCTGGTTTACGGTACAAATTCAATATCGCAGAAAGTGAAAAATGGATAAAGAAGTTGTGGTACTTACGTACAATGCAGTATCACTCAGCAATGAAATCTATGTCATCAGGCCCGTAGCAGCATAATGAGTGGATTCAGGTACGATGATTCTAACTGAAATAAGTCACACAGAAAAAGAAACATCATAAGATATCACTAATACACGGAATGTAACCTTGGCGACACAGGAACTGAATTACAAAACAGAACAGGGTCTCAAATTTAGAAAACCAACTTATGCTTGCTTAAGGGGAAAGGTGAGTTGGGGTGCTGCATAAAACCAGAGATTGAAATGAGCACAGATAAAGTTCCTTAAGCCAAATATGGAATAGACAAGAGCTACTCCTTGCTCAACGAAATGGACTCAACACCCCATATTAAATGCCTAAGAGTGTACCTGACTAGGAAGTATCTTAAAACCTATGGATTGCTATGTCTCTGAAAGAGAATCAAGCGTGTGTACAGGGGCATAAACGCAGCAGTGATAGGATTGGAGAGGTTCGGTGAGCAAATGAAGACCCTTTGAAGTCATATTGCATGGTACCCATTCCACGGGTCTCAACTCTCCAGGTTGAAGGTATTCTTCCTTCAGCTAAAACATGCATGTGGAACCCAGAGTATGATCAACCGTGTGATCGGGAGACGTGTTCCAATATGTGTCAGTTTTCGTCCCCTGGTACTCGGGTGCAACATTCCAGACGCTTTACTAACACTCTCCCGACTTGGAGAGTCAGTGCCTTTAACCTCCTGTTTGGCCCAGTTTGCAATTTCTGCGGAAGATGAACAGGAATAGGGAGAACCAATGACAGACTAGCTGGAGGTGTCTGGACGGGCAAATTTAACTCTCATTTCCCACCAGGAAGAGGAATTAACCAAAGGCTCAGCGTGCCGTGCCGGAACCAGATTAGGGCCTGAAGCCATCCTGCGGTGTTGCGGCCAGCTCACGAGAAAGCGAGTTGAAGAAAGGAGCTCAGGGGCACTGTAATTCACAAACCTGCAGAGTTATAAATGACAGCTATCGTCCAAAAATATACTGAAGTAAGGCTGCCAAGAGGACTTGAAAGCGGGGCAGAATTGCAGGAAACCGATTTCAGGAGGTAGACTGGAATTGCATTGAAAGCATAGGAAAAGAGGCAGAACGTCCACAATGATGCACTTGGCCAAAAAGGGCGTATGCGTTTTTTCCTGAATATATTCAGGAAAAAACGCATACGCCCTTTTTGGCCAACCAAGCAAGCTTGCAAAGGAAATCTGCACTACAATGAAGTCTCACTTCCCCCCGGTCAAAAGGGCCATCTGAAAAAAGTGTAAAATCCAGAAAGGCAGGACAGGCCATGGAGAACTGGGAGCCTTGTTATGCTGATGGGCGGGATGTCAATTGCCAACAGCCACTCGGGAGAAGTGTATGGTGTTTCCTGAAACATCTAAAAAACAAAGCAACAGAGCCTAGGGCACTTCCACTTATGGTCCTATAGCTTAGGGAAATTAAAATCAAAAAGACACAGCCACCCCAAAGGTTGGGACGGCTCTGTTTACAAGAACCTGGTTTACGGTACAAGTTCAATATCGCAGAAAGTGAAAAATGGATAAAGAAGTTGTGGTACTTACGTACAATGCAGTATCACTCAGCAATGAAATCTATGTCATCAGGCCCGTAGCAGCATAATGAGTGGATTCAGGTATGATGATTCTAACTGAAATAAGTCACACAGAAAAAGAAACATCATAAGATATCACTAATACACGGAATGTAAACTTGGCTACACAGGAACTGAATTACAAAACAGAACAGGGTCTCAAATTTAGAAACCCAACTTATGCTTGCTTAAGGGGAAAGGTGAGTTGGGGTGCTGCATAAAACCAGAGATTGAAATGAGCACAGATAAAGTTCCTTAAGCCAAATATGGAATAGACAAGAGCTACTCCTTGCTCAACGAAATGGACTCAACATCCCATATTAAACACCTAAGAATATACCTGACTAGGAAGTATCTTAAAACCTATGGATTGCTATGTCTCTGAAAGAGAATCAAGCGTGTGTACAGGGGCATAAACGCAGCAGTGATAGGATTGGAGAGGTTCGGTGAGCAAATGAAGACCCTTTGAAGTCATATTGCATGGTACCCATTCCACGGGTCTCAACTCTCCAGGTTGAAGGTATTCTTCCTTCAGCTAAAACATGCATGTGGAACCCAGAGTATGATCAACCGTGTGATCGGGAGACGTGTTCCAATATGTGTCAGTTTTCGTCCCCTGGTACTCGGGTGCAACATTCCAGACGCTTTACTAACACTCTCCCGACTTGGAGAGTCAGTGCCTTTAACCTCCTGTTTGGCCCAGTTTGCAATTTCTGCGGAAGATGAACAGGAATAGGGAGAACCAATGACAGACTAGCTGGAGGTGTCTGGACGGGCAAATTTAACTCTCATTTCCCACCAGGAAGAGGAATTAACCAAAGGCTCAGCGTGCCGTGCCGGAACCAGATTAGGGCCTGAAGCCATCCTGCGGTGTTGCGGCCAGCTCACGAGAAAGCGAGTTGAAGAAAGGAGCTCAGGGGCACTGTAATTCACAAACCTGCAGAGTTATAAATGACAGCTATCGTCCAAAAATATACTGAAGTAAGGCTGCCAAGAGGACTTGAAAGCGGGGCAGAATTGCAGGAAACCGATTTCAGGAGGTAGACTGGAATTGCATTGAAAGCATAGGAAAAGAGGCAGAACGTCCACAATGATGCACTTGGCCAAAAAGGGCGTATGCGTTTTTTCCTGAATATATTCAGGAAAAAACGCATACGCCCTTTTTGGCCAACCAAGCAAGCTTGCAAAGGAAATCTGCACTACAATGAAGTCTCACTTCCCCCCGGTCAAAAGGGCCATCTGAAAAAAGTGTAAAATCCAGAAAGGCAGGACAGGCCATGGAGAACTGGGAGCCTTGTTATGCTGATGGGCGGGATGTCAATTGCCAACAGCCACTCGGGAGAAGTGTATGGTGTTTCCTGAAACATCTAAAAAACAAAGCAACAGAGCCTAGGGCACTTCCACTTATGGTCCTATAGCTTAGGGAAATTAAAATCAAAAAGACACAGCCACCCCAAAGGTTGGGACGGCTCTGTTTACAAGAACCTGGTTTACGGTACAAGTTCAATATCGCAGAAAGTGAAAAATGGATAAAGAAGTTGTCGTACTTACGTACAATGCAGTATCACTCAGCAATGAAATCTATGTCATCAGGCCCGTAGCAGCATAATGAGTGGATTCAGGTACGATGATTCTAACTGAAATAAGTCACACAGGAAAAGAAACATCATAAGATATCACTAATACACGGAATGTAACCTTGGCTACAGAGGAACTGAATTCCAAAACAGAACAGGGTCTCAAATTTAGAAACCCAACTTATGCTTGCTTAAGGGGAAAGGTGAGTTGGGCTGCTGCATAAAACCAGAGATTGAAATGAGCACAGATAAAGTTCCTTAAGCCAAATATGGAAGAGACAAGAGCTACTCCTTGCTCAACGAAATGGACTCAACACCCCATATTAAACGCCTAAGAATGTACCTGACTAGGAAGTATCTTAAAACCTATGGATTGCTATGTCTCCGAAAGAGAATCTAGCGTGTGTACAGGGGCATAAACGCAGCAGTGATAGGACTGGAGAGGTTCGGTGAGCAAATGAAGACCCTTTGAAGTCATATTGCATGGTACCCATTCCACGGGTCTCAACTCTCCAGGTTTAAGGTATTCTTCCTTCAGCTAAAACATGCATGTGGAACCCAGAGTATGATCAACCGTGTGATCGGGAGACGTGTTCCAATGTGTCTCAGTTTTCGTCCCCTGGTACTCGGGTGCAACATTCCAGACGCTTTACTAACACTCTCCCGACTTGGAGAGTCAGTGCCTTTAACCTCCTGTTTGGCCCAGTTTGCAATTTCTGCGGAAGATGAACAGGAATAGGGAGAACCAATGACAGACTAGCTGGAGGTGTCTGGACGGGCAAATTTAACTCTCATTTCCCACCAGGAAGAGGAATTCACCAAAGGCTCAGCGTGCCGTGCCGGAACCAGATTAGGGCCTGAAGCCATCCTGCGGTGTTGCGGCCAGCTCACGAGAAAGCGAGTTGAAGAAAGGAGCTCAGGGGCACTGTAATTCACAAACCTGCAGAGTTATAAATGACAGCTATCGTCCAAAAATATACTGAAGTAAGGCTGCCAAGAGGACTTGAAAGCGGGGCAGAATTGCAGGAAACCGATTTCAGGAGGTAGACTGGAATTGCATTGAAAGCATAGGAAAAGAGGCAGAACGTCCACAATGATGCACTTGGCCAAAAAGGGCGTATGCGTTTTTTCCTGAATATATTCAGGAAAAAACGCATACGCCCTTTTTGGCCAACCAAGCAAGCTTGCAAAGGAAATCTGCACTACAATGAAGTCTCACTTCCCCCCGGTCAAAAGGGCCATCTGAAAAAAGTGTAAAAATCCAGAAAGGCAGGACAGGCCATGGAGAACTGGGAGCCTTGTTATGCTGATGGGCGGGATGTAAATTGCCAACAGCCACTCGGGAGAAGTGTATGGTGTTTCCTGAAACATCTAAAAAACAAAGCAACAGAGCCTAGGGCACTTCCACTTATGGTCCTATAGCTTAGGGAAATTAAAATCAAAAAGACACAGCCACCCCAAAGGTTGGGACGGCTCTGTTTACAAGAACCACGTTTACGGTACAAGTTCAATATCGCAGAAAGTGAAAAATGGCTAAAGAAGTTGTGGTACTTACGTACAATGCAGTATCACTCAGCAATGAAATCTATGTCATCAGGCCCGTAGCAGCATAATGAGTGGATTCAGGTACGATGATTCTAACTGAAATAAGTCACACAGGAAAAGAAACATCATAAGATATCACTAATACACGGAATGTAACCTTGGCTACAGAGGAACTGAATTCCAAAACAGAACAGGGTCTCAAATTTAGAAACCCAACTTATGCTTGCTTAAGGGGAAAGGTGAGTTGGGCTGCTGCATAAAACCAGAGATTGAAATGAGCACAGATAAAGTTCCTTAAGCCAAATATGGAAGAGACAAGAGCTACTCCTTGCTCAACGAAATGGACTCAACACCCCATATTAAACGCCTAAGAGTGTACCTGACTAGGAAGTATCTTAAAACCTATGGATTGCTATGTCTCCGAAAGAGAATCTAGCGTGTGTACAGGGGCATAAACGCAGCAGTGATAGGACTGGAGAGGTTCGGTGAGCAAATGAAGACCCTTTGAAGTCATATTGCATGGTACCCATTCCACGGGTCTCAACTCTCCAGGTTGAAGGTATTCTTCCTTCAGCTAAAACATGCATGTGGAACCCAGAGTATGATCAACCGTGTGATCGGGAGACGTGTTCCAATGTGTCTCAGTTTTCGTCCCCTGGTACTCGGGTGCAACATTCCAGACGCTTTACTAACACTCTCCCGACTTGGAGAGTCAGTGCCTTTAACCTCCTGTTTGGCCCAGTTTGCAATTTCTGCGGAAGATGAACAGGAATAGGGAGAACCAATGACAGACTAGCTGGAGGTGTCTGGACGGGCAAATTTAACTCTCATTTCCCACCAGGAAGAGGAATTCACCAAAGGCTCAGCGTGCCGTGCCGGAACCAGATTAGGGCCTGAAGCCATCCTGCGGTGTTGCGGCCAGCTCACGAGAAAGCGAGTTGAAGAAAGGAGCTCAGGGGCACTGTAATTCACAAACCTGCAGAGTTATAAATGACAGCTATCGTCCAAAAATATACTGAAGTAAGGCTGCCAAGAGGACTTGAAAGCGGGGCAGAATTGCAGGAAACCGATTTCAGGAGGTAGACTGGAATTGCATTGAAAGCATAGGAAAAGAGGCAGAACGTCCACAATGATGCACTTGGCCAAAAAGGGCGTATGCGTTTTTTCCTGAATATATTCAGGAAAAAACGCATACGCCCTTTTTGGCCAACCAAGCAAGCTTGCAAAGGAAATCTGCACTACAATGAAGTCTCACTTCCCCCCGGTCAAAAGGGCCATCTGAAAAAAGTGTAAAAATCCAGAAAGGCAGGACAGGCCATGGAGAACTGGGAGCCTTGTTATGCTGATGGGCGGGATTTAAATTGCCAACAGCCACTCGGGAGAAGTGTATGGTGTTTCCTGAAACATCTAAAAAACAAAGCAACAGAGCCTAGGGCACTTCCACTTATGGTCCTATAGCTTAGGGAAATTAAAATCAAAAAGACACAGCCACCCCAAAGGTTGGGACGGCTCTGTTTACAAGAACCTGGTTTACGGTACAAGTTCAATATCGCAGAAAGTGAAAAATGGATAAAGAAGTTGTGGTACTTACGTACAATGCAGTATCACTCAGCAATGAAATCTATGTCATCAGGCCCGTAGCAGCATAATGAGTGGATTCAGGTACGATGATTCTAACTGAAATAAGTCACACAGGAAAAGAAACATCATAAGATATCACTAATACACGGAATGTAACCTTGGCTACAGAGGAACTGAATTACAAAACAGAACAGGGTCTCAAATTTAGAAACCCAACTTATGCTTGCTTAAGGGGAAAGGTGAGTTGGGGTGCTGCATAAAACCAGAGATTGAAATGAGCACAGATAAAGTTCCTTAAGCCAAATATGGAATAGACAAGAGCTACTCCTTGCTCAACGAAATGGACTCAACACCCCATATTAAATGCCTAAGAGTGTACCTGACTAGGAAGTATCTTAAAACCGATGGATTGCTATGTCTCTGAAAGAGAATCAAGTGTGTGTACAGGGGCATAAACGCAGCAGTGATAGGACTGGAGAGATTCGGTGAGCAAATGAAGACCCTTTGAAGTCATATTGCATGGTACCCATTCCACGGGTCTCAACTCTCCAGGTTTAAGGGATTCTTCCTTCAGCTAAAACATGCATGTGGAACCCAGAGTATGATCAACCGTGTGATCGGGAGACGTGTTCCAATGTGTCTCAGTTTTCGTCCCCTGGTACTCGGGTGCAACATTCCAGACGCTTTACTAACACTCTCCCGACTTGGAGAGTCAGTGCCTTTAACCTCCTGTTTGGCCCAGTTTGCAATTTCTGCGGAAGATGAACAGGAATAGGGAGAACCAATGACAGACTAGCTGGAGGTGTCTGGACGGGCAAATTTAACTCTCATTTCCCACCAGGAAGAGGAATTCACCAAAGGCTCAGCGTGCCGTGCCGGAACCAGATTAGGGCCTGAAGCCATCCTGCGGTGTTGCGGCCAGCTCACGAGAAAGCGAGTTGAAGAAAGGAGCTCAGGGGCACTGTAATTCACAAACCTGCAGAGTTATAAATGACAGCTATCGTCCAAAAATATACTGAAGTAAGGCTGCCAAGAGGACTTGAAAGCGGGGCAGAATTGCAGGAAACCGATTTCAGGAGGTAGACTGGAATTGCATTGAAAGCATAGGAAAAGAGGCAGAACGTCCACAATGATGCACTTGGCCAAAAAGGGCGTATGCGTTTTTTCCTGAATATATTCAGGAAAAAACCCATACGCCCTTTTTGGCCAACCAAGCAAGCTTGCAAAGGAAATCTGCACTACAATGAAGTCTCACTTCCCCCCGGTCAAAAGGGCCATCTGAAAAAAGTGTAAAATCCAGAAAGGCAGGACAGGCCATGGAGAACTGGGAGCCTTGTTATGCTGATGGGCGGGATGTAAATTGCCAACAGCCACTCGGGAGAAGTGTATGGTGTTTCCTGAAACATCTAAAAAACAAAGCAACAGAGCCTAGGGCACTTCCACTTATGGTCCTATAGCTTAGGGAAATTAAAATCAAAAAGACACAGCCACCCCAAAGGTTGGGACGGCTCTGTTTACAAGAACCTGGTTTACGGTACAAGTTCAATATCGCAGAAAGTGAAAAATGGATAAAGAAGTTGTGGTACTTACGTACAATGCAGTATCACTCAGCAATGAAATCTATGTCATCAGGCCCGTAGCAGCATAATGAGTGGATTCAGGTACGATGATTCTAACTGAAATAAGTCACACAGAAAAAGAAACATCATAAGATATCACTAATACACGGAATGTAACCTTGGCGACACAGGAACTGAATTACAAAACAGAACAGGGTCTCAAATTTAGAAACCCAACTTATGCTTGCTTAAGGGGAAAGGTGAGTTGGGGTGCTGCATAAAACCAGAGATTGAAATGAGCACAGATAAAGTTCCTTAAGCCAAATATGGAATAGACAAGAGCTACTCCTTGCTCAACGAAATGGACTCAACACCCCATATTAAATGCCTAAGAGTGTACCTGACTAGGAAGTATCTTAAAACCTATGGATTGCTATGTCTCTGAAAGAGAATCAAGCGTGTGTACAGGGGCATAAACGCAGCAGTGATAGGATTGGAGAGGTTCGGTGAGCAAATGAAGACCCTTTGAAGTCATATTGCATGGTACCCATTCCACGGGTCTCAACTCTCCAGGTTTAAGGTATTCTTCCTTCAGCTAAAACATGCATGTGGAAGCCAGAGTATGATCAACCGTGTGATCGGGAGACGTGTTCCAATATGTGTCAGTTTTCGTCCCCTGGTACTCAGGTGCAACATTCCAGACGCTTTACTAACACTGTCCCGACTTGGAGAGTCAGTGCCTTTAACCTCCTGTTTGGCCCAGTTTGCAATTTCTGCGGAAGATGAACAGGAATAGGGAGAACCAATGACAGACTAGCTGGAGGTGTCTGGACGGGCAAATTTAACTCTCATTTCCCACCAGGAAGAGGAATTAACCAAAGGCTCAGCGTGCCGTGCCGGAACCAGATTAGGGCCTGAAGCCATCCTGCGGTGTTGCGGCCAGCTCACGAGAAAGCGAGTTGAAGAAAGGAGCTCAGGGGCACTGTAATTCACAAACCTGCAGAGTTATAAATGACAGCTATCGTCCAAAAATATACTGAAGTAAGGCTGCCAAGAGGACTTGAAAGCGGGGCAGAATTGCAGGAAACCGATTTCAGGAGGTAGACTGGAATTGCATTGAAAGCATAGGAAAAGAGGCAGAACGTCCACAATGATGCACTTGGCCAAAAAGGGCGTATGCGTTTTTTCCTGAATATATTCAGGAAAAAACGCATACGCCCTTTTTGGCCAACCAAGCAAGCTTGCAAAGGAAATCTGCACTACAATGAAGTCTCACTTCCCCCCGGTCAAAAGGGCCATCTGAAAAAAGTGTAAAATCCAGAAAGGCAGGACAGGCCATGGAGAACTGGGAGCCTTGTTATGCTGATGGGCGGGATGTCAATTGCCAACAGCCACTCGGGAGAAGTGTATGGTGTTTCCTGAAACATCTAAAAAACAAAGCAACAGAGCCTAGGGCACTTCCACTTATGGTCCTATAGCTTAGGGAAATTAAAATCAAAAAGACACAGCCACCCCAAAGGTTGGGACGGCTCTGTTTACAAGAACCTGGTTTACGGTACAAGTTCAATATCGCAGAAAGTGAAAAATGGATAAAGAAGTTGTGGTACTTACGTACAATGCAGTATCACTCAGCAATGAAATCTATGTCATCAGGCCCGTAGCAGACTAATGAGTGGATTCAGGTACGATGATTCTAACTGAAATAAGTCACACAGGAAAAGAAACATCATAAGATATCACTAATACACGGAATGTAACCTTGGCTACAGAGGAACTGAATTACAAAACAGAACAGGGTCTCAAATTTAGAAAACCAACTTATGCTTGCTTAAGGGGAAAGGTGAGTTGGGGTGCTGCATAAAACCAGAGATTGAAATGAGCACAGATAAAGTTCCTTAAGCCAAATATGGAATAGACAAGAGCTACTCCTTGCTCAACGAAATGGACTCAACACCCCATATTAAATGCCTAAGAGTGTACCTGACTAGGAAGTATCTTAAAACCTATGGATTGCTATGTCTCTGAAAGAGAATCAAGTGTGTGTACAGGGGCATAAACGCAGCAGTGATAGGATTGGAGAGGTTCGGTGAGCAAATGAAGACCCTTTGAAGTCATATTGCATGGTACCCATTCCAGGGTCTCAACTCTCCAGGTTGAAGGTATTCTTCCTTCAGCTAAAACATGCATGTGGAACCCAGAGTATGATCAACCGTGTGATCGGGAGACGTGTTCCAATATGTGTCAGTTTTCGTCCCCTGGTACTCGGGTGCAACATTCCAGACGCTTTACTAACACTCTCCCGACTTGGAGAGTCAGTGCCTTTAACCTCCTGTTTGGCCCAGTTTGCAATTTCTGCGGAAGATGAACAGGAATAGGGAGAACCAATGACAGACTAGCTGGAGGTGTGTGGACGGGCAAATTTAACTCTCATTTCCCACCAGGAAGAGGAATTAACCAAAGGCTCAGCGTGCCGTGCCGGAACCAGATTAGGGCCTGAAGCCATCCTGCGGTGTTGCGGCCAGCTCACGAGAAAGCGAGTTGAAGAAAGGAGCTCAGGGGCACTGTAATTCACAAACCTGCAGAGTTATAAATGACAGCTATCGTCCAAAAATATACTGAAGTAAGGCTGCCAAGAGGACTTGAAAGCGGGGCAGAATTGCAGGAAACCGATTTCAGGAGGTAGACTGGAATTGCATTGAAAGCATAGGAAAAGAGGCAGAACGTCCACAATGATGCACTTGGCCAAAAAGGGCGTATGCGTTTTTTCCTGAATATATTCAGGAAAAAACGCATACGCCCTTTTTGGCCAACCAAGCAAGCTTGCAAAGGAAATCTGCACTACAATGAAGTCTCACTTCCCCCCGGTCAAAAGGGCCATCTGAAAAAAGTGTAAAATCCAGAAAGGCAGGACAGGCCATGGAGAACTGGGAGCCTTGTTATGCTGATGGGCGGGATGTCAATTGCCAACAGCCACTCGGGAGAAGTGTATGGTGTTTCCTGAAACATCTAAAAAACAAAGCAACAGAGCCTAGGGCACTTCCACTTATGGTCCTATAGCTTAGGGAAATTAAAATCAAAAAGACACAGCCACCCCAAAGGTTGGGACGGCTCTGTTTACAAGAACCTGGTTTACGGTACAAGTTCAATATCGCAGAAAGTGAAAAATGGATAAAGAAGTTGTGGTACTTACGTACAATGCAGTATCACTCAGCAATGAAATCTATGTCATCAGGCCCGTAGCAGCATAATGAGTGGATTCAGGTATGATGATTCTAACTGAAATAAGTCACACAGAAAAAGAAACATCATAAGATATCACTAATACACGGAATGTAAACTTGGCTACACAGGAACTGAATTACAAAACAGAACAGGGTCTCAAATTTAGAAAACCAACTTATGCTTGCTTAAGGGGAAAGGTGAGATGGGGTGCTGCATAAAACCAGAGATTGAAATGAGCACAGATAAAGTTCCTTAAGCCAAATATGGAATAGACAAGAGCTACTCCTTGCTCAACGAAATGGACTCAACATCCCATATTAAACACCTAAGAATATACCTGACTAGGAAGTATCTTAAAACCTATGGATTGCTATGTCTCTGAAAGAGAATCAAGCGTGTGTACAGGGGCATAAACGCAGCAGTGATAGGATTGGAGAGGTTCGGTGAGCAAATGAAGACCCTTTGAAGTCATATTGCATGGTACCCATTCCACGGGTCTCAACTCTCCAGGTTGAAGGTATTCTTCCTTCAGCTAAAACATGCATGTGGAACCCAGAGTATGATCAACCGTGTGATCGGGAGACGTGTTCCAATATGTGTCAGTTTTCGTCCCCTGGTACTCGGGTGCAACATTCCAGACGCTTTACTAACACTCTCCCGACTTGGAGAGTCAGTGCCTTTAACCTCCTGTTTGGCCCAGTTTGCAATTTCTGCGGAAGATGAACAGGAATAGGGAGAACCAATGACAGACTAGCTGGAGGTGTCTGGACGGGCAAATTTAACTCTCATTTCCCACCAGGAAGAGGAATTAACCAAAGGCTCAGCGTGCCGTGCCGGAACCAGATTAGGGCCTGAAGCCATCCTGCGGTGTTGCGGCCAGCTCACGAGAAAGCGAGTTGAAGAAAGGAGCTCAGGGGCACTGTAATTCACAAACCTGCAGAGTTATAAATGACAGCTATCGTCCAAAAATATACTGAAGTAAGGCTGCCAAGAGGACTTGAAAGCGGGGCAGAATTGCAGGAAACCGATTTCAGGAGGTAGACTGGAATTGCATTGAAAGCATAGGAAAAGAGGCAGAACGTCCACAATGATGCACTTGGCCAAAAAGGGCGTATGCGTTTTTTCCTGAATATATTCAGGAAAAAACGCATACGCCCTTTTTGGCCAACCAAGCAAGCTTGCAAAGGAAATCTGCACTACAATGAAGTCTCACTTCCCCCCGCTCAAAAGGGCCATCTGAAAAAAGTGTAAAATCCAGAAAGGCAGGACAGGCCATGGAGAACTGGGAGCCTTGTTATGCTGATGGGCGGGATGTCAATTGCCAACAGCCACTCGGGAGAACTGTATGGTGTTTCCTGAAACATCTAAAAAACAAAGCAACAGAGCCTAGGGCACTTCCACTTATGGTCCTATAGCTTAGGGAAATTAAAATCAAAAAGACACAGCCACCCCAAAGGTTGGGACGGCTCTGTTTACAAGAACCTGGTTTACGGTACAAGTTCAATATCGCAGAAAGTGAAAAATGGATAAAGAAGTTGTGGTACTTACGTACAATGCAGTATCACTCAGCAATGAAATCTATGTCATCAGGCCCGTAGCAGCATAATGAGTGGATTCAGGTACGATGATTCTAACTGAAATAAGTCACACAGAAAAAGAAACATCATAAGATATCACTAATACACGGAATGTAACCTTGGCTACACAGGAACTGAATTACAAAACAGAACAGGGTCTCAAATTTAGAAAACCAACTTATGCTTGCTTAAGGGGAAAGGTGAGTTGGGGTGCTGCATAAAACCAGAGATTGAAATGAGCACAGATAAAGTTCCTTAAGCCAAATATGGAATAGACAAGAGCTACTCCTTGCTCAACGAAATGGACTCAACATCCCATATTAAACACCTAAGAATATACCTGACTAGGAAGTATCTTAAAACCTATGGATTGCTATGTCTCTGAAAGAGAATCAAGCGTGTGTACAGGGGCATAAACGCAGCAGTGATAGGATTGGAGAGGTTCGGTGAGCAAATGAAGACCCTTTGAAGTCATATTGCATGGTACCCATTCCACGGGTCTCAACTCTCCAGGTTGAAGGTATTCTTCCTTCAGCTAAAACATGCATGTGGAACCCAGAGTATGATCAACCGTGTGATCGGGAGACGTGTTCCAATATGTGTCAGTTTTCGTCCCCTGGTACTCGGGTGCAACATTCCAGACGCTTTACTAACACTCTCCCGACTTGGAGAGTCAGTGCCTTTAACCTCCTGTTTGGCCCAGTTTGCAATTTCTGCGGAAGATGAACAGGAATAGGGAGAACCAATGACAGACTAGCTGGAGGTGTGTGGACGGGCAAATTTAACTCTCATTTCCCACCAGGAAGAGGAATTAACCAAAGGCTCAGCGTGCCGTGCCGGAACCAGATTAGGGCCTGAAGCCATCCTGCGGTGTTGCGGCCAGCTCACGAGAAAGCGAGTTGAAGAAAGGAGCTCAGGGGCACTGTAATTCACAAACCTGCAGAGTTATAAATGACAGCTATCGTCCAAAAATATACTGAAGTAAGGCTGCCAAGAGGACTTGAAAGCGGGGCAGAATTGCAGGAAACCGATTTCAGGAGGTAGACTGGAATTGCATTGAAAGCATAGGAAAAGAGGCAGAACGTCCACAATGATGCACTTGGCCAAAAAGGGCGTATGCGTTTTTTCCTGAATATATTCAGGAAAAAACGCATACGCCCTTTTTGGCCAACCAAGCAAGCTTGCAAAGGAAATCTGCACTACAATGAAGTCTCACTTCCCCCCGGTCAAAAGGGCCATCTGAAAAAAGTGTAAAATCCAGAAAGGCAGGACAGGCCATGGAGAACTGGGAGCCTTGTTATGCTGATGGGCGGGATGTCAATTGCCAACAGCCACTCGGGAGAAGTGTATGGTGTTTCCTGAAACATCTAAAAAACAAAGCAACAGAGCCTAGGGCACTTCCACTTATGGTCCTATAGCTTAGGGAAATTAAAATCAAAAAGACACAGCCACCCCAAAGGTTGGGACGGCTCTGTTTACAAGAACCTGGTTTACGGTACAAGTTCAATATCGCAGAAAGTGAAAAATGGATAAAGAAGTTGTGGTACTTACGTACAATGCAGTATCACTCAGCAATGAAATCTATGTCATCAGGCCCGTAGCAGCATAATGAGTGGATTCAGGTACGATGATTCTAACTGAAATAAGTCACACAGAAAAAGAAACATCATAAGATATCACTAATACACGGAATGTAACCTTGGCTACCCAGGAACTGAATTACAAAACAGAACAGGGTCTCAAATTTAGAAAACCAACTTATGCTTGCTTAAGGGGAAAGGTGAGTTGGGGTGCTGCATAAAACCAGAGATTGAAATGAGCACAGATAAAGTTCCTTAAGCCAAATATGGAATAGACAAGAGCTACTCCTTGCTCAACGAAATGGACTCAACACCCCATATTAAATGCCTAAGAGTGTACCTGACTAGGAAGTATCTTAAAACCTATGGATTGCTATGTCTCTGAAAGAGAATCAAGTGTGTGTACAGGGGCATAAACGCAGCAGTGATAGGACTGGAGAGATTCGGTGAGCAAATGAAGACCCTTTGAAGTCATATAGCATGGTACCCATTCCACGGGTCTCAACTCTCCAGGTTTAAGGGATTCTTCCTTCAGCTAAAACATGCATGTGGAACCCAGAGTATGATCAACCGTGTGATCGGGAGACGTGTTCCAATGTGTCTCAGTTTTCGTCCCCTGGTACTCGGGTGCAACATTCCAGACGCTTTACTAACACTCTCCCGACTTGGAGAGTCAGTGCCTTTAACCTCCTGTTTGGCCCAGTTTGCAATTTCTGCGGAAGATGAACAGGAATAGGGAGAACCAATGACAGACTAGCTGGAGGTGTCTGGACGGGCAAATTTAACTCTCATTTCCCACCAGGAAGAGGAATTCACCAAAGGCTCAGCGTGCCGTGCCGGAACCAGATTAGGGCCTGAAGCCATCCTGCGGTGTTGCGGCCAGCTCACGAGAAAGCGAGTTGAAGAAAGGAGCTCAGGGGCACTGTAATTCACAAACCTGCAGAGTTATAAATGACAGCTATCGTCCAAAAATATACTGAAGTAAGGCTGCCAAGAGGACTTGAAAGCGGGGCAGAATTGCAGGAAACCGATTTCAGGAGGTAGACTGGAATTGCATTGAAAGCATAGGAAAAGAGGCAGAACGTCCACAATGATGCACTTGGCCAAAACGGGCGTATGCGTTTTTTCCTGAATATATTCAGGAAAAAACGCATACGCACTTTTTGGCCAACCAAGCAAGCTTGCAAAGGAAATCTGCACTACAATGAAGTCTCACTTCCCCCCGGTCAAAAGGGCCATCTGAAAAAAGTGTAAAATCCAGAAAGGCAGGACAGGCCATGGAGAACTGGGAGCCTTGTTATGCTGATGGGCGGGATGTCAATTGCCAACAGCCACTCGGGAGAACTGTATGGTGTTTCCTGAAACATCTAAAAAACAAAGCAACAGAGCCTAGGGCACTTCCACTTATGGTCCTATAGCTTAGGGAAATTAAAATCAAAAAGACACAGCCACCCCAAAGGTTGGGATGGCTCTGTTTACAAGAACCTGGTTTACGGTACAAGTTCAATATCGCAGAAAGTGAAAAATGGATAAAGAAGTTGTGGTACTTACGTACAATGCAGTATCACTCAGCAATGAAATCTATGTCATCAGGCCCGTAGCAGCATAATGAGTGGATTCAGGTACGATGATTCTAACTGAAATAAGTCACACAGAAAAAGAAACATCATAAGATATCACTAATACACGGAATGTAACCTTGGCGACACAGGAACTGAATTACAAAACAGAACAGGGTCTCAAATTTAGAAAACCAACTTATGCTTGCTTAAGGGGAAAGGTGAGTTGGGGTGCTGCATAAAACCAGAGATTGAAATGAGCACAGATAAAGTTCCTTAAGCCAAATATGGAATAGACAAGAGCTACTCCTTGCTCAACGAAATGGACTCAACACCCCATATTAAATGCCTAAGAGTGTACCTGACTAGGAAGTATCTTAAAACCTATGGATTGCTATGTCTCTGAAAGAGAATCAAGCGTGTGTACAGGGGCATAAACGCAGCAGTGATAGGATTGGAGAGGTTCGGTGAGCAAATGAAGACCCTTTGAAGTCATATTGCATGGTACCCATTCCACGGGTCTCAACTCTCCAGGTTGAAGGTATTCTTCCTTCAGCTAAAACATGCATGTGGAACCCAGAGTATGATCAATCGTGTGATCGGGAGACGTGTTCCAATATGTGTCAGTTTTCGTCCCCTGGTACTCGGGTGCAACATTCCAGACGCTTTACTAACACTCTCCCGACTTGGAGAGTCAGTGCCTTTAACCTCCTGTTTGGCCCAGTTTGCAATTTCTGCGGAAGATGAACAGGAATAGGGAGAACCAATGAGAGACTAGCTGGAGGTGTCTGGACGGGCAAATTTAACTCTCATTTCCCACCAGGAAGAGGAATTAACCAAAGGCTCAGCGTGCCGTGCCGGAACCAGATTAGGGCCTGAAGCCATCCTGCGGTGTTGCGGCCAGCTCACGAGAAAGCGAGTTGAAGAAAGGAGCTCAGGGGCACTGTAATTCACAAACCTGCAGAGTTATAAATGACAGCTATCGTCCAAAAATATACTGAAGTAAGGCTGCCAAGAGGACTTGAAAGCGGGGCAGAATTGCAGGAAACCGATTTCAGGAGGTAGACTGGAATTGCATTGAAAGCATAGGAAAAGAGGCAGAACGTCCACAATGATGCACTTGGCCAAAAAGGGCGTATGCGTTTTTTCCTGAATATATTCAGGAAAAAACGCATACGCCCTTTTTGGCCAACCAAGCAAGCTTGCAAAGGAAATCTGCACTACAATGAAGTCTCACTTCCCCCCGGTCAAAAGGGCCATCTGAAAAAAGTGTAAAAATCCAGAAAGGCAGGACAGGCCATGGAGAACTGGGAGCCTTGTTATGCTGATGGGCGGGATGTAAATTGCCAACAGCCACTCGGGAGAAGTGTATGGTGTTTCCTGAAACATCTAAAAAACAAAGCAACAGGGCCTAGGGCACTTCCACTTATGGTCCTATATCTTAGGGAAATTAAAATCAAAAAGACACAGCCACCCCAAAGGTTGGGACGGCTCTGTTTACAAGAACCTGGTTTACGGTACAAGTTCAATATCGCAGAAAGTGAAAAATGGATAAAGAAGTTGTGGTACTTACGTACAATGCAGTATCACTCAGCAATGAAATCTATGTCATCAGGCCCGTAGCAGCATAATGAGTGGATTCAGGTACGATGATTCTAACTGAAATAAGTCACACAGGAAAAGAAACATCATAAGATATCACTAATACACGGAATGTAACCTTGGCTACAGAGGAACTGAATTCCAAAACAGAACAGGGTCTCAAATTTAGAAACCCAACTTATGCTTGCTTAAGGGGAAAGGTGAGTTGGGCTGCTGCATAAAACCAGAGATTGAAATGAGCACAGATAAAGTTCCTTAAGCCAAATATGGAAGAGACAAGAGCTACTCCTTGCTCAACGAAATGGACTCAACACCCCATATTAAACGCCTAAGAGTGTACCTGACTAGGAAGTATCTTAAAACCTATGGATTGCTATGTCTCCGAAAGAGAATCTAGCGTGTGTACAGGGGCATAAACGCAGCAGTGATAGGACTGGAGAGGTTCGGTGAGCAAATGAAGACCCTTTGAAGTCATATTGCATGGTACCCATTCCACGGGTCTCAACTCTCCAGGTTTAAGGTATTCTTCCTTCAGCTAAAACATGCATGTGGAACCCAGAGTATGATCAACCGTGTGATCGGGAGACGTGTTCCAATGTGTCTCAGTTTTCGTCCCCTGGTACTCGGGTGCAACATTCCAGACGCTTTACTAACACTCTCCCGACTTGGAGAGTCAGTGCCTTTAACCTCCTGTTTGGCCCAGTTTGCAATTTCTGCGGAAGATGAACAGGAATAGGGAGAACCAATGACAGACTAGCTGGAGGTGTCTGGACGGGCAAATTTAACTCTCATTTCCCACCAGGAAGAGGAATTAACCAAAGGCTCAGCGTGCCGTGCCGGAACCAGATTAGGGCCTGAAGCCATCCTGCGGTGTTGCGGCCAGCTCACGAGAAAGCGAGTTGAAGAAAGGAGCTCAGGGGCACTGTAATTCACAAACCTGCAGAGTTATAAATGACAGCTATCGTCCAAAAATATACTGAAGTAAGGCTGCCAAGAGGACTTGAAAGCGGGGCAGAATTGCAGGAAACCGATTTCAGGAGGTAGACTGGAATTGCATTGAAAGCATAGGAAAAGAGGCAGAACGTCCACAATGATGCACTTGGCCAAAAAGGGCGTATGCGTTTTTTCCTGAATATATTCAGGAAAAAACGCATACGCCCTTTTTGGCCAACCAAGCAAGCTTGCAAAGGAAATCTGCACTACAATGAAGTCTCACTTCCCCCCGGTCAAAAGGGCCATCTGAAAAAAGTGTAAAATCCAGAAAGGCAGGACAGGCCATGGAGAACTGGGAGCCTTGTTATGCTGATGGGCGGGATGTAAATTGCCAACAGCCACTCGGGAGAAGTGTATGGTGTTTCCTGAAACATCTAAAAAACAAAGCAACAGAGCCTAGGGCACTTCCACTTATGGTCCTATAGCTTAGGGAAATTAAAATCAAAAAGACACAGCCACCCCAAAGGTTGGGACGGCTCTGTTTACAAGAACCTGGTTTACGGTACAAGTTCAATATCGCAGAAAGTGAAAAATGGATAAAGAAGTTGTGGTACTTACGTACAATGCAGTATCACTCAGCAATGAAATCTATGTCATCAGGCCCGTAGCAGCATAATGAGTAGATTCAGGTACGATGATTCTAACTGAAATAAGTCACACAGGAAAAGAAACATCATAAGATATCACTAATACACGGAATGTAACCTTGGCTACAGAGGAACTGAATTACAAAACAGAACAGGGTCTCAAATTTAGAAACCCAACTTATGCTTGCTTAAGGGGAAAGGTGAGTTGGGGTGCTGCATAAAACCAGAGATTGAAATGAGCACAGATAAAGTTCCTTAAGCCAAATATGGAATAGACAAGAGCTACTCCTTGCTCAACGAAATGGACTCAACACCCCATATTAAATGCCTAAGAGTGTACCTGACTAGGAAGTATCTTAAAACCTATGGATTGCTATGTCTCTGAAAGAGAATCAAGCGTGTGTACAGGGGCATAAACGCAGCAGTGATAGGACTGGAGAGATTCGGTGAGCAAATGAAGACCCTTTGAAGTCATATTGCATGGTACCCATTCCACGGGTCTCAACTCTCCAGGTTTAAGGGATTCTTCCTTCAGCTAAAACATGCATGTGGAACCCAGAGTATGATCAACCGTGTGATCGGGAGACGTGTTCCAATGTGTCTCAGTTTTCGTCCCCTGGTACTCGGGTGCAACATTCCAGACGCTTTACTAACACTCTCCCGACTTGGAGAGTCAGTGCCTTTAACCTCCTGTTTGGCCCAGTTTGCAATTTCTGCGGAAGATGAACAGGAATAGGGAGAACCAATGACAGACTAGCTGGAGGTGTCTGGACGGGCAAATTTAACTCTCATTTCCCACCAGGAAGAGGAATTCACCAAAGGCTCAGCGTGCCGTGCCGGAACCAGATTAGGGCCTGAAGCCATCCTGCGGTGTTGCGGCCAGCTCACGAGAAAGCGAGTTGAAGAAAGGAGCTCAGGGGCACTGTAATTCACAAACCTGCAGAGTTATAAATGACAGCTATCGTCCAAAAATATACTGAAGTAAGGCTGCCAAGAGGACTTGAAAGCGGGGCAGAATTGCAGGAAACCGATTTCAGGAGGTAGACTGGAATTGCATTGAAAGCATAGGAAAAGAGGCAGAACGTCCACAATGATGCACTTGGCCAAAAAGGGCGTATGCGTTTTTTCCTGAATATATTCAGGAAAAAACGCATACGCCCTTTTTGGCCAACCAAGCAAGCTTGCAAAGGAAATCTGCACTACAATGAAGTCTCACTTCCCCCCGGTCAAAAGGGCCATCTGAAAAAAGTGTAAAATCCAGAAAGGCAGGACAGGCCATGGAGAACTGGGAGCCTTGTTATGCTGATGGGCGGGATGTCAATTGCCAACAGCCACTCGGGAGAAGTGTATGGTGTTTCCTGAAACATCTAAAAAACAAAGCAACAGAGCCTAGGGCACTTCCACTTATGGTCCTATAGCTTAGGGAAATTAAAATCAAAAAGACACAGCCACCCCAAAGGTTGGGACGGCTCTGTTTACAAGAACCTGGTTTACGGTACAAGTTCAATATCGCAGAAAGTGAAAAATGGATAAAGAAGTTGTGGTACTTACGTACAATGCAGTATCACTCAGCAATGAAATCTATGTCATCAGGCCCGTAGCAGCATAATGAGTGGATTCAGGTACGATGATTCTAACTGAAATAAGTCACACAGAAAAAGAAACATCATAAGATATCACTAATACACGGAATGTAACCTTGGCGACACAGGAACTGAATTACAAAACAGAACAGGGTCTCAAATTTAGAAACCCAACTTATGCTTGCTTAAGGGGAAAGGTGAGTTGGGGTGCTGCATAAAACCAGAGATTGAAATGAGCACAGATAAAGTTCCTTAAGCCAAATATGGAATAGACAAGAGCTACTCCTTGCTCAACGAAATGGACTCAACACCCCATATTAAATGCCTAAGAGTGTACCTGACTAGGAAGTATCTTAAAACCTATGGATTGCTATGTCTCTGAAAGAGAATCAAGCGTGTGTACAGGGGCATAAACGCAGCAGTGATAGGATTGGAGAGGTTCGGTGAGCAAATGAAGACCCTTTGAAGTCATATTGCATGGTACCCATTCCACGGGTCTCAACTCTCCAGGTTTAAGGTATTCTTCCTTCAGCTAAAACATGCATGTGGAAGCCAGAGTATGATCAACCGTGTGATCGGGAGACGTGTTCCAATATGTGTCAGTTTTCGTCCCCTGGTACTCGGGTGCAACATTCCAGACGCTTTACTAACACTCTCCCGACTTGGAGAGTCAGTGCCTTTAACCTCCTGTTTGGCCCAGTTTGCAATTTCTGCGGAAGATGAACAGGAATAGGGAGAACCAATGACAGACTAGCTGGAGGTGTCTGGACGGGCAAATTTAACTCTCATTTCCCACCAGGAAGAGGAATTAACCAAAGGCTCAGCGTGCCGTGCCGGAACCAGATTAGGGCCTGAAGCCATCCTGCGGTGTTGCGGCCAGCTCACGAGAAAGCGAGTTGAAGAAAGGAGCTCAGGGGCACTGTAATTCACAAACCTGCAGAGTTATAAATGACAGCTATCGTCCAAAAATATACTGAAGTAAGGCTGCCAAGAGGACTTGAAAGCGGGGCAGAATTGCAGGAAACCGATTTCAGGAGGTAGACTGGAATTGCATTGAAAGCATAGGAAAAGAGGCAGAACGTCCACAATGATGCACTTGGCCAAAAAGGGCGTATGCGTTTTTTCCTGAATATATTCAGGAAAAAACGCATACGCCCTTTTTGGCCAACCAAGCAAGCTTGCAAAGGAAATCTGCACTACAATGAAGTCTCACTTCCCCCCGGTCAAAAGGGCCATCTGAAAAAAGTGTAAAATCCAGAAAGGCAGGACAGGCCATGGAGAACTGGGAGCCTTGTTATGCTGATGGGCGGGATGTCAATTGCCAACAGCCACTCGGGAGAAGTGTATGGTGTTTCCTGAAACATCTAAAAAACAAAGCAACAGAGCCTAGGGCACTTCCACTTATGGTCCTATAGCTTAGGGAAATTAAAATCAAAAAGACACAGCCACCCCAAAGGTTGGGACGGCTCTGTTTACAAGAACCTGGTTTACGGTACAAGTTCAATATCGCAGAAAGTGAAAAATGGATAAAGAAGTTGTGGTACTTACGTACAATGCAGTATCACTCAGCAATGAAATCTATGTCATCAGGCCCGTAGCAGCATAATGAGTGGATTCAGGTACGATGATTCTAACTGAAATAAGTCACACAGGAAAAGAAACATCATAAGATATCACTAATACACGGAATGTAACCTTGGCTACAGAGGAACTGAATTACAAAACAGAACAGGGTCTCAAATTTAGAAAACCAACTTATGCTTGCTTAAGGGGAAAGGTGAGTTGGGGTGCTGCATAAAACCAGAGATTGAAATGAGCACAGATAAAGTTCCTTAAGCCAAATATGGAATAGACAAGAGCTACTCCTTGCTCAACGAAATGGACTCAACACCCCATATTAAATGCCTAAGAGTGTACCTGACTAGGAAGTATCTTAAAACCTATGGATTGCTATGTCTCTGAAAGAGAATCAAGTGTGTGTACAGGGGCATAAACGCAGCAGTGATAGGATTGGAGAGGTTCGGTGAGCAAATGAAGACCCTTTGAAGTCATATTGCATGGTACCCATTCCACGGGTCTCAACTCTCCAGGTTGAAGGTATTCTTCCTTCAGCTAAAACATGCATGTGGAACCCAGAGTATGATCAACCGTGTGATCGGGAGACGTGTTCCAATATGTGTCAGTTTTCGTCCCCTGGTACTCGGGTGCAACATTCCAGACGCTTTACTAACACTCTCCCGACTTGGAGAGTCAGTGCCTTTAACCTCCTGTTTGGCCCAGTTTGCAATTTCTGCGGAAGATGAACAGGAATAGGGAGAACCAATGACAGACTAGCTGGAGGTGTGTGGACGGGCAAATTTAACTCTCATTTCCCACCAGGAAGAGGAATTAACCAACGGCTCAGCGTGCCGTGCCGGAACCAGATTAGGACCTGAAGCCATCCTGCGGTGTTGCGGCCAGCTCACGAGAAAGCGAGTTGAAGAAAGGAGCTCAGGGGCACTGTAATTCACAAACCTGCAGAGTTATAAATGACAGCTATCGTCCAAAAATATACTGAAGTAAGGCTGCCAAGAGGACTTGAAAGCGGGGCAGAATTGCAGGAAACCAATTTCAGGAGGTAGACTGGAATTGCATTGAAAGCATAGGAAAAGAGGCAGAACGTCCACAATGATGCACTTGGCCAAAAAGGGCGTATGCGTTTTTTCCTGAATATATTCAGGAAAAAACGCATACGCCCTTTTTGGCCAACCAAGCAAGCTTGCAAAGGAAATCTGCACTACAATGAAGTCTCACTTCCCCCCGGTCAAAAGGGCCATCTGAAAAAAGTGTAAAATCCAGAAAGGCAGGACAGGCCATGGAGAACTGGGAGCCTTGTTATGCTGATGGGCGGGATGTCAATTGCCAACAGCCACTCGGGAGAAGTGTATGGTGTTTCCTGAAACATCTAAAAAACAAAGCAACAGAGCCTAGGGCACTTCCACTTATGGTCCTATAGCTTAGGGAAATTAAAATCAAAAAGACACAGCCACCCCAAAGGTTGGGACGGCTCTGTTTACAAGAACCTGGTTTACGGTACAAGTTCAATATCGCAGAAAGTGAAAAATGGATAAAGAAGTTGTGGTACTTACGTACAATGCAGTATCACTCAGCAATGAAATCTATGTCATCAGGCCCGTAGCAGCATAATGAGTGGATTCAGGTACGATGATTCTAACTGAAATAAGTCACACAGAAAAAGAAACATCATAAGATATCACTAATACACGGAATGTAAACTTGGCTACACAGGAACTGAATTACAAAACAGAACAGGGTCTCAAATTTAGAAAACCAACTTATGCTTGCTTAAGGGGAAAGGTGAGTTGGGGTGCTGCATAAAACCAGAGATTGAAATGAGCACAGATAAAGTTCCTTAAGCCAAATATGGAATAGACAAGAGCTACTCCTTGCTCAACGAAATGGACTCAACATCCCATATTAAACACCTAAGAATATACCTGACTAGGAAGTATCTTAAAACCTATGGATTGCTATGTCTCTGAAAGAGAATCAAGCGTGTGTACAGGGGCATAAACGCAGCAGTGATAGGATTGGAGAGGTTCGGTGAGCAAATGAAGACCCTTTGAAGTCATATTGCATGGTACCCATTCCACGGGTCTCAACTCTCCAGGTTGAAGGTATTCTTCCTTCAGCTAAAACATGCATGTGGAACCCAGAGTATGATCAACCGTGTGATCGGGAGACGTGTTCCAATATGTGTCAGTTTTCGTCCCCTGGTACTCGGGTGCAACATTCCAGACGCTTTACTAACACTCTCCCGACTTGGAGAGTCAGTGCCTTTAACCTCCTGTTTGGCCCAGTTTGCAATTTCTGCGGAAGATGAACAGGAATAGGGAGAACCAATGACAGACTAGCTGGAGGTGTGTGGACGGGCAAATTTAACTCTCATTTCCCACCAGGAAGAGGAATTAACCAAAGGCTCAGCGTGCCGTGCCGGAACCAGATTAGGGCCTGAAGCCATCCTGCGGTGTTGCGGCCAGCTCACGAGAAAGCGAGTTGAAGAAAGGAGCTCAGGGGCACTGTAATTCACAAACCTGCAGAGTTATAAATGACAGCTATCGTCCAAAAATATACTGAAGTAAGGCTGCCAAGAGGACTTGAAAGCGGGGCAGAATTGCAGGAAACCGATTTCAGGAGGTAGACTGGAATTGCATTGAAAGCATAGGAAAAGAGGCAGAACGTCCACAATGATGCACTTGGCCAAAAAGGGCGTATGCGTTTTTTCCTGAATATATTCAGGAAAAAACGCATACGCCCTTTTTGGCCAACCAAGCAAGCTTGCAAAGGAAATCTGCACTACAATGAAGTCTCACTTCCCCCCGGTCAAAAGGGCCATCTGAAAAAAGTGTAAAATCCAGAAAGGCAGGACAGGCCATGGAGAACTGGGAGCCTTGTTATGCTGATGGGCGGGATGTCAATTGCCAACAGCCACTCGGGAGAAGTGTATGGTGTTTCCTGAAACATCTAAAAAACAAAGCAACAGAGCCTAGGGCACTTCCACTTATGGTCCTATAGCTTAGGGAAATTAAAATCAAAAAGACACAGCCACCCCAAAGGTTGGGACGGCTCTGTTTACAAGAACCTGGTTTACGGTACAAGTTCAATATCGCAGAAAGTGAAAAATGGATAAAGAAGTTGTGGTACTTACGTACAATGCAGTATCACTCAGCAATGAAATCTATGTCATCAGGCCCGTAGCAGCATAATGAGTGGATTCAGGTATGATGATTCTAACTGAAATAAGTCACACAGAAAAAGAAACATCATAAGATATCACTAATACACGGAATGTAAACTTGGCTACACAGGAACTGAATTACAAAACAGAACAGGGTCTCAAATTTAGAAAACCAACTTATGCTTGCTTAAGGGGAAAGGTGAGATGGGGTGCTGCATAAAACCAGAGATTGAAATGAGCACAGATAAAGTTCCTTAAGCCAAATATGGAATAGACAAGAGCTACTCCTTGCTCAACGAAATGGACTCAACATCCCATATTAAACACCTAAGAATATACCTGACTAGGAAGTATCTTAAAACCTATGGATTGCTATGTCTCTGAAAGAGAATCAAGCGTGTGTACAGGGGCATAAACGCAGCAGTGATAGGATTGGAGAGGTTCGGTGAGCAAATGAAGACCCTTTGAAGTCATATTGCATGGTACCCATTCCACGGGTCTCAACTCTCCAGGTTGAAGGTATTCTTCCTTCAGCTAAAACATGCATGTGGAACCCAGAGTATGATCAACCGTGTGATCGGGAGACGTGTTCCAATATGTGTCAGTTTTCGTCCCCTGGTACTCGGGTGCAACATTCCAGACGCTTTACTAACACTCTCCCGACTTGGAGAGTCAGTGCCTTTAACCTCCTGTTTGGCCCAGTTTGCAATTTCTGCGGAAGATGAACAGGAATAGGGAGAACCAATGACAGACTAGCTGGAGGTGTCTGGACGGGCAAATTTAACTCTCATTTCCCACCAGGAAGAGGAATTCACCAAAGGCTCAGCGTGCCGTGCCGGAACCAGATTAGGGCCTGAAGCCATCCTGCGGTGTTGCGGCCAGCTCACGAGAAAGCGAGTTGAAGAAAGGAGCTCAGGGGCACTGTAATTCACAAACCTGCAGAGTTATAAATGACAGCTATCGTCCAAAAATATACTGAAGTAAGGCTGCCAAGAGGACTTGAAAGCGGGGCAGAATTGCAGGAAACCGATTTCAGGAGGTAGACTGGAATTGCATTTAAAGCATAGGAAAAGAGGCAGAACGTCCACAATGATGCACTTGGCCAAAAAGGGCGTATGCGTTTTTTCCTGAATATATTCAGGAAAAAACGCATACGCCCTTTTTGGCCAACCAAGCAAGCTTGCAAAGGAAATCTGCACTACAATGAAGTCTCACTTCCCCCCGGTCAAAAGGGCCATCTGAAAAAAGTGTAAAATCCAGAAAGGCAGGACAGGCCATGGAGAACTGGGAGCCTTGTTATGCTGATGGGCGGGATGTCAATTGCCAACAGCCACTCGGGAGAACTGTATGGTGTTTCCTGAAACATCTAAAAAACAAAGCAACAGAGCCTAGGGCACTTCCACTTATGGTCCTATAGCTTAGGGAAATTAAAATCAAAAAGACACAGCCACCCCAAAGGTTGGGATGGCTCTGTTTAAAAGAACCTGGTTTACGGTACAAGTTCAATATCGCAGAAAGTGAAAAATGGATAAAGAAGTTGTGGTACTTACGTACAATGCAGTATCACTCAGCAATGAAATCTATGTCATCAGGCCCGTAGCAGCATAATGAGTGGATTCAGGTACGATGATTCTAACTGAAATAAGTCACACAGAAAAAGAAACATCATAAGATATCACTAATACACGGAATGTAACCTTGGCGACACAGGAACTGAATTACAAAACAGAACAGGGTCTCAAATTTAGAAAACCAACTTATGCTTGCTTAAGGGGAAAGGTGAGTTGGGGTGCTGCATAAAACCAGAGATTGAAATGAGCACAGATAAAGTTCCTTAAGCCAAATATGGAATAGACAAGAGCTACTCCTTGCTCAACGAAATGGACTCAACACCCCATATTAAATGCCTAAGAGTGTACCTGACTAGGAAGTATCTTAAAACCTATGGATTGCTATGTCTCTGAAAGAGAATCAAGCGTGTGTACAGGGGCATAAACGCAGCAGTGATAGGATTGGAGAGGTTCGGTGAGCAAATGAAGACCCTTTGAAGTCATATTGCATGGTACCCATTCCACGGGTCTCAACTCTCCAGGTTGAAGGTATTCTTCCTTCAGCTAAAACATGCATGTGGAACCCAGAGTATGATCAACCGTGTGATCGGGAGACGTGTTCCAATATGTGTCAGTTTTCGTCCCCTGGTACTCGGGTGCAACATTCCAGACGCTTTACTAACACTCTCCCGACTTGGAGAGTCAGTGCCTTTAACCTCCTGTTTGGCCCAGTTTGCAATTTCTGCGGAAGATGAACAGGAATAGGGAGAACCAATGAGAGACTAGCTGGAGGTGTCTGGACGGGCAAATTTAACTCTCATTTCCCACCAGGAAGAGGAATTAACCAAAGGCTCAGCGTGCCGTGCCGGAACCAGATTAGGGCCTGAAGCCATCCTGCGGTGTTGCGGCCAGCTCACGAGAAAGCGAGTTGAAGAAAGGAGCTCAGGGGCACTGTAATTCACAAACCTGCAGAGTTATAAATGACAGCTATCGTCCAAAAATATACTGAAGTAAGGCTGCCAAGAGGACTTGAAAGCGGGGCAGAATTGCAGGAAACCGATTTCAGGAGGTAGACTGGAATTGCATTGAAAGCATAGGAAAAGAGGCAGAACGTCCACAATGATGCACTTGGCCAAAAAGGGCGTATGCGTTTTTTCCTGAATATATTCAGGAAAAAACGCATACGCCCTTTTTGGCCAACCAAGCAAGCTTGCAAAGGAAATCTGCACTACAATGAAGTCTCACTTCCCCCCGGTCAAAAGGGCCATCTGAAAAAAGTGTAAAATCCAGAAAGGCAGGACAGGCCATGGAGAACTGGGAGCCTTGTTATGCTGATGGGCGGGATGTCAATTGCCAACAGCCACTCGGGAGAAGTGTATGGTGTTTCCTGAAACATCTAAAAAACAAAGCAACAGAGCCTAGGGCACTTCCACTTATGGTCCTATAGCTTAGGGAAATTAAAATCAAAAAGACACAGCCACCCCAAAGGTTGGGACGGCTCTGTTTACAAGAACCTGGTTTACGGTACAAGTTCAATATCGCAGAAAGTGAAAAATGGATAAAGAAGTTGTGGTACTTACGTACAATGCAGTATCACTCAGCAATGAAATCTATGTCATCAGGCCCGTAGCAGCATAATGAGTAGATTCAGGTACGATGATTCTAACTGAAATAAGTCACACAGAAAAAGAAACATCATAAGATATCACTAATACACGGAATGTAACCTTGGCTACAGAGGAACTGAATTACAAAACAGAACAGGGTCTCAAATTTAGAAACCCAACTTATGCTTGCTTAAGGGGAAAGGTGAGTTGGGGTGCTGCATAAAACCAGAGATTGAAATGAGCACAGATAAAGTTCCTTAAGCCAAATATGGAATAGACAAGAGCTACTCCTTGCTCAACGAAATGGACTCAACACCCCATATTAAATGCCTAAGAGTGTACCTGACTAGGAAGTATCTTAAAACCTATGGATTGCTATGTCTCTGAAAGAGAATCAAGTGTGTGTACAGGGGCATAAACGCAGCAGTGATAGGACTGGAGAGATTCGGTGAGCAAATGAAGACCCTTTGAAGTCATATTGCATGGTACCCATTCCACGGGTCTCAACTCTCCAGGTTTAAGGGATTCTTCCTTCAGCTAAAACATGCATGTGGAACCCAGAGTATGATCAACCGTGTGATCGGGAGACGTGTTCCAATGTGTCTCAGTTTTCGTCCCCTGGTACTCGGGTGCAACATTCCAGACGCTTTACTAACACTCTCCCGACTTGGAGAGTCAGTGCCTTTAACCTCCTGTTTGGCCCAGTTTGCAATTTCTGCGGAAGATGAACAGGAATAGGGAGAACCAATGACAGACTAGCTGGAGGTGTCTGGACGGGCAAATTTAACTCTCATTTCCCACCAGGAAGAGGAATTAACCAAAGGCTCAGCGTGCCGTGCCGGAACCAGATTAGGGCCTGAAGCCATCCTGCGGTGTTGCGGCCAGCTCACGAGAAAGCGAGTTGAAGAAAGGAGCTCAGGGGCACTGTAATTCACAAACCTGCAGAGTTATAAATGACAGCTATCGTCCAAAAATATACTGAAGTAAGGCTGCCAAGAGGACTTGAAAGCGGGGCAGAATTGCAGGAAACCGATTTCAGGAGGTAGACTGGAATTGCATTGAAAGCATAGGAAAAGAGGCAGAACGTCCACAATGATGCACTTGGCCAAAAAGGGCGTATGCGTTTTTTCCTGAATATATTCAGGAAAAAACGCATACGCCCTTTTTGGCCAACCAAGCAAGCTTGCAAAGGAAATCTGCACTACAATGAAGTCTCACTTCCCCCCGGTCAAAAGGGCCATCTGAAAAAAGTGTAAAATCCAGAAAGGCAGGACAGGCCATGGAGAACTGGGAGCCTTGTTATGCTGATGGGCGGGATGTAAATTGCCAACAGCCACTCGGGAGAAGTGTATGGTGTTTCCTGAAACATCTAAAAAACAAAGCAACAGAGCCTAGGGCACTTCCACTTATGGTCCTATAGCTTAGGGAAATTAAAATCAAAAAGACACAGCCACCCCAAAGGTTGGGACGGCTCTGTTTACAAGAACCTGGTTTACGGTACAAGTTCAATATCGCAGAAAGTGAAAAATGGATAAAGAAGTTGTGGTACTTACGTACAATGCAGTATCACTCAGCAATGAAATCTATGTCATCAGGCCCGTAGCAGCATAATGAGTGGATTCAGGTACGATGATTCTAACTGAAATAAGTCACACAGAAAAAGAAACATCATAAGATATCACTAATACACGGAATGTAAACTTGGCTACACAGGAACTGAATTACAAAACAGAACAGGGTCTCAAATTTAGAAAACCAACTTATGCTTGCTTAAGGGGAAAGGTGAGTTGGGGTGCTGCATAAAACCAGAGATTGAAATGAGCACAGATAAAGTTCCTTAAGCCAAATATGGAATAGACAAGAGCTACTCCTTGCTCAACGAAATGGACTCAACACCCCATATTAAATGCCTAAGAGTGTACCTGACTAGGAAGTATCTTAAAACCTATGGATTGCTATGTCTCTGAAAGAGAATCAAGCGTGTGTACAGGGGCATAAACGCAGCAGTGATAGGATTGGAGAGGTTCGGTGAGCAAATGAAGACCCTTTGAAGTCATATTGCATGGTACCCATTCCACGGGTCTCAACTCTCCAGGTTTAAGGTATTCTTCCATCAGCTAAAACATGCATGTGGAACCCAGAGTATGATCAACCGTGTGATCGGGAGACGTGTTCCAATATGTGTCAGTTTTCGTCCCCTGATACTCGGGTGCAACATTCCAGACGCTTTACTAACACTCTCCCGACTTGGAGAGTCAGTGCCTTTAACCTCCTGTTTGGCCCAGTTTGCAATTTCTGCGGAAGATGAACAGGAATAGGGAGAACCAATGACAGACTAGCTGGAGGTGTCTGGACGGGCAAATTTAACTCTCATTTCCCACCAGGAAGAGGAATTAACCAAAGGCTCAGCGTGCCGTGCCGGAACCAGATTAGGGCCTGAAGCCATCCTGCGGTGTTGCGGCCAGCTCACGAGAAAGCGAGTTGAAGAAAGGAGCTCAGGGGCACTGTAATTCACAAACCTGCAGAGTTATAAATGACAGCTATCGTCCAAAAATATACTGAAGTAAGGCTGCCAAGAGGACTTGAAAGCGGGGCAGAATTGCAGGAAACCGATTTCAGGAGGTAGACTGGAATTGCATTGAAAGCATAGGAAAAGAGGCAGAACGTCCACAATGATGCACTTGGCCAAAAAGGGCGTATGCGTTTTTTCCTGAATATATTCAGGAAAAAACGCATACGCCCTTTTTGGCCAACCAAGCAAGCTTGCAAAGGAAATCTGCACTACAATGAAGTCTCACTTCCCCCCGGTCAAAAGGGCCATCTGAAAAAAGTGTAAAATCCAGAAAGGCAGGACAGGCCATGGAGAACTGTGAGCCTTGTTATGCTGATGGGCGGGATTTAAATTGCCAACAGCCACTCGGGAGAAGTGTATGGTGTTTCCTGAAACATCTAAAAAACAAAGCAACAGAGCCTAGGGCACTTCCACTTATGGTCCTATAGCTTAGGGAAATTAAAATCAAAAAGACACAGCCACCCCAAAGGTTGGGACGGCTCTGTTTACAAGAACCTGGTTTACGGTACAAGTTCAATATCGCAGAAAGTGAAAAATGGATAAAGAAGTTGTGGTACTTACGTACAATGCAGTATCACTCAGCAATGAAATCTATGTCATCAGGCCCGTAGCAGCATAATGAGTGGATTCAGGTATGATGATTCTAACTGAAATAAGTCACACAGAAAAAGAAACATCATAAGATATCACTAATACACGGAATGTAAACTTGGCTACACAGGAACTGAATTACAAAACAGAACAGGGTCTCAAATTTAGAAACCCAACTTATGCTTGCTTAAGGGGAAAGGTGAGTTGGGGTGCTGCATAAAACCAGAGATTGAAATGAGCACAGATAAAGTTCCTTAAGCCAAATATGGAATAGACAAGAGCTACTCCTTGCTCAACGAAATGGACTCAACATCCCATATTAAACACCTAAGAATATACCTGACTAGGAAGTATCTTAAAACCTATGGATTGCTATGTCTCTGAAAGAGAATCAAGCGTGTGTACAGGGGCATAAACGCAGCAGTGATAGGATTGGAGAGGTTCGGTGAGCAAATGAAGACCCTTTGAAGTCATATTGCATGGTACCCATTCCACGGGTCTCAACTCTCCAGGTTGAAGGTATTCTTCCTTCAGCTAAAACATGCATGTGGAACCCAGAGTATGATCAACCGTGTGATCGGGAGACGTGTTCCAATATGTGTCAGTTTTCGTCCCCTGATACTCGGGTGCAACATTCCAGACGCTTTACTAACACTCTCCCGACTTGGAGAGTCAGTGCCTTTAACCTCCTGTTTGGCCCAGTTTGCAATTTCTGCGGAAGATGAACAGGAATAGGGAGAACCAATGACAGACTAGCTGGAGGTGTCTGGACGGGCAAATTTAACTCTCATTTCCCACCAGGAAGAGGAATTCACCAAAGGCTCAGCGTGCCGTGCCGGAACCAGATTAGGGCCTGAAGCCATCCTGCGGTGTTGCGGCCAGCTCACGAGAAAGCGAGTTGAAGAAAGGAGCTCAGGGGCACTGTAATTCACAAACCTGCAGAGTTATAAATGACAGCTATCGTCCAAAAATATACTGAAGTAAGGCTGCCAAGAGGACTTGAAAGCGGGGCAGAATTGCAGGAAACCGATTTCAGGAGGTAGACTGGAATTGCATTGAAAGCATAGGAAAAGAGGCAGAACGTCCACAATGATGCACTTGGCCAAAAAGGGCGTATGCGTTTTTTCCTGAATATATTCAGGAAAAAACGCATACGCCCTTTTTGGCCAACCAAGCAAGCTTGCAAAGGAAATCTGCACTACAATGAAGTCTCACTTCCCCCCGGTCAAAAGGGCCATCTGAAAAAAGTGTAAAATCCAGAAAGGCAGGACAGGCCATGGAGAACTGGGAGCCTTGTTATGCTGATGGGCGGGATGTAAATTGCCAACAGCCACTCGGGAGAAGTGTATGGTGTTTCCTGAAACATCTAAAAAACAAAGCAACAGAGCCTAGGGCACTTCCACTTATGGTCCTATAGCTTAGGGAAATTAAAATCAAAAAGACACAGCCACCCCAAAGGTTGGGACGGCTCTGTTTACAAGAACCTGGTTTACGGTACAAGTTCAATATCGCAGAAAGTGAAAAATGGCTAAAGAAGTTCTGGTACTTACGTACAATGCAGTATCACTCAGCAATGAAATCTATGTCATCAGGCCCGTAGCAGCATAATGAGTGGATTCAGGTATGATGATTCTAACTGAAATAAGTCACACAGAAAAAGAAACATCATAAGATATCACTAATACACGGAATGTAAACTTGGCTACACAGGAACTGAATTACAAAACAGAACAGGGTCTCAAATTTAGAAACCCAACTTATGCTTGCTTAAGGGGAAAGGTGAGTTGGGGTGCTGCATAAAACCAGAGATTGAAATGAGCACAGATAAAGTTCCTTAAGCCAAATATGGAATAGACAAGAGCTACTCCTTGCTCAACGAAATGGACTCAACATCCCATATTAAACGCCTAAGAATATACCTGACTAGGAAGTATCTTAAAACCTATGGATTGCTATGTCTCTGAAAGAGAATCAAGCGTGTGTACAGGGGCATAAACGCAGCAGTGATAGGATTGGAGAGGTTCGGTGAGCAAATGAAGACCCTTTGAAGTCATATTGCATGGTACCCATTCCACGGGTCTCAACTCTCCAGGTTGAAGGTATTCTTCCTTCAGCTAAAACATGCATGTGGAACCCAGAGTATGATCAACCGTGTGATCGGGAGACGTGTTCCAATATGTGTCAGTTTTCGTCCCCTGATACTCGGGTGCAACATTCCAGACGCTTTACTAACACTCTCCCGACTTGGAGAGTCAGTGCCTTTAACCTCCTGTTTGGCCCAGTTTGCAATTTCTGCGGAAGATGAACAGGAATAGGGAGAACCAATGACAGACTAGCTGGAGGTGTCTGGACGGGCAAATTTAACTCTCATTTCCCACCAGGAAGAGGAATTCACCAAAGGCTCAGCGTGCCGTGCCGGAACCAGATTAGGGCCTGAAGCCATCCTGCGGTGTTGCGGCCAGCTCACGAGAAAGCGAGTTGAAGAAAGGAGCTCAGGGGCACTGTAATTCACAAACCTGCAGAGTTATAAATGACAGCTATCGTCCAAAAATATACTGAAGTAAGGCTGCCAAGAGGACTTGAAAGCGGGGCAGAATTGCAGGAAACCGATTTCAGGAGGTAGACTGGAATTGCATTGAAAGCATAGGAAAAGAGGCAGAACGTCCACAATGATGCACTTGGCCAAAAAGGGCGTATGCGTTTTTTCCTGAATATATTCAGGAAAAAACGCATACGCCCTTTTTGGCCAACCAAGCAAGCTTGCAAAGGAAATCTGCACTACAATGAAGTCTCACTTCCCCCCGGTCAAAAGGGCCATCTGAAAAAAGTGTAAAATCCAGAAAGGCAGGACAGGCCATGGAGAACTGGGAGCCTTGTTATGCTGATGGGCGGGATGTAAATTGCCAACAGCCACTCGGGAGAAGTGTATGGTGTTTCCTGAAACATCTAAAAAACAAAGCAACAGAGCCTAGGGCACTTCCACTTATGGTCCTATAGCTTAGGGAAATTAAAATCAAAAAGACACAGCCACCCCAAAGGTTGGGACGGCTCTGTTTACAAGAACCTGGTTTACGGTACAAGTTCAATATCGCAGAAAGTGAAAAATGGCTAAAGAAGTTCTGGTACTTACGTACAATGCAGTATCACTCAGCAATGAAATCTATGTCATCAGGCCCGTAGCAGACTAATGAGTGGATTCAGGTACGATGATTCTAACTGAAATAAGTCACACAGGAAAAGAAACATCATAAGATATCACTAATACACGGAATGTAACCTTGGCTACAGAGGAACTGAATTACAAAACAGAACAGGGTCTCAAATTTAGAAAACCAACTTATGCTTGCTTAAGGGGAAAGGTGAGTTGGGGTGCTGCATAAAACCAGAGATTGAAATGAGCACAGATAAAGTTCCTTAAGCCAAATATGGAATAGACAAGAGCTACTCCTTGCTCAACGAAATGGACTCAACATCCCATATTAAACGCCTAAGAGTATACCTGACTAGGAAGTATCTTAAAACCTATGGATTGCTATGTCTCTGAAAGAGAATCAAGCGTGTGTACAGGGGCATAAACGCAGCAGTGATAGGATTGGAGAGGTTCGGTGAGCAAATGAAGACCCTTTGAAGTCATATTGCATGGTACCCATTCCACGGGTCTCAACTCTCCAGGTTGAAGGTATTCTTCCTTCAGCTAAAACATGCATGTGGAACCCAGAGTATGATCAACCGTGTGATCGGGAGACGTGTTCCAATATGTGTCAGTTTTCGTCCCCTGGTACTCGGGTGCAACATTCCAGACGCTTTACTAACACTCTCCCGACTTGGAGAGTCAGTGCCTTTAACCTCCTGTTTGGCCCAGTTTGCAATTTCTGCGGAAGATGAACAGGAATAGGGAGAACCAATGACAGACTAGCTGGAGGTGTCTGGACGGGCAAATTTAACTCTCATTTCCCACCAGGAAGAGGAATTAACCAAAGGCTCAGCGTGCCGTGCCGGAACCAGATTAGGGCCTGAAGCCATCCTGCGGTGTTGCGGCCAGCTCACGAGAAAGCGAGTTGAAGAAAGGAGCTCAGGGGCACTGTAATTCACAAACCTGCAGAGTTATAAATGACAGCTATCGTCCAAAAATATACTGAAGTAAGGCTGCCAAGAGGACTTGAAAGCGGGGCAGAATTGCAGGAAACCGATTTCAGGAGGTAGACTGGAATTGCATTGAAAGCATAGGAAAAGAGGCAGAACGTCCACAATGATGCACTTGGCCAAAAAGGGCGTATGCGTTTTTTCCTGAATATATTCAGGAAAAAACGCATACGCCCTTTTTGGCCAACCAAGCAAGCTTGCAAAGGAAATCTGCACTACAATGAAGTCTCACTTCCCCCCGGTCAAAAGGGCCATCTGAAAAAAGTGTAAAATCCAGAAAGGCAGGACAGGCCATGGAGAACTGGGAGCCTTGTTATGCTGATGGGCGGGATGTCAATTGCCAACAGCCACTCGGGAGAAATGTATGGTGTTTCCTGAAACATCTAAAAAACAAAGCAACAGAGCCTAGGGCACTTCCACTTATGGTCCTATAGCTTAGGGAAATTAAAATCAAAAAGACACAGCCACCCCAAAGGTTGGGACGGCTCTGTTTACAAGAACCTGGTTTACGGTACAAGTTCAATATCGCAGAAAGTGAAAAATGGATAAAGAAGTTGTGGTACTTACGTACAATGCAGTATCACTCAGCAATGAAATCTATGTCATCAGGCCCGTAGCAGCATAATGAGTGGATTCAGGTATGATGATTCTAACTGAAATAAGTCACACAGAAAAAGAAACATCATAAGATATCACTAATACACGGAATGTAAACTTGGCTACACAGGAACTGAATTACAAAACAGAACAGGGTCTCAAATTTAGAAACCCAACTTATGCTTGCTTAAGGGGAAAGGTGAGTTGGGGTGCTGCATAAAACCAGAGATTGAAATGAGCACAGATAAAGTTCCTTAAGCCAAATATGGAATAGACAAGAGCTACTCCTTGCTCAACGAAATGGACTCAACATCCCATATTAAACACCTAAGAATATACCTGACTAGGAAGTATCTTAAAACCTATGGATTGCTATGTCTCTGAAAGAGAATCAAGCGTGTGTACAGGGGCATAAACGCAGCAGTGATAGGATTGGAGAGGTTCGGTGAGCAAATGAAGACCCTTTGAAGTCATATTGCATGGTACCCATTCCACGGGTCTCAACTCTCCAGGTTGAAGGTATTCTTCCTTCAGCTAAAACATGCATGTGGAACCCAGAGTATGATCAACCGTGTGATCGGGAGACGTGTTCCAATATGTGTCAGTTTTCGTCCCCTGATACTCGGGTGCAACATTCCAGACGCTTTACTAACACTCTCCCGACTTGGAGAGTCAGTGCCTTTAACCTCCTGTTTGGCCCAGTTTGCAATTTCTGCGGAAGATGAACAGGAATAGGGAGAACCAATGACAGACTAGCTGGAGGTGTCTGGACGGGCAAATTTAACTCTCATTTCCCACCAGGAAGAGGAATTCACCAAAGGCTCAGCGTGCCGTGCCGGAACCAGATTAGGGCCTGAAGCCATCCTGCGGTGTTGCGGCCAGCTCACGAGAAAGCGAGTTGAAGAAAGGAGCTCAGGGGCACTGTAATTCACAAACCTGCAGAGTTATAAATGACAGCTATCGTCCAAAAATATACTGAAGTAAGGCTGCCAAGAGGACTTGAAAGCGGGGCAGAATTGCAGGAAACCGATTTCAGGAGGTAGACTGGAATTGCATTTAAAGCATAGGAAAAGAGGCAGAACGTCCACAATGATGCACTTGGCCAAAAAGGGCGTATGCGTTTTTTCCTGAATATATTCAGGAAAAAACGCATACGCCCTTTTTGGCCAACCAAGCAAGCTTGCAAAGGAAATCTGCACTACAATGAAGTCTCACTTCCCCCCGGTCAAAAGGGCCATCTGAAAAAAGTGTAAAATCCAGAAAGGCAGGACAGGCCATGGAGAACTGGGAGCCTTGTTATGCTGATGGGCGGGATGTAAATTGCCAACAGCCACTCGGGAGAAGTGTATGGTGTTTCCTGAAACATCTAAAAAACAAAGCAACAGAGCCTAGGGCACTTCCACTTATGGTCCTATAGCTTAGGGAAATTAAAATCAAAAAGACACAGCCACCCCAAAGGTTGGGACGGCTCTGTTTACAAGAACCTGGTTTACGGTACAAGTTCAATATCGCAGAAAGTGAAAAATGGCTAAAGAAGTTGTGGTACTTACGTACAATGCAGTATCACTCAGCAATGAAATCTATGTCATCAGGCCCGTAGCAGCATAATGAGTGGATTCAGGTATGATGATTCTAACTGAAATAAGTCACACAGAAAAAGAAACATCATAAGATATCACTAATACACGGAATGTAAACTTGGCTACACAGGAACTGAATTACAAAACAGAACAGGGTCTCAAATTTAGAAAACCAACTTATGCTTGCTTAAGGGGAAAGGTGAGTTGGGGTGCTGCATAAAACCAGAGATTGAAATGAGCACAGATAAAGTTCCTTAAGCCAAATATGGAATAGACAAGAGCTACTCCTTGCTCAACGAAATGGACTCAACATCCCATATTAAACACCTAAGAGTATACCTGACTAGGAAGTATCTTAAAACCTATGGATTGCTATGTCTCTGAAAGAGAATCAAGCGTGTGTACAGGGGCATAAACGCAGCAGTGATAGGATTGGAGAGGTTCGGTGAGCAAATGAAGACCCTTTGAAGTCATATTGCATGGTACCCATTCCACGGGTCTCAACTCTCCAGGTTGAAGGTATTCTTCCTTCAGCTAAAACATGCATGTGGAACCCAGAGTATGATCAACCGTGTGATCGGGAGACGTGTTCCAATATGTGTCAGTTTTCGTCCCCTGGTACTCGGGTGCAACATTCCAGACGCTTTACTAACACTCTCCCGACTTGGAGAGTCAGTGCCTTTAACCTCCTGTTTGGCCCAGTTTGCAATTTTTGCGGAAGATGAACAGGAATAGGGAGAACCAATGACAGACTAGCTGGAGGTGTCTGGACGGGCAAATTTAACTCTCATTTCCCACCAGGAAGAGGAATTAACCAAAGGCTCAGCGTGCCGTGCCGGAACCAGATTAGGGCCTGAAGCCATCCTGCGGTGTTGCGGCCAGCTCACGAGAAAGCGAGTTGAAGAAAGGAGCTCAGGGGCACTGTAATTCACAAACCTGCAGAGTTATAAATGACAGCTATCGTCCAAAAATATACTGAAGTAAGGCTGCCAAGAGGACTTGAAAGCGGGGCAGAATTGCAGGAAACCGATTTCAGGAGGTAGACTGGAATTGCATTGAAAGCATAGGAAAAGAGGCAGAACGTCCACAATGATGCACTTGGCCAAAAAGGGCGTATGCGTTTTTTCCTGAATATATTCAGGAAAAAACGCATACGCCCTTTTTGGCCAACCAAGCAAGCTTGCAAAGGAAATCTGCACTACAATGAAGTCTCACTTCCCCCTGGTCAAAAGGGCCATCTGAAAAAAGTGTAAAATCCAGAAAGGCAGGACAGGCCATGGAGAACTGGGAGCCTTGTTATGCTGATGGGCGGGATGTCAATTGCCAACAGCCACTCGGGAGAACTGTATGGTGTTTCCTGAAACATCTAAAAAACAAAGCAACAGAGCCTAGGGCACTTCCACTTATGGTCCTATAGCTTAGGGAAATTAAAATCAAAAAGACACAGCCACCCCAAAGGTTGGGACGGCTCTGTTTACAAGAACCTGGTTTACGGTACAAGTTCAATATCGCAGAAAGTGAAAAATGGATAAAGAAGTTGTGGTACTTACGTACAATGCAGTATCACTCAGCAATGAAATCTATGTCATCAGGCCCGTAGCAGCATAATGAGTGGATTCAGGTACGATGATTCTAACTGAAATAAGTCACACAGAAAAAGAAACATCATAAGATATCACTAATACACGGAATGTAACCTTGGCGACACAGGAACTGAATTACAAAACAGAACAGGGTCTCAAATTTAGAAAACCAACTTATGCTTGCTTAAGGGGAAAGGTGAGTTGGGGTGCTGCATAAAACCAGAGATTGAAATGAGCACAGATAAAGTTCCTTAAGCCAAATATGGAATAGACAAGAGCTACTCCTTGCTCAACGAAATGGACTCAACACCCCATATTAAATGCCTAAGAGTGTACCTGACTAGGAAGTATCTTAAAACCTATGGATTGCTATGTCTCTGAAAGAGAATCAAGCGTGTGTACAGGGGCATAAACGCAGCAGTGATAGGATTGGAGAGGTTCGGTGAGCAAATGAAGACCCTTTGAAGTCATATTGCATGGTACCCATTCCACGGGTCTCAACTCTCCAGGTTGAAGGTATTCTTCCTTCAGCTAAAACATGCATGTGGAACCCAGAGTATGATCAACCGTGTGATCGGGAGACGTGTTCCAATATGTGTCAGTTTTCGTCCCCTGGTACTCGGGTGCAACATTCCAGACGCTTTACTAACACTCTCCCGACTTGGAGAGTCAGTGCCTTTAACCTCCTGTTTGGCCCAGTTTGCAATTTCTGCGGAAGATGAACAGGAATAGGGAGAACCAATGAGAGACTAGCTGGAGGTGTCTGGACGGGCAAATTTAACTCTCATTTCCCACCAGGAAGAGGAATTAACCAAAGGCTCAGCGTGCCGTGCCGGAACCAGATTAGGGCCTGAAGCCATCCTGCGGTGTTGCGGCCAGCTCACGAGAAAGCGAGTTGAAGAAAGGAGCTCAGGGGCACTGTAATTCACAAACCTGCAGAGTTATAAATGACAGCTATCGTCCAAAAATATACTGAAGTAAGGCTGCCAAGAGGACTTGAAAGCGGGGCAGAATTGCAGGAAACCGATTTCAGGAGGTAGACTGGAATTGCATTGAAAGCATAGGAAAAGAGGCAGAACGTCCACAATGATGCACTTGGCCAAAAAGGGCGTATGCGTTTTTTCCTGAATATATTCAGGAAAAAACGCATACGCCCTTTTTGGCCAACCAAGCAAGCTTGCAAAGGAAATCTGCACTACAATGAAGTCTCACTTCCCCCCGGTCAAAAGGGCCATCTGAAAAAAGTGTAAAATCCAGAAAGGCAGGACAGGCCATGGAGAACTGGGAGCCTTGTTATGCTGATGGGCGGGATGTCAATTGCCAACAGCCACTCGGGAGAAGTGTATGGTGTTTCCTGAAACATCTAAAAAACAAAGCAACAGAGCCTAGGGCACTTCCACTTATGGTCCTATAGCTTAGGGAAATTAAAATCAAAAAGACACAGCCACCCCAAAGGTTGGGACGGCTCTGTTTACAAGAACCTGGTTTACGGTACAAGTTCAATATCGCAGAAAGTGAAAAATGGATAAAGAAGTTGTGGTACTTACGTACAATGCAGTATCACTCAGCAATGAAATCTATGTCATCAGGCCCGTAGCAGCATAATGAGTAGATTCAGGTACGATGATTCTAACTGAAATAAGTCACACAGAAAAAGAAACATCATAAGATATCACTAATACACGGAATGTAACCTTGGCTACAGAGGAACTGAATTACAAAACAGAACAGGGTCTCAAATTTAGAAACCCAACTTATGCTTGCTTAAGGGGAAAGGTGAGTTGGGGTGCTGCATAAAACCAGAGATTGAAATGAGCACAGATAAAGTTCCTTAAGCCAAATATGGAATAGACAAGAGCTACTCCTTGCTCAACGAAATGGACTCAACACCCCATATTAAATGCCTAAGAGTGTACCTGACTAGGAAGTATCTTAAAACCTATGGATTGCTATGTCTCTGAAAGAGAATCAAGTGTGTGTACAGGGGCATAAACGCAGCAGTGATAGGACTGGAGAGATTCGGTGAGCAAATGAAGACCCTTTGAAGTCATATTGCATGGTACCCATTCCACGGGTCTCAACTCTCCAGGTTTAAGGGATTCTTCCTTCAGCTAAAACATGCATGTGGAACCCAGAGTATGATCAACCGTGTGATCGGGAGACGTGTTCCAATGTGTCTCAGTTTTCGTCCCCTGGTACTCGGGTGCAACATTCCAGACGCTTTACTAACACTCTCCCGACTTGGAGAGTCAGTGCCTTTAACCTCCTGTTTGGCCCAGTTTGCAATTTCTGCGGAAGATGAACAGGAATAGGGAGAACCAATGACAGACTAGCTGGAGGTGTCTGGACGGGCAAATTTAACTCTCATTTCCCACCAGGAAGAGGAATTAACCAAAGGCTCAGCGTGCCGTGCCGGAACCAGATTAGGGCCTGAAGCCATCCTGCGGTGTTGCGGCCAGCTCACGAGAAAGCGAGTTGAAGAAAGGAGCTCAGGGGCACTGTAATTCACAAACCTGCAGAGTTATAAATGACAGCTATCGTCCAAAAATATACTGAAGTAAGGCTGCCAAGAGGACTTGAAAGCGGGGCAGAATTGCAGGAAACCGATTTCAGGAGGTAGACTGGAATTGCATTGAAAGCATAGGAAAAGAGGCAGAACGTCCACAATGATGCACTTGGCCAAAAAGGGCGTATGCGTTTTTTCCTGAATATATTCAGGAAAAAACGCATACGCCCTTTTTGGCCAACCAAGCAAGCTTGCAAAGGAAATCTGCACTACAATGAAGTCTCACTTCCCCCCGGTCAAAAGGGCCATCTGAAAAAAGTGTAAAATCCAGAAAGGCAGGACAGGCCATGGAGAACTGGGAGCCTTGTTATGCTGATGGGCGGGATGTAAATTGCCAACAGCCACTCGGGAGAAGTGTATGGTGTTTCCTGAAACATCTAAAAAACAAAGCAACAGAGCCTAGGGCACTTCCACTTATGGTCCTATAGCTTAGGGAAATTAAAATCAAAAAGACACAGCCACCCCAAAGGTTGGGACGGCTCTGTTTACAAGAACCTGGTTTACGGTACAAGTTCAATATCGCAGAAAGTGAAAAATGGATAAAGAAGTTGTGGTACTTACGTACAATGCAGTATCACTCAGCAATGAAATCTATGTCATCAGGCCCGTAGCAGCATAATGAGTGGATTCAGGTACGATGATTCTAACTGAAATAAGTCACACAGAAAAAGAAACATCATAAGATATCACTAATACACGGAATGTAAACTTGGCTACACAGGAACTGAATTACAAAACAGAACAGGGTCTCAAATTTAGAAAACCAACTTATGCTTGCTTAAGGGGAAAGGTGAGTTGGGGTGCTGCATAAAACCAGAGATTGAAATGAGCACAGATAAAGTTCCTTAAGCCAAATATGGAATAGACAAGAGCTACTCCTTGCTCAACGAAATGGACTCAACACCCCATATTAAATGCCTAAGAGTGTACCTGACTAGGAAGTATCTTAAAACCTATGGATTGCTATGTCTCTGAAAGAGAATCAAGCGTGTGTACAGGGGCATAAACGCAGCAGTGATAGGATTGGAGAGGTTCGGTGAGCAAATGAAGACCCTTTGAAGTCATATTGCATGGTACCCATTCCACGGGTCTCAACTCTCCAGGTTTAAGGTATTCTTCCATCAGCTAAAACATGCATGTGGAACCCAGAGTATGATCAACCGTGTGATCGGGAGACGTGTTCCAATATGTGTCAGTTTTCGTCCCCTGATACTCGGGTGCAACATTCCAGACGCTTTACTAACACTCTCCCGACTTGGAGAGTCAGTGCCTTTAACCTCCTGTTTGGCCCAGTTTGCAATTTCTGCGGAAGATGAACAGGAATAGGGAGAACCAATGACAGACTAGCTGGAGGTGTCTGGACGGGCAAATTTAACTCTCATTTCCCACCAGGAAGAGGAATTAACCAAAGGCTCAGCGTGCCGTGCCGGAACCAGATTAGGGCCTGAAGCCATCCTGCGGTGTTGCGGCCAGCTCACGAGAAAGCGAGTTGAAGAAAGGAGCTCAGGGGCACTGTAATTCACAAACCTGCAGAGTTATAAATGACAGCTATCGTCCAAAAATATACTGAAGTAAGGCTGCCAAGAGGACTTGAAAGCGGGGCAGAATTGCAGGAAACCGATTTCAGGAGGTAGACTGGAATTGCATTGAAAGCATAGGAAAAGAGGCAGAACGTCCACAATGATGCACTTGGCCAAAAAGGGCGTATGCGTTTTTTCCTGAATATATTCAGGAAAAAACGCATACGCCCTTTTTGGCCAACCAAGCAAGCTTGCAAAGGAAATCTGCACTACAATGAAGTCTCACTTCCCCCCGGTCAAAAGGGCCATCTGAAAAAAGTGTAAAATCCAGAAAGGCAGGACAGGCCATGGAGAACTGTGAGCCTTGTTATGCTGATGGGCGGGATTTAAATTGCCAACAGCCACTCGGGAGAAGTGTATGGTGTTTCCTGAAACATCTAAAAAACAAAGCAACAGAGCCTAGGGCACTTCCACTTATGGTCCTATAGCTTAGGGAAATTAAAATCAAAAAGACACAGCCACCCCAAAGGTTGGGACGGCTCTGTTTACAAGAACCTGGTTTACGGTACAAGTTCAATATCGCAGAAAGTGAAAAATGGATAAAGAAGTTGTGGTACTTACGTACAATGCAGTATCACTCAGCAATGAAATCTATGTCATCAGGCCCGTAGCAGCATAATGAGTGGATTCAGGTATGATGATTCTAACTGAAATAAGTCACACAGAAAAAGAAACATCATAAGATATCACTAATACACGGAATGTAAACTTGGCTACACAGGAACTGAATTACAAAACAGAACAGGGTCTCAAATTTAGAAACCCAACTTATGCTTGCTTAAGGGGAAAGGTGAGTTGGGGTGCTGCATAAAACCAGAGATTGAAATGAGCACAGATAAAGTTCCTTAAGCCAAATATGGAATAGACAAGAGCTACTCCTTGCTCAACGAAATGGACTCAACATCCCATATTAAACACCTAAGAATATACCTGACTAGGAAGTATCTTAAAACCTATGGATTGCTATGTCTCTGAAAGAGAATCAAGCGTGTGTACAGGGGCATAAACGCAGCAGTGATAGGATTGGAGAGGTTCGGTGAGCAAATGAAGACCCTTTGAAGTCATATTGCATGGTACCCATTCCACGGGTCTCAACTCTCCAGGTTGAAGGTATTCTTCCTTCAGCTAAAACATGCATGTGGAACCCAGAGTATGATCAACCGTGTGATCGGGAGACGTGTTCCAATATGTGTCAGTTTTCGTCCCCTGATACTCGGGTGCAACATTCCAGACGCTTTACTAACACTCTCCCGACTTGGAGAGTCAGTGCCTTTAACCTCCTGTTTGGCCCAGTTTGCAATTTCTGCGGAAGATGAACAGGAATAGGGAGAACCAATGACAGACTAGCTGGAGGTGTCTGGACGGGCAAATTTAACTCTCATTTCCCACCAGGAAGAGGAATTCACCAAAGGCTCAGCGTGCCGTGCCGGAACCAGATTAGGGCCTGAAGCCATCCTGCGGTGTTGCGGCCAGCTCACGAGAAAGCGAGTTGAAGAAAGGAGCTCAGGGGCACTGTAATTCACAAACCTGCAGAGTTATAAATGACAGCTATCGTCCAAAAATATACTGAAGTAAGGCTGCCAAGAGGACTTGAAAGCGGGGCAGAATTGCAGGAAACCGATTTCAGGAGGTAGACTGGAATTGCATTGAAAGCATAGGAAAAGAGGCAGAACGTCCACAATGATGCACTTGGCCAAAAAGGGCGTATGCGTTTTTTCCTGAATATATTCAGGAAAAAACGCATACGCCCTTTTTGGCCAACCAAGCAAGCTTGCAAAGGAAATCTGCACTACAATGAAGTCTCACTTCCCCCCGGTCAAAAGGGCCATCTGAAAAAAGTGTAAAATGCAGAAAGGCAGGACAGGCCATGGAGAACTGGGAGCCTTGTTATGCTGATGGGCGGGATGTAAATTGCCAACAGCCACTCGGGAGAAGTGTATGGTGTTTCCTGAAACATCTAAAAAACAAAGCAACAGAGCCTAGGGCACTTCCACTTATGGTCCTATAGCTTAGGGAAATTAAAATCAAAAAGACACAGCCACCCCAAAGGTTGGGACGGCTCTGTTTACAAGAACCTGGTTTACGGTACAAGTTCAATATCGCAGAAAGTGAAAAATGGCTAAAGAAGTTCTGGTACTTACGTACAATGCAGTATCACTCAGCAATGAAATCTATGTCATCAGGCCCGTAGCAGCATAATGAGTGGATTCAGGTATGATGATTCTAACTGAAATAAGTCACACAGAAAAAGAAACATCATAAGATATCACTAATACACGGAATGTAAACTTGGCTACACAGGAACTGAATTACAAAACAGAACAGGGTCTCAAATTTAGAAACCCAACTTATGCTTGCTTAAGGGGAAAGGTGAGTTGGGGTGCTGCATAAAACCAGAGATTGAAATGAGCACAGATAAAGTTCCTTAAGCCAAATATGGAATAGACAAGAGCTACTCCTTGCTCAACGAAATGGACTCAACATCCCATATTAAACGCCTAAGAATATACCTGACTAGGAAGTATCTTAAAACCTATGGATTGCTATGTCTCTGAAAGAGAATCAAGCGTGTGTACAGGGGCATAAACGCAGCAGTGATAGGATTGGAGAGGTTCGGTGAGCAAATGAAGACCCTTTGAAGTCATATTGCATGGTACCCATTCCACGGGTCTCAACTCTCCAGGTTGAAGGTATTCTTCCTTCAGCTAAAACATGCATGTGGAACCCAGAGTATGATCAACCGTGTGATCGGGAGACGTGTTCCAATATGTGTCAGTTTTCGTCCCCTGATACTCGGGTGCAACATTCCAGACGCTTTACTAACACTCTCCCGACTTGGAGAGTCAGTGCCTTTAACCTCCTGTTTGGCCCAGTTTGCAATTTCTGCGGAAGATGAACAGGAATAGGGAGAACCAATGACAGACTAGCTGGAGGTGTCTGGACGGGCAAATTTAACTCTCATTTCCCACCAGGAAGAGGAATTCACCAAAGGCTCAGCGTGCCGTGCCGGAACCAGATTAGGGCCTGAAGCCATCCTGCGGTGTTGCGGCCAGCTCACGAGAAAGCGAGTTGAAGAAAGGAGCTCAGGGGCACTGTAATTCACAAACCTGCAGAGTTATAAATGACAGCTATCGTCCAAAAATATACTGAAGTAAGGCTGCCAAGAGGACTTGAAAGCGGGGCAGAATTGCAGGAAACCGATTTCAGGAGGTAGACTGGAATTGCATTGAAAGCATAGGAAAAGAGGCAGAACGTCCACAATGATGCACTTGGCCAAAAAGGGCGTATGCGTTTTTTCCTGAATATATTCAGGAAAAAACGCATACGCCCTTTTTGGCCAACCAAGCAAGCTTGCAAAGGAAATCTGCACTACAATGAAGTCTCACTTCCCCCCGGTCAAAAGGGCCATCTGAAAAAAGTGTAAAATCCAGAAAGGCAGGACAGGCCATGGAGAACTGGGAGCCTTGTTATGCTGATGGGCGGGATGTAAATTGCCAACAGCCACTCGGGAGAAGTGTATGGTGTTTCCTGAAACATCTAAAAAACAAAGCAACAGAGCCTAGGGCACTTCCACTTATGGTCCTATAGCTTAGGGAAATTAAAATCAAAAAGACACAGCCACCCCAAAGGTTGGGACGGCTCTGTTTACAAGAACCTGGTTTACGGTACAAGTTCAATATCGCAGAAAGTGAAAAATGGCTAAAGAAGTTCTGGTACTTACGTACAATGCAGTATCACTCAGCAATGAAATCTATGTCATCAGGCCCGTAGCAGACTAATGAGTGGATTCAGGTACGATGATTCTAACTGAAATAAGTCACACAGGAAAAGAAACATCATAAGATATCACTAATACACGGAATGTAACCTTGGCTACAGAGGAACTGAATTACAAAACAGAACAGGGTCTCAAATTTAGAAAACCAACTTATGCTTGCTTAAGGGGAAAGGTGAGTTGGGGTGCTGCATAAAACCAGAGATTGAAATGAGCACAGATAAAGTTCCTTAAGCCAAATATGGAATAGACAAGAGCTACTCCTTGCTCAACGAAATGGACTCAACATCCCATATTAAACGCCTAAGAGTATACCTGACTAGGAAGTATCTTAAAACCTATGGATTGCTATGTCTCTGAAAGAGAATCAAGCGTGTGTACAGGGGCATAAACGCAGCAGTGATAGGATTGGAGAGGTTCGGTGAGCAAATGAAGACCCTTTGAAGTCATATTGCATGGTACCCATTCCACGGGTCTCAACTCTCCAGGTTGAAGGTATTCTTCCTTCAGCTAAAACATGCATGTGGAACCCAGAGTATGATCAACCGTGTGATCGGGAGACGTGTTCCAATATGTGTCAGTTTTCGTCCCCTGGTACTCGGGTGCAACATTCCAGACGCTTTACTAACACTCTCCCGACTTGGAGAGTCAGTGCCTTTAACCTCCTGTTTGGCCCAGTTTGCAATTTCTGCGGAAGATGAACAGGAATAGGGAGAACCAATGACAGACTAGCTGGAGGTGTCTGGACGGGCAAATTTAACTCTCATTTCCCACCAGGAAGAGGAATTAACCAAAGGCTCAGCGTGCCGTGCCGGAACCAGATTAGGGCCTGAAGCCATCCTGCGGTGTTGCGGCCAGCTCACGAGAAAGCGAGTTGAAGAAAGGAGCTCAGGGGCACTGTAATTCACAAACCTGCAGAGTTATAAATGACAGCTATCGTCCAAAAATATACTGAAGTAAGGCTGCCAAGAGGACTTGAAAGTGGGGCAGAATTGCAGGAAACCGATTTCAGGAGGTAGACTGGAATTGCATTGAAAGCATAGGAAAAGAGGCAGAACGTCCACAATGATGCACTTGGCCAAAAAGGGCGTATGCGTTTTTTCCTGAATATATTCAGGAAAAAACGCATACGCCCTTTTTGGCCAACCAAGCAAGCTTGCAAAGGAAATCTGCACTACAATGAAGTCTCACTTCCCCCCGGTCAAAAGGGCCATCTGAAAAAAGTGTAAAATCCAGAAAGGCAGGACAGGCCATGGAGAACTGGGAGCCTTGTTATGCTGATGGGCGGGATGTCAATTGCCAACAGCCACTCGGGAGAAATGTATGGTGTTTCCTGAAACATCTAAAAAACAAAGCAACAGAGCCTAGGGCACTTCCACTTATGGTCCTATAGCTTAGGGAAATTAAAATCAAAAAGACACAGCCACCCCAAAGGTTGGGACGGCTCTGTTTACAAGAACCTGGTTTACGGTACAAGTTCAATATCGCAGAAAGTGAAAAATGGATAAAGAAGTTGTGGTACTTACGTACAATGCAGTATCACTCAGCAATGAAATCTATGTCATCAGGCCCGTAGCAGCATAATGAGTGGATTCAGGTATGATGATTCTAACTGAAATAAGTCACACAGAAAAAGAAACATCATAAGATATCACTAATACACGGAATGTAAACTTGGCTACACAGGAACTGAATTACAAAACAGAACAGGGTCTCAAATTTAGAAACCCAACTTATGCTTGCTTAAGGGGAAAGGTGAGTTGGGGTGCTGCATAAAACCAGAGATTGAAATGAGCACAGATAAAGTTCCTTAAGCCAAATATGGAATAGACAAGAGCTACTCCTTGCTCAACGAAATGGACTCAACATCCCATATTAAACACCTAAGAATATACCTGACTAGGAAGTATCTTAAAACCTATGGATTGCTATGTCTCTGAAAGAGAATCAAGCGTGTGTACAGGGGCATAAACGCAGCAGTGATAGGATTGGAGAGGTTCGGTGAGCAAATGAAGACCCTTTGAAGTCATATTGCATGGTACCCATTCCACGGGTCTCAACTCTCCAGGTTGAAGGTATTCTTCCTTCAGCTAAAACATGCATGTGGAACCCAGAGTATGATCAACCGTGTGATCGGGAGACGTGTTCCAATATGTGTCAGTTTTCGTCCCCTGATACTCGGGTGCAACATTCCAGACGCTTTACTAACACTCTCCCGACTTGGAGAGTCAGTGCCTTTAACCTCCTGTTTGGCCCAGTTTGCAATTTCTGCGGAAGATGAACAGGAATAGGGAGAACCAATGACAGACTAGCTGGAGGTGTCTGGACGGGCAAATTTAACTCTCATTTCCCACCAGGAAGAGGAATTCACCAAAGGCTCAGCGTGCCGTGCCGGAACCAGATTAGGGCCTGAAGCCATCCTGCGGTGTTGCGGCCAGCTCACGAGAAAGCGAGTTGAAGAAAGGAGCTCAGGGGCACTGTAATTCACAAACCTGCAGAGTTATAAATGACAGCTATCGTCCAAAAATATACTGAAGTAAGGCTGCCAAGAGGACTTGAAAGCGGGGCAGAATTGCAGGAAACCGATTTCAGGAGGTAGACTGGAATTGCATTTAAAGCATAGGAAAAGAGGCAGAACGTCCACAATGATGCACTTGGCCAAAAAGGGCGTATGCGTTTTTTCCTGAATATATTCAGGAAAAAACGCATACGCCCTTTTTGGCCAACCAAGCAAGCTTGCAAAGGAAATCTGCACTACAATGAAGTCTCACTTCCCCCCGGTCAAAAGGGCCATCTGAAAAAAGTGTAAAATCCAGAAAGGCAGGACAGGCCATGGAGAACTGGGAGCCTTGTTATGCTGATGGGCGGGATGTAAATTGCCAACAGCCACTCGGGAGAAGTGTATGGTGTTTCCTGAAACATCTAAAAAACAAAGCAACAGAGCCTAGGGCACTTCCACTTATGGTCCTATAGCTTAGGGAAATTAAAATCAAAAAGACACAGCCACCCCAAAGGTTGGGACGGCTCTGTTTACAAGAACCTGGTTTACGGTACAAGTTCAATATCGCAGAAAGTGAAAAATGGCTAAAGAAGTTGTGGTACTTACGTACAATGCAGTATCACTCAGCAATGAAATCTATGTCATCAGGCCCGTAGCAGCATAATGAGTGGATTCAGGTATGATGATTCTAACTGAAATAAGTCACACAGAAAAAGAAACATCATAAGATATCACTAATACACGGAATGTAAACTTGGCTACACAGGAACTGAATTACAAAACAGAACAGGGTCTCAAATTTAGAAAACCAACTTATGCTTGCTTAAGGGGAAAGGTGAGTTGGGGTGCTGCATAAAACCAGAGATTGAAATGAGCACAGATAAAGTTCCTTAAGCCAAATATGGAATAGACAAGAGCTACTCCTTGCTCAACGAAATGGACTCAACATCCCATATTAAACACCTAAGAGTATACCTGACTAGGAAGTATCTTAAAACCTATGGATTGCTATGTCTCTGAAAGAGAATCAAGCGTGTGTACAGGGGCATAAACGCAGCAGTGATAGGATTGGAGAGGTTCGGTGAGCAAATGAAGACCCTTTGAAGTCATATTGCATGGTACCCATTCCACGGGTCTCAACTCTCCAGGTTGAAGGTATTCTTCCTTCAGCTAAAACATGCATGTGGAACCCAGAGTATGATCAACCGTGTGATCGGGAGACGTGTTCCAATATGTGTCAGTTTTCGTCCCCTGGTACTCGGGTGCAACATTCCAGACGCTTTACTAACACTCTCCCGACTTGGAGAGTCAGTGCCTTTAACCTCCTGTTTGGCCCAGTTTGCAATTTTTGCGGAAGATGAACAGGAATAGGGAGAACCAATGACAGACTAGCTGGAGGTGTCTGGACGGGCAAATTTAACTCTCATTTCCCACCAGGAAGAGGAATTAACCAAAGGCTCAGCGTGCCGTGCCGGAACCAGATTAGGGCCTGAAGCCATCCTGCGGTGTTGCGGCCAGCTCACGAGAAAGCGAGTTGAAGAAAGGAGCTCAGGGGCACTGTAATTCACAAACCTGCAGAGTTATAAATGACAGCTATCGTCCAAAAATATACTGAAGTAAGGCTGCCAAGAGGACTTGAAAGCGGGGCAGAATTGCAGGAAACCGATTTCAGGAGGTAGACTGGAATTGCATTGAAAGCATAGGAAAAGAGGCAGAACGTCCACAATGATGCACTTGGCCAAAAAGGGCGTATGCGTTTTTTCCTGAATATATTCAGGAAAAAACGCATACGCCCTTTTTGGCCAACCAAGCAAGCTTGCAAAGGAAATCTGCACTACAATGAAGTCTCACTTCCCCCTGGTCAAAAGGGCCATCTGAAAAAAGTGTAAAATCCAGAAAGGCAGGACAGGCCATGGAGAACTGGGAGCCTTGTTATGCTGATGGGCGGGATGTCAATTGCCAACAGCCACTCGGGAGAACTGTATGGTGTTTCCTGAAACATCTAAAAAACAAAGCAACAGAGCCTAGGGCACTTCCACTTATGGTCCTATAGCTTAGGGAAATTAAAATCAAAAAGACACAGCCACCCCAAAGGTTGGGACGGCTCTGTTTACAAGAACCTGGTTTACGGTACAAGTTCAATATCGCAGAAAGTGAAAAATGGATAAAGAAGTTGTGGTACTTACGTACAATGCAGTATCACTCAGCAATGAAATCTATGTCATCAGGCCCGTAGCAGCATAATGAGTGGATTCAGGTACGATGATTCTAACTGAAATAAGTCACACAGAAAAAGAAACATCATAAGATATCACTAATACACGGAATGTAACCTTGGCGACACAGGAACTGAATTACAAAACAGAACAGGGTCTCAAATTTAGAAAACCAACTTATGCTTGCTTAAGGGGAAAGGTGAGTTGGGGTGCTGCATAAAACCAGAGATTGAAATGAGCACAGATAAAGTTCCTTAAGCCAAATATGGAATAGACAAGAGCTACTCCTTGCTCAACGAAATGGACTCAACACCCCATATTAAATGCCTAAGAGTGTACCTGACTAGGAAGTATCTTAAAACCTATGGATTGCTATGTCTCTGAAAGAGAATCAAGCGTGTGTACAGGGGCATAAACGCAGCAGTGATAGGATTGGAGAGGTTCGGTGAGCAAATGAAGACCCTTTGAAGTCATATTGCATGGTACCCATTCCACGGGTCTCAACTCTCCAGGTTGAAGGTATTCTTCCTTCAGCTAAAACATGCATGTGGAACCCAGAGTATGATCAACCGTGTGATCGGGAGACGTGTTCCAGTATGTGTCAGTTTTCGTCCCCTGATACTCGGGTGCAACATTCCAGACGCTTTACTAACACTCTCCCGACTTGGAGAGTCAGTGCCTTTAACCTCCTGTTTGGCCCAGTTTGCAATTTCTGCGGAAGATGAACAGGAATAGGGAGAACCAATGACAGACTAGCTGGAGGTGTCTGGACGGGCAAATTTAACTCTCATTTCCCACCAGGAAGAGGAATTCACCAAAGGCTCAGCGTGCCGTGCCGGAACCAGATTAGGGCCTGAAGCCATCCTGCGGTGTTGCGGCCAGCTCACGAGAAAGCGAGTTGAAGAAAGGAGCTCAGGGGCACTGTAATTCACAAACCTGCAGAGTTATAAATGACAGCTATCGTCCAAAAATATACTGAAGTAAGGCTGCCAAGAGGACTTGAAAGCGGGGCAGAATTGCAGGAAACCGATTTCAGGAGGTAGACTGGAATTGCATTGAAAGCATAGGAAAAGAGGCAGAACGTCCACAATGATGCACTTGGCCAAAAAGGGCGTATGCGTTTTTTCCTGAATATATTCAGGAAAAAACGCATACGCCCTTTTTGGCCAACCAAGCAAGCTTGCAAAGGAAATCTGCACTACAATGAAGTCTCACTTCCCCCCGGTCAAAAGGGCCATCTGAAAAAAGTGTAAAATCCAGAAAGGCAGGACAGGCCATGGAGAACTGGGAGCCTTGTTATGCTGATGGGCGGGATGTCAATTGCCAACAGCCACTCGGGAGAACTGTATGGTGTTTCCTGAAACATCTAAAAAACAAAGCAACAGAGCCTAGGGCACTTCCACTTATGGTCCTATAGCTTAGGGAAATTAAAATCAAAAAGACACAGCCACCCCAAAGGTTGGGACGGCTCTGTTTACAAGAACCTGGTTTACGGTACAAGTTCAATATCGCAGAAAGTGAAAAATGGATAAAGAAGTTGTGGTACTTACGTACAATGCAGTATCACTCAGCAATGAAATCTATGTCATCAGGCCCGTAGCAGCATAATGAGTAGATTCAGGTACGATGATTCTAACTGAAATAAGTCACACAGAAAAAGAAACATCATAAGATATCACTAATACACGGAATGTAACCTTGGCTACAGAGGAACTGAATTACAAAACAGAACAGGGTCTCAAATTTAGAAACCCAACTTATGCTTGCTTAAGGGGAAAGGTGAGTTGGGGTGCTGCATAAAACCAGAGATTGAAATGAGCACAGATAAAGTTCCTTAAGCCAAATATGGAATAGACAAGAGCTACTCCTTGCTCAACGAAATGGACTCAACACCCCATATTAAATGCCTAAGAGTGTACCTGACTAGGAAGTATCTTAAAACCTATGGATTGCTATGTCTCTGAAAGAGAATCAAGTGTGTGTACAGGGGCATAAACGCAGCAGTGATAGGACTGGAGAGATTCGGTGAGCAAATGAAGACCCTTTGAAGTCATATTGCATGGTACCCATTCCACGGGTCTCAACTCTCCAGGTTTAAGGGATTCTTCCTTCAGCTAAAACATGCATGTGGAACCCAGAGTATGATCAACCGTGTGATCGGGAGACGTGTTCCAATGTGTCTCAGTTTTCGTCCCCTGGTACTCGGGTGCAACATTCCAGACGCTTTACTAACACTCTCCCGACTTGGAGAGTCAGTGCCTTTAACCTCCTGTTTGGCCCAGTTTGCAATTTCTGCGGAAGATGAACAGGAATAGGGAGAACCAATGACAGACTAGCTGGAGGTGTCTGGACGGGCAAATTTAACTCTCATTTCCCACCAGGAAGAGGAATTCACCAAAGGCTCAGCGTGCCGTGCCGGAACCAGATTAGGGCCTGAAGCCATCCTGCGGTGTTGCGGCCAGCTCACGAGAAAGCGAGTTGAAGAAAGGAGCTCAGGGGCACTGTAATTCACAAACCTGCAGAGTTATAAATGACAGCTATCGTCCAAAAATATACTGAAGTAAGGCTGCCAAGAGGACTTGAAAGCGGGGCAGAATTGCAGGAAACCGATTTCAGGAGGTAGACTGGAATTGCATTGAAAGCATAGGAAAAGAGGCAGAACGTCCACAATGATGCACTTGGCCAAAAAGGGCGTATGCGTTTTTTCCTGAATATATTCAGGAAAAAACGCATACGCCCTTTTTGGCCAACCAAGCAAGCTTGCAAAGGAAATCTGCACTACAATGAAGTCTCACTTCCCCCTGGTCAAAAGGGCCATCTGAAAAAAGTGTAAAATCCAGAAAGGCAGGACAGGCCATGGAGAACTGGGAGCCTTGTTATGCTGATGGGCGGGATGTCAATTGCCAACAGCCACTCGGGAGAACTGTATGGTGTTTCCTGAAACATCTAAAAAACAAAGCAACAGAGCCTAGGGCACTTCCACTTATGGTCCTATAGCTTAGGGAAATTAAAATCAAAAAGACACAGCCACCCCAAAGGTTGGGACGGCTCTGTTTACAAGAACCTGGTTTACGGTACAAGTTCAATATCGCAGAAAGTGAAAAATGGATAAAGAAGTTGTGGTACTTACGTACAATGCAGTATCACTCAGCAATGAAATCTATGTCATCAGGCCCGTAGCAGCATAATGAGTGGATTCAGGTACGATGATTCTAACTGAAATAAGTCACACAGAAAAAGAAACATCATAAGATATCACTAATACACGGAATGTAACCTTGGCGACACAGGAACTGAATTACAAAACAGAACAGGGTCTCAAATTTAGAAAACCAACTTATGCTTGCTTAAGGGGAAAGGTGAGTTGGGGTGCTGCATAAAACCAGAGATTGAAATGAGCACAGATAAAGTTCCTTAAGCCAAATATGGAATAGACAAGAGCTACTCCTTGCTCAACGAAATGGACTCAACACCCCATATTAAATGCCTAAGAGTGTACCTGACTAGGAAGTATCTTAAAACCTATGGATTGCTATGTCTCTGAAAGAGAATCAAGCGTGTGTACAGGGGCATAAACGCAGCAGTGATAGGATTGGAGAGGTTCGGTGAGCAAATGAAGACCCTTTGAAGTCATATTGCATGGTACCCATTCCACGGGTCTCAACTCTCCAGGTTGAAGGTATTCTTCCTTCAGCTAAAACATGCATGTGGAACCCAGAGTATGATCAACCGTGTGATCGGGAGACGTGTTCCAGTATGTGTCAGTTTTCGTCCCCTGATACTCGGGTGCAACATTCCAGACGCTTTACTAACACTCTCCCGACTTGGAGAGTCAGTGCCTTTAACCTCCTGTTTGGCCCAGTTTGCAATTTCTGCGGAAGATGAACAGGAATAGGGAGAACCAATGACAGACTAGCTGGAGGTGTCTGGACGGGCAAATTTAACTCTCATTTCCCACCAGGAAGAGGAATTCACCAAAGGCTCAGCGTGCCGTGCCGGAACCAGATTAGGGCCTGAAGCCATCCTGCGGTGTTGCGGCCAGCTCACGAGAAAGCGAGTTGAAGAAAGGAGCTCAGGGGCACTGTAATTCACAAACCTGCAGAGTTATAAATGACAGCTATCGTCCAAAAATATACTGAAGTAAGGCTGCCAAGAGGACTTGAAAGCGGGGCAGAATTGCAGGAAACCGATTTCAGGAGGTAGACTGGAATTGCATTGAAAGCATAGGAAAAGAGGCAGAACGTCCACAATGATGCACTTGGCCAAAAAGGGCGTATGCGTTTTTTCCTGAATATATTCAGGAAAAAACGCATACGCCCTTTTTGGCCAACCAAGCAAGCTTGCAAAGGAAATCTGCACTACAATGAAGTCTCACTTCCCCCCGGTCAAAAGGGCCATCTGAAAAAAGTGTAAAATCCAGAAAGGCAGGACAGGCCATGGAGAACTGGGAGCCTTGTTATGCTGATGGGCGGGATGTCAATTGCCAACAGCCACTCGGGAGAACTGTATGGTGTTTCCTGAAACATCTAAAAAACAAAGCAACAGAGCCTAGGGCACTTCCACTTATGGTCCTATAGCTTAGGGAAATTAAAATCAAAAAGACACAGCCACCCCAAAGGTTGGGACGGCTCTGTTTACAAGAACCTGGTTTACGGTACAAGTTCAATATCGCAGAAAGTGAAAAATGGATAAAGAAGTTGTGGTACTTACGTACAATGCAGTATCACTCAGCAATGAAATCTATGTCATCAGGCCCGTAGCAGCATAATGAGTAGATTCAGGTACGATGATTCTAACTGAAATAAGTCACACAGAAAAAGAAACATCATAAGATATCACTAATACACGGAATGTAACCTTGGCTACAGAGGAACTGAATTACAAAACAGAACAGGGTCTCAAATTTAGAAACCCAACTTATGCTTGCTTAAGGGGAAAGGTGAGTTGGGGTGCTGCATAAAACCAGAGATTGAAATGAGCACAGATAAAGTTCCTTAAGCCAAATATGGAATAGACAAGAGCTACTCCTTGCTCAACGAAATGGACTCAACACCCCATATTAAATGCCTAAGAGTGTACCTGACTAGGAAGTATCTTAAAACCTATGGATTGCTATGTCTCTGAAAGAGAATCAAGTGTGTGTACAGGGGCATAAACGCAGCAGTGATAGGACTGGAGAGATTCGGTGAGCAAATGAAGACCCTTTGAAGTCATATTGCATGGTACCCATTCCACGGGTCTCAACTCTCCAGGTTTAAGGGATTCTTCCTTCAGCTAAAACATGCATGTGGAACCCAGAGTATGATCAACCGTGTGATCGGGAGACGTGTTCCAATGTGTCTCAGTTTTCGTCCCCTGGTACTCGGGTGCAACATTCCAGACGCTTTACTAACACTCTCCCGACTTGGAGAGTCAGTGCCTTTAACCTCCTGTTTGGCCCAGTTTGCAATTTCTGCGGAAGATGAACAGGAATAGGGAGAACCAATGACAGACTAGCTGGAGGTGTCTGGACGGGCAAATTTAACTCTCATTTCCCACCAGGAAGAGGAATTCACCAAAGGCTCAGCGTGCCGTGCCGGAACCAGATTAGGGCCTGAAGCCATCCTGCGGTGTTGCGGCCAGCTCACGAGAAAGCGAGTTGAAGAAAGGAGCTCAGGGGCACTGTAATTCACAAACCTGCAGAGTTATAAATGACAGCTATCGTCCAAAAATATACTGAAGTAAGGCTGCCAAGAGGACTTGAAAGCGGGGCAGAATTGCAGGAAACCGATTTCAGGAGGTAGACTGGAATTGCATTGAAAGCATAGGAAAAGAGGCAGAACGTCCACAATGATGCACTTGGCCAAAAAGGGCGTATGCGTTTTTTCCTGAATATATTCAGGAAAAAACGCATACGCCCTTTTTGGCCAACCAAGCAAGCTTGCAAAGGAAATCTGCACTACAATGAAGTCTCACTTCCCCCCGGTCAAAAGGGCCATCTGAAAAAAGTGTAAAATCCAGAAAGGCAGGACAGGCCATGGAGAACTGGGAGCCTTGTTATGCTGATGGGCGGGATGTCAATTGCCAACAGCCACTCGGGAGAACTGTATGGTGTTTCCTGAAACATCTAAAAAACAAAGCAACAGAGCCTAGGGCACTTCCACTTATGGTCCTATAGCTTAGGGAAATTAAAATCAAAAAGACACAGCCACCCCAAAGGTTGGGATGGCTCTGTTTACAAGAACCTGGTTTACGGTACAAGTTCAATATCGCAGAAAGTGAAAAATGGATAAAGAAGTTGTGGTACTTACGTACAATGCAGTATCACTCAGCAATGAAATCTATGTCATCAGGCCCGTAGCAGCATAATGAGTGGATTCAGGTACGATGATTCTAACTGAAATAAGTCACACAGAAAAAGAAACATCATAAGATATCACTAATACACGGAATGTAACCTTGGCGACACAGGAACTGAATTACAAAACAGAACAGGGTCTCAAATTTAGAAAACCAACTTATGCTTGCTTAAGGGGAAAGGTGAGTTGGGGTGCTGCATAAAACCAGAGATTGAAATGAGCACAGATAAAGTTCCTTAAGCCAAATATGGAATAGACAAGAGCTACTCCTTGCTCAACGAAATGGACTCAACACCCCATATTAAATGCCTAAGAGTGTACCTGACTAGGAAGTATCTTAAAACCTATGGATTGCTATGTCTCTGAAAGAGAATCAAGCGTGTGTACAGGGGCATAAACGCAGCAGTGATAGGATTGGAGAGGTTCGGTGAGCAAATGAAGACCCTTTGAAGTCATATTGCATGGTACCCATTCCACGGGTCTCAACTCTCCAGGTTGAAGGTATTCTTCCTTCAGCTAAAACATGCATGTGGAACCCAGAGTATGATCAACCGTGTGATCGGGAGACGTGTTCCAATATGTGTCAGTTTTCGTCCCCTGGTACTCGGGTGCAACATTCCAGACGCTTTACTAACACTCTCCCGACTTGGAGAGTCAGTGCCTTTAACCTCCTGTTTGGCCCAGTTTGCAATTTCTGCGGAAGATGAACAGGAATAGGGAGAACCAATGAGAGACTAGCTGGAGGTGTCTGGACGGGCAAATTTAACTCTCATTTCCCACCAGGAAGAGGAATTAACCAAAGGCTCAGCGTGCCGTGCCGGAACCAGATTAGGGCCTGAAGCCATCCTGCGGTGTTGCGGCCAGCTCACGAGAAAGCGAGTTGAAGAAAGGAGCTCAGGGGCACTGTAATTCACAAACCTGCAGAGTTATAAATGACAGCTATCGTCCAAAAATATACTGAAGTAAGGCTGCCAAGAGGACTTGAAAGCGGGGCAGAATTGCAGGAAACCGATTTCAGGAGGTAGACTGGAATTGCATTGAAAGCATAGGAAAAGAGGCAGAACGTCCACAATGATGCACTTGGCCAAAAAGGGCGTATGCGTTTTTTCCTGAATATATTCAGGAAAAAACGCATACGCCCTTTTTGGCCAACCAAGCAAGCTTGCAAAGGAAATCTGCACTACAATGAAGTCTCACTTCCCCCCGGTCAAAAGGGCCATCTGAAAAAAGTGTAAAATCCAGAAAGGCAGGACAGGCCATGGAGAACTGGGAGCCTTGTTATGCTGATGGGCGGGATTTAAATTGCCAACAGCCACTCGGGAGAAGTGTATGGTGTTTCCTGAAACATCTAAAAAACAAAGCAACAGAGCCTAGGGCACTTCCACTTATGGTCCTATAGCTTAGGGAAATTAAAATCAAAAAGACACAGCCACCCCAAAGGTTGGGACGGCTCTGTTTACAAGAACCTGGTTTACGGTACAAGTTCAATATCGCAGAAAGTGAAAAATGGATAAAGAAGTTGTGGTACTTACGTACAATGCAGTATCACTCAGCAATGAAATCTATGTCATCAGGCCCGTAGCAGCATAATGAGTAGATTCAGGTACGATGATTCTAACTGAAATAAGTCACACAGAAAAAGAAACATCATAAGATATCACTAATACACGGAATGTAACCTTGGCTACAGAGGAACTGAATTACAAAACAGAACAGGGTCTCAAATTTAGAAACCCAACTTATGCTTGCTTAAGGGGAAAGGTGAGTTGGGGTGCTGCATAAAACCAGAGATTGAAATGAGCACAGATAAAGTTCCTTAAGCCAAATATGGAATAGACAAGAGCTACTCCTTGCTCAACGAAATGGACTCAACACCCCATATTAAATGCCTAAGAGTGTACCTGACTAGGAAGTATCTTAAAACCTATGGATTGCTATGTCTCTGAAAGAGAATCAAGTGTGTGTACAGGGGCATAAACGCAGCAGTGATAGGACTGGAGAGATTCGGTGAGCAAATGAAGACCCTTTGAAGTCATATTGCATGGTACCCATTCCACGGGTCTCAACTCTCCAGGTTTAAGGGATTCTTCCTTCAGCTAAAACATGCATGTGGAACCCAGAGTATGATCAACCGTGTGATCGGGAGACGTGTTCCAATGTGTCTCAGTTTTCGTCCCCTGGTACTCGGGTGCAACATTCCAGACGCTTTACTAACACTCTCCCGACTTGGAGAGTCAGTGCCTTTAACCTCCTGTTTGGCCCAGTTTGCAATTTCTGCGGAAGATGAACAGGAATAGGGAGAACCAATGACAGACTAGCTGGAGGTGTCTGGACGGGCAAATTTAACTCTCATTTCCCACCAGGAAGAGGAATTAACCAAAGGCTCAGCGTGCCGTGCCGGAACCAGATTAGGGCCTGAAGCCATCCTGCGGTGTTGCGGCCAGCTCACGAGAAAGCGAGTTGAAGAAAGGAGCTCAGGGGCACTGTAATTCACAAACCTGCAGAGTTATAAATGACAGCTATCGTCCAAAAATATACTGAAGTAAGGCTGCCAAGAGGACTTGAAAGCGGGGCAGAATTGCAGGAAACCGATTTCAGGAGGTAGACTGGAATTGCATTGAAAGCATAGGAAAAGAGGCAGAACGTCCACAATGATGCACTTGGCCAAAAAGGGCGTATGCGTTTTTTCCTGAATATATTCAGGAAAAAACGCATACGCCCTTTTTGGCCAACCAAGCAAGCTTGCAAAGGAAATCTGCACTACAATGAAGTCTCACTTCCCCCCGGTCAAAAGGGCCATCTGAAAAAAGTGTAAAATCCAGAAAGGCAGGACAGGCCATGGAGAACTGGGAGCCTTGTTATGCTGATGGGCGGGATGTAAATTGCCAACAGCCACTCGGGAGAAGTGTATGGTGTTTCCTGAAACATCTAAAAAACAAAGCAACAGAGCCTAGGGCACTTCCACTTATGGTCCTATAGCTTAGGGAAATTAAAATCAAAAAGACACAGCCACCCCAAAGGTTGGGACGGCTCTGTTTACAAGAACCTGGTTTACGGTACAAGTTCAATATCGCAGAAAGTGAAAAATGGATAAAGAAGTTGTGGTACTTACGTACAATGCAGTATCACTCAGCAATGAAATCTATGTCATCAGGCCCGTAGCAGCATAATGAGTGGATTCAGGTACGATGATTCTAACTGAAATAAGTCACACAGAAAAAGAAACATCATAAGATATCACTAATACACGGAATGTAAACTTGGCTACACAGGAACTGAATTACAAAACAGAACAGGGTCTCAAATTTAGAAAACCAACTTATGCTTGCTTAAGGGGAAAGGTGAGTTGGGGTGCTGCATAAAACCAGAGATTGAAATGAGCACAGATAAAGTTCCTTAAGCCAAATATGGAATAGACAAGAGCTACTCCTTGCTCAACGAAATGGACTCAACACCCCATATTAAATGCCTAAGAGTGTACCTGACTAGGAAGTATCTTAAAACCTATGGATTGCTATGTCTCTGAAAGAGAATCAAGCGTGTGTACAGGGGCATAAACGCAGCAGTGATAGGATTGGAGAGGTTCGGTGAGCAAATGAAGACCCTTTGAAGTCATATTGCATGGTACCCATTCCACGGGTCTCAACTCTCCAGGTTTAAGGTATTCTTCCATCAGCTAAAACATGCATGTGGAACCCAGAGTATGATCAACCGTGTGATCGGGAGACGTGTTCCAATATGTGTCAGTTTTCGTCCCCTGATACTCGGGTGCAACATTCCAGACGCTTTACTAACACTCTCCCGACTTGGAGAGTCAGTGCCTTTAACCTCCTGTTTGGCCCAGTTTGCAATTTCTGCGGAAGATGAACAGGAATAGGGAGAACCAATGACAGACTAGCTGGAGGTGTGTGGACGGGCAAATTTAACTCTCATTTCCCACCAGGAAGAGGAATTAACCAAAGGCTCAGCGTGCCGTGCCGGAACCAGATTAGGGCCTGAAGCCATCCTGCGGTGTTGCGGCCAGCTCACGAGAAAGCGAGTTGAAGAAAGGAGCTCAGGGGCACTGTAATTCACAAACCTGCAGAGTTATAAATGACAGCTATCGTCCAAAAATATACTGAAGTAAGGCTGCCAAGAGGACTTGAAAGCGGGGCAGAATTGCAGGAAACCGATTTCAGGAGGTAGACTGGAATTGCATTGAAAGCATAGGAAAAGAGGCAGAACGTCCACAATGATGCACTTGGCCAAAAAGGGCGTATGCGTTTTTTCCTGAATATATTCAGGAAAAAACGCATACGCCCTTTTTGGCCAACCAAGCAAGCTTGCAAAGGAAATCTGCACTACAATGAAGTCTCACTTCCCCCCGGTCAAAAGGGCCATCTGAAAAAAGTGTAAAATCCAGAAAGGCAGGACAGGCCATGGAGAACTGGGAGCCTTGTTATGCTGATGGGCGGGATGTCAATTGCCAACAGCCACTCGGGAGAAGTGTATGGTGTTTCCTGAAACATCTAAAAAACAAAGCAACAGAGCCTAGGGCACTTCCACTTATGGTCCTATAGCTTAGGGAAATTAAAATCAAAAAGACACAGCCACCCCAAAGGTTGGGACGGCTCTGTTTACAAGAACCTGGTTTACGGTACAAGTTCAATATCGCAGAAAGTGAAAAATGGATAAAGAAGTTGTGGTACTTACGTACAATGCAGTATCACTCAGCAATGAAATCTATGTCATCAGGCCCGTAGCAGCATAATGAGTGGATTCAGGTATGATGATTCTAACTGAAATAAGTCACACAGAAAAAGAAACATCATAAGATATCACTAATACACGGAATGTAAACTTGGCTACACAGGAACTGAATTACAAAACAGAACAGGGTCTCAAATTTAGAAACCCAACTTATGCTTGCTTAAGGGGAAAGGTGAGTTGGGGTGCTGCATAAAACCAGAGATTGAAATGAGCACAGATAAAGTTCCTTAAGCCAAATATGGAATAGACAAGAGCTACTCCTTGCTCAGCGAAATGGACTCAACATCCCATATTAAACACCTAAGAATATACCTGACTAGGAAGTATCTTAAAACCTATGGATTGCTATGTCTCTGAAAGAGAATCAAGCGTGTGTACAGGGGCATAAACGCAGCAGTGATAGGATTGGAGAGGTTCGGTGAGCAAATGAAGACCCTTTGAAGTCATATTGCATGGTACCCATTCCACGGGTCTCAACTCTCCAGGTTGAAGGTATTCTTCCTTCAGCTAAAACATGCATGTGGAACCCAGAGTATGATCAACCGTGTGATCGGGAGACGTGTTCCAATATGTGTCAGTTTTCGTCCCCTGATACTCGGGTGCAACATTCCAGACGCTTTACTAACACTCTCCCGACTTGGAGAGTCAGTGCCTTTAACCTCCTGTTTGGCCCAGTTTGCAATTTCTGCGGAAGATGAACAGGAATAGGGAGAACCAATGACAGACTAGCTGGAGGTGTCTGGACGGGCAAATTTAACTCTCATTTCCCACCAGGAAGAGGAATTCACCAAAGGCTCAGCGTGCCGTGCCGGAACCAGATTAGGGCCTGAAGCCATCCTGCGGTGTTGCGGCCAGCTCACGAGAAAGCGAGTTGAAGAAAGGAGCTCAGGGGCACTGTAATTCACAAACCTGCAGAGTTATAAATGACAGCTATCGTCCAAAAATATACTGAAGTAAGGCTGCCAAGAGGACTTGAAAGCGGGGCAGAATTGCAGGAAACCGATTTCAGGAGGTAGACTGGAATTGCATTGAAAGCATAGGAAAAGAGGCAGAACGTCCACAATGATGCACTTGGCCAAAAAGGGCGTATGCGTTTTTTCCTGAATATATTCAGGAAAAAACGCATACGCCCTTTTTGGCCAACCAAGCAAGCTTGCAAAGGAAATCTGCACTACAATGAAGTCTCACTTCCCCCCGGTCAAAAGGGCCATCTGAAAAAAGTGTAAAATCCAGAAAGGCAGGACAGGCCATGGAGAACTGGGAGCCTTGTTATGCTGATGGGCGGGATGTAAATTGCCAACAGCCACTCGGGAGAAGTGTATGGTGTTTCCTGAAACATCTAAAAAACAAAGCAACAGAGCCTAGGGCACTTCCACTTATGGTCCTATAGCTTAGGGAAATTAAAATCAAAAAGACACAGCCACCCCAAAGGTTGGGACGGCTCTGTTTACAAGAACCTGGTTTACGGTACAAGTTCAATATCGCAGAAAGTGAAAAATGGATAAAGAAGTTGTGGTACTTACGTACAATGCAGTATCACTCAGCAATGAAATCTATGTCATCAGGCCCGTAGCAGCATAATGAGTGGATTCAGGTATGATGATTCTAACTGAAATAAGTCACACAGAAAAAGAAACATCATAAGATATCACTAATACACGGAATGTAAACTTGGCTACACAGGAACTGAATTACAAAACAGAACAGGGTCTCAAATTTAGAAAACCAACTTATGCTTGCTTAAGGGGAAAGGTGAGTTGGGGTGCTGCATAAAACCAGAGATTGAAATGAGCACAGATAAAGTTCCTTAAGCCAAATATGGAATAGACAAGAGCTACTCCTTGCTCAACGAAATGGACTCAACATCCCATATTAAACACCTAAGAATATACCTGACTAGGAAGTATCTTAAAACCTATGGATTGCTATGTCTCTGAAAGAGAATCAAGCGTGTGTACAGGGGCATAAACGCAGCAGTGATAGGATTGGAGAGGTTCGGTGAGCAAATGAAGACCCTTTGAAGTCATATTGCATGGTACCCATTCCACGGGTCTCAACTCTCCAGGTTGAAGGTATTCTTCCTTCAGCTAAAACATGCATGTGGAACCCAGAGTATGATCAACCGTGTGATCGGGAGACGTGTTCCAATATGTGTCAGTTTTCGTCCCCTGGTACTCGGGTGCAACATTCCAGACGCTTTACTAACACTCTCCCGACTTGGAGAGTCAGTGCCTTTAACCTCCTGTTTGGCCCAGTTTGCAATTTCTGCGGAAGATGAACAGGAATAGGGAGAACCAATGACAGACTAGCTGGAGGTGTCTGGACGGGCAAATTTAACTCTCATTTCCCACCAGGAAGAGGAATTAACCAAAGGCTCAGCGTGCCGTGCCGGAACCAGATTAGGGCCTGAAGCCATCCTGCGGTGTTGCGGCCAGCTCACGAGAAAGCGAGTTGAAGAAAGGAGCTCAGGGGCACTGTAATTCACAAACCTGCAGAGTTATAAATGACAGCTATCGTCCAAAAATATACTGAAGTAAGGCTGCCAAGAGGACTTGAAAGCGGGGCAGAATTGCAGGAAACCGATTTCAGGAGGTAGACTGGAATTGCATTGAAAGCATAGGAAAAGAGGCAGAACGTCCACAATGATGCACTTGGCCAAAAAGGGCGTATGCGTTTTTTCCTGAATATATTCAGGAAAAAACGCATACGCCCTTTTTGGCCAACCAAGCAAGCTTGCAAAGGAAATCTGCACTACAATGAAGTCTCACTTCCCCCCGGTCAAAAGGGCCATCTGAAAAAAGTGTAAAATCCAGAAAGGCAGGACAGGCCATGGAGAACTGGGAGCCTTGTTATGCTGATGGGCGGGATGTCAATTGCCAACAGCCACTCGGGAGAAGTGTATGGTGTTTCCTGAAACATCTAAAAAACAAAGCAACAGAGCCTAGGGCACTTCCACTTATGGTCCTATAGCTTAGGGAAATTAAAATCAAAAAGACACAGCCACCCCAAAGGTTGGGACGGCTCTGTTTACAAGAACCTGGTTTACGGTACAAGTTCAATATCGCAGAAAGTGAAAAATGGATAAAGAAGTTGTGGTACTTACGTACAATGCAGTATCACTCAGCAATGAAATCTATGTCATCAGGCCCGTAGCAGCATAATGAGTGGATTCAGGTATGATGATTCTAACTGAAATAAGTCACACAGAAAAAGAAACATCATAAGATATCACTAATACACGGAATGTAAACTTGGCTACACAGGAACTGAATTACAAAACAGAACAGGGTCTCAAATTTAGAAAACCAACTTATGCTTGCTTAAGGGGAAAGGTGAGTTGGGGTGCTGCATAAAACCAGAGATTGAAATGAGCACAGATAAAGTTCCTTAAGCCAAATATGGAATAGACAAGAGCTACTCCTTGCTCAACGAAATGGACTCAACATCCCATATTAAACACCTAAGAATATACCTGACTAGGAAGTATCTTAAAACCTATGGATTGCTATGTCTCTGAAAGAGAATCAAGCGTGTGTACAGGGGCATAAACGCAGCAGTGATAGGATTGGAGAGGTTCGGTGAGCAAATGAAGACCCTTTGAAGTCATATTGCATGGTACCCATTCCACGGGTCTCAACTCTCCAGGTTGAAGGTATTCTTCCTTCAGCTAAAACATGCATGTGGAACCCAGAGTATGATCAACCGTGTGATCGGGAGACGTGTTCCAATATGTGTCAGTTTTCGTCCCCTGATACTCGGGTGCAACATTCCAGACGCTTTACTAACACTCTCCCGACTTGGAGAGTCAGTGCCTTTAACCTCCTGTTTGGCCCAGTTTGCAATTTCTGCGGAAGATGAACAGGAATAGGGAGAACCAATGACAGACTAGCTGGAGGTGTCTGGACGGGCAAATTTAACTCTCATTTCCCACCAGGAAGAGGAATTCACCAAAGGCTCAGCGTGCCGTGCCGGAACCAGATTAGGGCCTGAAGCCATCCTGCGGTGTTGCGGCCAGCTCACGAGAAAGCGAGTTGAAGAAAGGAGCTCAGGGGCACTGTAATTCACAAACCTGCAGAGTTATAAATGACAGCTATCGTCCAAAAATATACTGAAGTAAGGCTGCCAAGAGGACTTGAAAGCGGGGCAGAATTGCAGGAAACCGATTTCAGGAGGTAGACTGGAATTGCATTGAAAGCATAGGAAAAGAGGCAGAACGTCCACAATGATGCACTTGGCCAAAAAGGGCGTATGCGTTTTTTCCTGAATATATTCAGGAAAAAACGCATACGCCCTTTTTGGCCAACCAAGCAAGCTTGCAAAGGAAATCTGCACTACAATGAAGTCTCACTTCCCCCCGGTCAAAAGGGCCATCTGAAAAAAGTGTAAAATCCAGAAAGGCAGGACAGGCCATGGAGAACTGGGAGCCTTGTTATGCTGATGGGCGGGATGTAAATTGCCAACAGCCACTCGGGAGAAGTGTATGGTGTTTCCTGAAACATCTAAAAAACAAAGCAACAGAGCCTAGGGCACTTCCACTTATGGTCCTATAGCTTAGGGAAATTAAAATCAAAAAGACACAGCCACCCCAAAGGTTGGGACGGCTCTGTTTACAAGAACCTGGTTTACGGTACAAGTTCAATATCGCAGAAAGTGAAAAATGGCTAAAGAAGTTGTGGTACTTACGTACAATGCAGTATCACTCAGCAATGAAATCTATGTCATCAGGCCCGTAGCAGCATAATGAGTGGATTCAGGTATGATGATTCTAACTGAAATAAGTCACACAGAAAAAGAAACATCATAAGATATCACTAATACACGGAATGTAAACTTGGCTACACAGGAACTGAATTACAAAACAGAACAGGGTCTCAAATTTAGAAAACCAACTTATGCTTGCTTAAGGGGAAAGGTGAGTTGGGGTGCTGCATAAAACCAGAGATTGAAATGAGCACAGATAAAGTTCCTTAAGCCAAATATGGAATAGACAAGAGCTACTCCTTGCTCAACGAAATGGACTCAACATCCCATATTAAACACCTAAGAATATACCTGACTAGGAAGTATCTTAAAACCTATGGATTGCTATGTCTCTGAAAGAGAATCAAGCGTGTGTACAGGGGCATAAACGCAGCAGTGATAGGATTGGAGAGGTTCGGTGAGCAAATGAAGACCCTTTGAAGTCATATTGCATGGTACCCATTCCACGGGTCTCAACTCTCCAGGTTGAAGGTATTCTTCCTTCAGCTAAAACATGCATGTGGAACCCAGAGTATGATCAACCGTGTGATCGGGAGACGTGTTCCAATATGTGTCAGTTTTCGTCCCCTGGTACTCGGGTGCAACATTCCAGACGCTTTACTAACACTCTCCCGACTTGGAGAGTCAGTGCCTTTAACCTCCTGTTTGGCCCAGTTTGCAATTTCTGCGGAAGATGAACAGGAATAGGGAGAACCAATGACAGACTAGCTGGAGGTGTCTGGACGGGCAAATTTAACTCTCATTTCCCACCAGGAAGAGGAATTAACCAAAGGCTCAGCGTGCCGTGCCGGAACCAGATTAGGGCCTGAAGCCATCCTGCGGTGTTGCGGCCAGCTCACGAGAAAGCGAGTTGAAGAAAGGAGCTCAGGGGCACTGTAATTCACAAACCTGCAGAGTTATAAATGACAGCTATCGTCCAAAAATATACTGAAGTAAGGCTGCCAAGAGGACTTGAAAGCGGGGCAGAATTGCAGGAAACCGATTTCAGGAGGTAGACTGGAATTGCATTGAAAGCATAGGAAAAGAGGCAGAACGTCCACAATGATGCACTTGGCCAAAAAGGGCGTATGCGTTTTTTCCTGAATATATTCAGGAAAAAACGCATACGCCCTTTTTGGCCAACCAAGCAAGCTTGCAAAGGAAATCTGCACTACAATGAAGTCTCACTTCCCCCCGGTCAAAAGGGCCATCTGAAAAAAGTGTAAAATCCAGAAAGGCAGGACAGGCCATGGAGAACTGGGAGCCTTGTTATGCTGATGGGCGGGATGTCAATTGCCAACAGCCACTCGGGAGAAGTGTATGGTGTTTCCTGAAACATCTAAAAAACAAAGCAACAGAGCCTAGGGCACTTCCACTTATGGTCCTATAGCTTAGGGAAATTAAAATCAAAAAGACACAGCCACCCCAAAGGTTGGGACGGCTCTGTTTACAAGAACCTGGTTTACGGTACAAGTTCAATATCGCAGAAAGTGAAAAATGGATAAAGAAGTTGTGGTACTTACGTACAATGCAGTATCACTCAGCAATGAAATCTATGTCATCAGGCCCGTAGCAGCATAATGAGTGGATTCAGGTATGATGATTCTAACTGAAATAAGTCACACAGAAAAAGAAACATCATAAGATATCACTAATACACGGAATGTAAACTTGGCTACACAGGAACTGAATTACAAAACAGAACAGGGTCTCAAATTTAGAAACCCAACTTATGCTTGCTTAAGGGGAAAGGTGAGTTGGGGTGCTGCATAAAACCAGAGATTGAAATGAGCACAGATAAAGTTCCTTAAGCCAAATATGGAATAGACAAGAGCTACTCCTTGCTCAACGAAATGGACTCAACATCCCATATTAAACACCTAAGAATATACCTGACTAGGAAGTATCTTAAAACCTATGGATTGCTATGTCTCTGAAAGAGAATCAAGCGTGTGTACAGGGGCATAAACGCAGCAGTGATAGGATTGGAGAGGTTCGGTGAGCAAATGAAGACCCTTTGAAGTCATATTGCATGGTACCCATTCCACGGGTCTCAACTCTCCAGGTTGAAGGTATTCTTCCTTCAGCTAAAACATGCATGTGGAACCCAGAGTATGATCAACCGTGTGATCGGGAGACGTGTTCCAATATGTGTCAGTTTTCGTCCCCTGATACTCGGGTGCAACATTCCAGACGCTTTACTAACACTCTCCCGACTTGGAGAGTCAGTGCCTTTAACCTCCTGTTTGGCCCAGTTTGCAATTTCTGCGGAAGATGAACAGGAATAGGGAGAACCAATGACAGACTAGCTGGAGGTGTCTGGACGGGCAAATTTAACTCTCATTTCCCACCAGGAAGAGGAATTAACCAAAGGCTCAGCGTGCCGTGCCGGAACCAGATTAGGGCCTGAAGCCATCCTGCGGTGTTGCGGCCAGCTCACGAGAAAGCGAGTTGAAGAAAGGAGCTCAGGGGCACTGTAATTCACAAACCTGCAGAGTTATAAATGACAGCTATCGTCCAAAAATATACTGAAGTAAGGCTGCCAAGAGGACTTGAAAGCGGGGCAGAATTGCAGGAAACCGATTTCAGGAGGTAGACTGGAATTGCATTGAAAGCATAGGAAAAGAGGCAGAACGTCCACAATGATGCACTTGGCCAAAAAGGGCGTATGCGTTTTTTCCTGAATATATTCAGGAAAAAACGCATACGCCCTTTTTGGCCAACCAAGCAAGCTTGCAAAGGAAATCTGCACTACAATGAAGTCTCACTTCCCCCCGGTCAAAAGGGCCATCTGAAAAAAGTGTAAAATCCAGAAAGGCAGGACAGGCCATGGAGAACTGGGAGCCTTGTTATGCTGATGGGCGGGATGTCAATTGCCAACAGCCACTCGGGAGAACTGTATGGTGTTTCCTGAAACATCTAAAAAACAAAGCAACAGAGCCTAGGGCACTTCCACTTATGGTCCTATAGCTTAGGGAAATTAAAATCAAAAAGACACAGCCACCCCAAAGGTTGGGACGGCTCTGTTTACAAGAACCTGGTTTACGGTACAAGTTCAATATCGCAGAAAGTGAAAAATGGATAAAGAAGTTGTGGTACTTACGTACAATGCAGTATCACTCAGCAATGAAATCTATGTCATCAGGCCCGTAGCAGCATAATGAGTGGATTCAGGTACGATGATTCTAACTGAAATAAGTCACACAGAAAAAGAAACATCATAAGATATCACTAATACACGGAATGTAACCTTGGCGACACAGGAACTGAATTACAAAACAGAACAGGGTCTCAAATTTAGAAAACCAACTTATGCTTGCTTAAGGGGAAAGGTGAGTTGGGGTGCTGCATAAAACCAGAGATTGAAATGAGCACAGATAAAGTTCCTTAAGCCAAATATGGAATAGACAAGAGCTACTCCTTGCTCAACGAAATGGACTCAACACCCCATATTAAATGCCTAAGAGTGTACCTGACTAGGAAGTATCTTAAAACCTATGGATTGCTATGTCTCTGAAAGAGAATCAAGCGTGTGTACAGGGGCATAAACGCAGCAGTGATAGGATTGGAGAGGTTCGGTGAGCAAATGAAGACCCTTTGAAGTCATATTGCATGGTACCCATTCCACGGGTCTCAACTCTCCAGGTTGAAGGTATTCTTCCTTCAGCTAAAACATGCATGTGGAACCCAGAGTATGATCAACCGTGTGATCGGGAGACGTGTTCCAATATGTGTCAGTTTTCGTCCCCTGATACTCGGGTGCAACATTCCAGACGCTTTACTAACACTCTCCCGACTTGGAGAGTCAGTGCCTTTAACCTCCTGTTTGGCCCAGTTTGCAATTTCTGCGGAAGATGAACAGGAATAGGGAGAACCAATGACAGACTAGCTGGAGGTGTCTGGACGGGCAAATTTAACTCTCATTTCCCACCAGGAAGAGGAATTCACCAAAGGCTCAGCGTGCCGTGCCGGAACCAGATTAGGGCCTGAAGCCATCCTGCGGTGTTGCGGCCAGCTCACGAGAAAGCGAGTTGAAGAAAGGAGCTCAGGGGCACTGTAATTCACAAACCTGCAGAGTTATAAATGACAGCTATCGTCCAAAAATATACTGAAGTAAGGCTGCCAAGAGGACTTGAAAGCGGGGCAGAATTGCAGGAAACCGATTTCAGGAGGTAGACTGGAATTGCATTTAAAGCATAGGAAAAGAGGCAGAACGTCCACAATGATGCACTTGGCCAAAAAGGGCGTATGCGTTTTTTCCTGAATATATTCAGGAAAAAACGCATACGCCCTTTTTGGCCAACCAAGCAAGCTTGCAAAGGAAATCTGCACTACAATGAAGTCTCACTTCCCCCCGGTCAAAAGGGCCATCTGAAAAAAGTGTAAAATCCAGAAAGGCAGGACAGGCCATGGAGAACTGGGAGCCTTGTTATGCTGATGGGCGGGATGTAAATTGCCAACAGCCACTCGGGAGAAGTGTATGGTGTTTCCTGAAACATCTAAAAAACAAAGCAACAGAGCCTAGGGCACTTCCACTTATGGTCCTATAGCTTAGGGAAATTAAAATCAAAAAGACACAGCCACCCCAAAGGTTGGGACGGCTCTGTTTACAAGAACCTGGTTTACGGTACAAGTTCAATATCGCAGAAAGTGAAAAATGGCTAAAGAAGTTGTGGTACTTACGTACAATGCAGTATCACTCAGCAATGAAATCTATGTCATCAGGCCCGTAGCAGCATAATGAGTGGATTCAGGTATGATGATTCTAACTGAAATAAGTCACACAGAAAAAGAAACATCATAAGATATCACTAATACACGGAATGTAAACTTGGCTACACAGGAACTGAATTACAAAACAGAACAGGGTCTCAAATTTAGAAAACCAACTTATGCTTGCTTAAGGGGAAAGGTGAGTTGGGGTGCTGCATAAAACCAGAGATTGAAATGAGCACAGATAAAGTTCCTTAAGCCAAATATGGAATAGACAAGAGCTACTCCTTGCTCAACGAAATGGACTCAACATCCCATATTAAACACCTAAGAATATACCTGACTAGGAAGTATCTTAAAACCTATGGATTGCTATGTCTCTGAAAGAGAATCAAGCGTGTGTACAGGGGCATAAACGCAGCAGTGATAGGATTGGAGAGGTTCGGTGAGCAAATGAAGACCCTTTGAAGTCATATTGCATGGTACCCATTCCACGGGTCTCAACTCTCCAGGTTGAAGGGATTCTTCCTTCAGCTAAAACATGCATGTGGAACCCAGAGTATGATCAACCGTGTGATCGGGAGACGTGTTCCAATATGTGTCAGTTTTCGTCCCCTGGTACTCGGGTGCAACATTCCAGACGCTTTACTAACACTCTCCCGACTTGGAGAGTCAGTGCCTTTAACCTCCTGTTTGGCCCAGTTTGCAATTTCTGCGGAAGATGAACAGGAATAGGGAGAACCAATGACAGACTAGCTGGAGGTGTCTGGACGGGCAAATTTAACTCTCATTTCCCACCAGGAAGAGGAATTAACCAAAGGCTCAGCGTGCCGTGCCGGAACCAGATTAGGGCCTGAAGCCATCCTGCGGTGTTGCGGCCAGCTCACGAGAAAGCGAGTTGAAGAAAGGAGCTCAGGGGCACTGTAATTCACAAACCTGCAGAGTTATAAATGACAGCTATCGTCCAAAAATATACTGAAGTAAGGCTGCCAAGAGGACTTGAAAGCGGGGCAGAATTGCAGGAAACCGATTTCAGGAGGTAGACTGGAATTGCATTGAAAGCATAGGAAAAGAGGCAGAACGTCCACAATGATGCACTTGGCCAAAAAGGGCGTATGCGTTTTTTCCTGAATATATTCAGGAAAAAACGCATACGCCCTTTTTGGCCAACCAAGCAAGCTTGCAAAGGAAATCTGCACTACAATGAAGTCTCACTTCCCCCCGGTCAAAAGGGCCATCTGAAAAAAGTGTAAAATCCAGAAAGGCAGGACAGGCCATGGAGAACTGGGAGCCTTGTTATGCTGATGGGCGGGATGTCAATTGCCAACAGCCACTCGGGAGAACTGTATGGTGTTTCCTGAAACATCTAAAAAACAAAGCAACAGAGCCTAGGGCACTTCCACTTATGGTCCTATAGCTTAGGGAAATTAAAATCAAAAAGACACAGCCACCCCAAAGGTTGGGACGGCTCTGTTTACAAGAACCTGGTTTACGGTACAAATTCAATATCGCAGAAAGTGAAAAATGGATAAAGAAGTTGTGGTACTTACGTACAATGCAGTATCACTCAGCAATGAAATCTATGTCATCAGGCCCGTAGCAGCATAATGAGTGGATTCAGGTACGATGATTCTAACTGAAATAAGTCACACAGAAAAAGAAACATCATAAGATATCACTAATACACGGAATGTAACCTTGGCGACACAGGAACTGAATTACAAAACAGAACAGGGTCTCAAATTTAGAAAACCAACTTATGCTTGCTTAAGGGGAAAGGTGAGTTGGGGTGCTGCATAAAACCAGAGATTGAAATGAGCACAGATAAAGTTCCTTAAGCCAAATATGGAATAGACAAGAGCTACTCCTTGCTCAACGAAATGGACTCAACACCCCATATTAAATGCCTAAGAGTGTACCTGACTAGGAAGTATCTTAAAACCTATGGATTGCTATGTCTCTGAAAGAGAATCAAGCGTGTGTACAGGGGCATAAACGCAGCAGTGATAGGATTGGAGAGGTTCGGTGAGCAAATGAAGACCCTTTGAAGTCATATTGCATGGTACCCATTCCACGGGTCTCAACTCTCCAGGTTTAAGGGATTCTTCCTTCAGCTAAAACATGCATGTGGAACCCAGAGTATGATCAACCGTGTGATCGGGAGACGTGTTCCAATATGTGTCAGTTTTCGTCCCCTGGTACTCGGGTGCAACATTCCAGACGCTTTACTAACACTCTCCCGACTTGGAGAGTCAGTGCCTTTAACCTCCTGTTTGGCCCAGTTTGCAATTTCTGCGGAAGATGAACAGGAATAGGGAGAACCAATGACAGACTAGCTGGAGGTGTCTGGACGGGCAAATTTAACTCTCATTTCCCACCAGGACGAGGAATTAACCAAAGGCTCAGCGTGCCGTGCCGGAACCAGATTAGGGCCTGAAGTCATCCTGCGGTGTTGCGGCCAGCTCACGAGAAAGCGAGTTGAAGAAAGGAGCTCAGGGGCACTGTAATTCACAAACCTGCAGAGTTATAAATGACAGCTATCGTCCAAAAATATACTGAAGTAAGGCTGCCAAGAGGACTTGAAAGCGGGGCAGAATTGCAGGAAACCGATTTCAGGAGGTAGACTGGAATTGCATTGAAAGCATAGGAAAAGAGGCAGAACGTCCACAATGATGCACTTGGCCAAAAAGGGCGTATGCGTTTTTTCCTGAATATATTCAGGAAAAAACGCATACGCCCTTTTTGGCCAACCAAGCAAGCTTGCAAAGGAAATCTGCACTACAATGAAGTCTCACTTCCCCCGGTCAAAAGGGCCATCTGAAAAAAGTGTAAAATCCAGAAAGGCAGGACAGGCCATGGAGAACTGGGAGCCTTGTTATGCTGATGGGCGGGATTTAAATTGCCAACAGCCACTCGGGAGAAGTGTATGGTGTTTCCTGAAACATCTAAAAAACAAAGCAACAGAGCCTAGGGCACTTCCACTTATGGTCCTATAGCTTAGGGAAATTAAAATCAAAAAGACACAGCCACCCCAAAGGTTGGGACGGCTCTGTTTACAAGAACCTGGTTTACGGTACAAGTTCAATATCGCAGAAAGTGAAAAATGGATAAAGAAGTTGTGGTACTTACGTACAATGCAGTATCACTCAGCAATGAAATCTATGTCATCAGGCCCGTAGCAGCATAATGAGTGGATTCAGATACGATGATTCTAACTGAAATAAGTCACACAGGAAAAGAAACATCATAAGATATCACTAATACACGGAATGTAACCTTGGCTACAGAGGAACTGAATTACAAAACAGAACAGGGTCTCAAATTTAGAAAACCAACTTATGCTTGCTTAAGGGGAAAGGTGAGTTGGGGTGCTGCATAAAACCAGAGATTGAAATGAGCACAGATAAAGTTCCTTAAGCCAAATATGGAATAGACAAGAGCTACTCCTTGCTCAACGAAATGGACTCAACACCCCATATTAAATGCCTAAGAGTGTACCTGACTAGGAAGTATCTTAAAACCTATGGATTGCTATGTCTCTGAAAGAGAATCAAGCGTGTGTACAGGGGCATAAACGCAGCAGTGATAGGATTGGAGAGGTTCGGTGAGCAAATGAAGACACTTTGAAGTCATATTGCATGGTACCCATTCCACGGGTCTCAACTCTCCAGGTTTAAGGGATTCTTCCTTCAGCTAAAACATGCATGTGGAACCCAGAGTATGATCAACCATGTGATCGGGAGACGTGTTCCAATGTGTCTCAGTTTTCGTCCCCTGGTACTCGGGTGCAACATTCCAGACGCTTTACTAACACTCTCCCGACTTGGAGAGTCAGTGCCTTTAACCTCCTGTTTGGCCCAGTTTGCAATTTCTGCGGAAGATGAACAGGAATAGGGAGAACCAATGACAGACTAGCTGGAGGTGTCTGGACGGGCAAATTTAACTCTCATTTCCCACCAGGAAGAGGAATTAACCAAAGGCTCAGCGTGCCGTGCCGGAACCAGATTAGGGCCTGAAGCCATCCTGCGGTGTTGCGGCCAGCTCACGAGAAAGCGAGTTGAAGAAAGGAGCTCAGGGGCACTGTAATTCACAAACCTGCAGAGTTATAAATGACAGCTATCGTCCAAAAATATACTGAAGTAAGGCTGCCAAGAGGACTTGAAAGCGGGGCAGAATTGCAGGAAACCGATTTCAGGAGGTAGACTGGAATTGCATTGAAAGCATAGGAAAAGAGGCAGAACGTCCACAATGATGCACTTGGCCAAAAAGGGCGTATGCGTTTTTTCCTGAATATATTCAGGAAAAAACGCATACGCCCTTTTTGGCCAACCAAGCAAGCTTGCAAAGGAAATCTGCACTACAATGAAGTCTCACTTCCCCCCGGTCAAAAGGGCCATCTGAAAAAAGTGTAAAATCCAGAAAGGCAGGACAGGCCATGGAGAACTGGGAGCCTTGTTATGCTGATGGGCGGGATGTAAATTGCCAACAGCCACTCGGGAGAAGTGTATGGTGTTTCCTGAAACATCTAAAAAACAAAGCAACAGAGCCTAGGGCACTTCCACTTATGGTCCTATAGCTTAGGGAAATTAAAATCAAAAAGACACAGCCACCCCAAAGGTTGGGACGGCTCTGTTTACAAGAACCTGGTTTACGGTACAAGTTCAATATCGCAGAAAGTGAAAAATGGATAAAGAAGTTGTGGTACTTACGTACAATGCAGTATCACTCAGCAATGAAATCTATGTCATCAGGCCCGTAGCAGCATAATGAGTGGATTCAGGTATGATGATTCTAACTGAAATAAGTCACACAGAAAAAGAAACATCATAAGATATCACTAATACACGGAATGTAAACTTGGCTACACAGGAACTGAATTACAAAACAGAACAGGGTCTCAAATTTAGAAACCCAACTTATGCTTGCTTAAGGGGAAAGGTGAGTTGGGGTGCTGCATAAAACCAGAGATTGAAATGAGCACAGATAAAGTTCCTTAAGCCAAATATGGAATAGACAAGAGCTACTCCTTGCTCAACGAAATGGACTCAACATCCCATATTAAACACCTAAGAATATACCTGACTAGGAAGTATCTTAAAACCTATGGATTGCTATGTCTCTGAAAGAGAATCAAGCGTGTGTACAGGGGCATAAACGCAGCAGTGATAGGATTGGAGAGGTTCGGTGAGCAAATGAAGACCCTTTGAAGTCATATTGCATGGTACCCATTCCACGGGTCTCAACTCTCCAGGTTGAAGGTATTCTTCCTTCAGCTAAAACATGCATGTGGAACCCAGAGTATGATCAACCGTGTGATCGGGAGACGTGTTCCAATATGTGTCAGTTTTCGTCCCCTGATACTCGGGTGCAACATTCCAGACGCTTTACTAACACTCTCCCGACTTGGAGAGTCAGTGCCTTTAACCTCCTGTTTGGCCCAGTTTGCAATTTCTGCGGAAGATGAACAGGAATAGGGAGAACCAATGACAGACTAGCTGGAGGTGTCTGGACGGGCAAATTTAACTCTCATTTCCCACCAGGAAGAGGAATTCACCAAAGGCTCAGCGTGCCGTGCCGGAACCAGATTAGGGCCTGAAGCCATCCTGCGGTGTTGCGGCCAGCTCACGAGAAAGCGAGTTGAAGAAAGGAGCTCAGGGGCACTGTAATTCACAAACCTGCAGAGTTATAAATGACAGCTATCGTCCAAAAATATACTGAAGTAAGGCTGCCAAGAGGACTTGAAAGCGGGGCAGAATTGCAGGAAACCGATTTCAGGAGGTAGACTGGAATTGCATTGAAAGCATAGGAAAAGAGGCAGAACGTCCACAATGATGCACTTGGCCAAAAAGGGCGTATGCGTTTTTTCCTGAATATATTCAGGAAAAAACGCATACGCCCTTTTTGGCCAACCAAGCAAGCTTGCAAAGGAAATCTGCACTACAATGAAGTCTCACTTCCCCCCGGTCAAAAGGGCCATCTGAAAAAAGTGTAAAATCCAGAAAGGCAGGACAGGCCATGGAGAACTGGGAGCCTTGTTATGCTGATGGGCGGGATGTAAATTGCCAACAGCCACTAGGGAGAAGTGTATGGTGTTTCCTGAAACATCTAAAAAACAAAGCAACAGAGCCTAGGGCACTTCCACTTATGGTCCTATAGCTTAGGGAAATTAAAATCAAAAAGACACAGCCACCCCAAAGGTTGGGACGGCTCTGTTTACAAGAACCTGGTTTACGGTACAAGTTCAATATCGCAGAAAGTGAAAAATGGATAAAGAAGTTGTGGTACTTACGTACAATGCAGTATCACTCAGCAATGAAATCTATGTCATCAGGCCCGTAGCAGCATAATGAGTGGATTCAGGTATGATGATTCTAACTGAAATAAGTCACACAGAAAAAGAAACATCATAAGATATCACTAATACACGGAATGTAAACTTGGCTACACAGGAACTGAATTACAAAACAGAACAGGGTCTCAAATTTAGAAACCCAACTTATGCTTGCTTAAGGGGAAAGGTGAGTTGGGGTGCTGCATAAAACCAGAGATTGAAATGAGCACAGATAAAGTTCCTTAAGCCAAATATGGAATAGACAAGAGCTACTCCTTGCTCAACGAAATGGACTCAACATCCCATATTAAACACCTAAGAATATACCTGACTAGGAAGTATCTTAAAACCTATGGATTGCTATGTCTCTGAAAGAGAATCAAGCGTGTGTACAGGGGCATAAACGCAGCAGTGATAGGATTGGAGAGGTTCGGTGAGCAAATGAAGACCCTTTGAAGTCATATTGCATGGTACCCATTCCACGGGTCTCAACTCTCCAGGTTGAAGGTATTCTTCCTTCAGCTAAAACATGCATGTGGAACCCAGAGTATGATCAACCGTGTGATCGGGAGACGTGTTCCAATATGTGTCAGTTTTCGTCCCCTGGTACTCGGGTGCAACATTCCAGACGCTTTACTAACACTCTCCCGACTTGGAGAGTCAGTGCCTTTAACCTCCTGTTTGGCCCAGTTTGCAATTTCTGCGGAAGATGAACAGGAATAGGGAGAACCAATGACAGACTAGCTGGAGGTGTCTGGACGGGCAAATTTAACTCTCATTTCCCACCAGGAAGAGGAATTAACCAAAGGCTCAGCGTGCCGTGCCGGAACCAGATTAGGGCCTGAAGCCATCCTGCGGTGTTGCGGCCAGCTCACGAGAAAGCGAGTTGAAGAAAGGAGCTCAGGGGCACTGTAATTCACAAACCTGCAGAGTTATAAATGACAGCTATCGTCCAAAAATATACTGAAGTAAGGCTGCCAAGAGGACTTGAAAGCGGGGCAGAATTGCAGGAAACCGATTTCAGGAGGTAGACTGGAATTGCATTGAAAGCATAGGAAAAGAGGCAGAACGTCCACAATGATGCACTTGGCCAAAAAGGGCGTATGCGTTTTTTCCTGAATATATTCAGGAAAAAACGCATACGCCCTTTTTGGCCAACCAAGCAAGCTTGCAAAGGAAATCTGCACTACAATGAAGTCTCACTTCCCCCCGGTCAAAAGGGCCATCTGAAAAAAGTGTAAAATCCAGAAAGGCAGGACAGGCCATGGAGAACTGGGAGCCTTGTTATGCTGATGGGCGGGATGTCAATTGCCAACAGCCACTCGGGAGAAGTGTATGGTGTTTCCTGAAACATCTAAAAAACAAAGCAACAGAGCCTAGGGCACTTCCACTTATGGTCCTATAGCTTAGGGAAATTAAAATCAAAAAGACACAGCCACCCCAAAGGTTGGGACGGCTCTGTTTACAAGAACCTGGTTTACGGTACAAGTTCAATATCGCAGAAAGTGAAAAATGGATAAAGAAGTTGTGGTACTTACGTACAATGCAGTATCACTCAGCAATGAAATCTATGTCATCAGGCCCGTAGCAGCATAATGAGTAGATTCAGGTACGATGATTCTAACTGAAATAAGTCACACAGAAAAAGAAACATCATAAGATATCACTAATACACGGAATGTAACCTTGGCTACAGAGGAACTGAATTACAAAACAGAACAGGGTCTCAAATTTAGAAACCCAACTTATGCTTGCTTAAGGGGAAAGGTGAGTTGGGGTGCTGCATAAAACCAGAGATTGAAATGAGCACAGATAAAGTTCCTTAAGCCAAATATGGAATAGACAAGAGCTACTCCTTGCTCAACGAAATGGACTCAACACCCCATATTAAATGCCTAAGAGTGTACCTGACTAGGAAGTATCTTAAAACCTATGGATTGCTATGTCTCTGAAAGAGAATCAAGCGTGTGTACAGGGGCATAAACGCAGCAGTGATAGGACTGGAGAGATTCGGTGAGCAAATGAAGACCCTTTGAAGTCATATTGCATGGTACCCATTCCACGGGTCTCAACTCTCCAGGTTTAAGGGATTCTTCCTTCAGCTAAAACATGCATGTGGAACCCAGAGTATGATCAACCGTGTGATCGGGAGACGTGTTCCAATGTGTCTCAGTTTTCGTCCCCTGGTACTCGGGTGCAACATTCCAGACGCTTTACTAACACTCTCCCGACTTGGAGAGTCAGTGCCTTTAACCTCCTGTTTGGCCCAGTTTGCAATTTCTGCGGAAGATGAACAGGAATAGGGAGAACCAATGACAGACTAGCTGGAGGTGTCTGGACGGGCAAATTTAACTCTCATTTCCCACCAGGAAGAGGAATTAACCAAAGGCTCAGCGTGCCGTGCCGGAACCAGATTAGGGCCTGAAGCCATCCTGCGGTGTTGCGGCCAGCTCACGAGAAAGCGAGTTGAAGAAAGGAGCTCAGGGGCACTGTAATTCACAAACCTGCAGAGTTATAAATGACAGCTATCGTCCAAAAATATACTGAAGTAAGGCTGCCAAGAGGACTTGAAAGCGGGGCAGAATTGCAGGAAACCGATTTCAGGAGGTAGACTGGAATTGCATTGAAAGCATAGGAAAAGAGGCAGAACGTCCACAATGATGCACTTGGCCAAAAAGGGCGTATGCGTTTTTTCCTGAATATATTCAGGAAAAAACGCATACGCCCTTTTTGGCCAACCAAGCAAGCTTGCAAAGGAAATCTGCACTACAATGAAGTCTCACTTCCCCCCGGTCAAAAGGGCCATCTGAAAAAAGTGTAAAATCCAGAAAGGCAGGACAGGCCATGGAGAACTGGGAGCCTTGTTATGCTGATGGGCGGGATGTAAATTGCCAACAGCCACTCGGGAGAAGTGTATGGTGTTTCCTGAAACATCTAAAAAACAAAGCAACAGAGCCTAGGGCACTTCCACTTATGGTCCTATAGCTTAGGGAAATTAAAATCAAAAAGACACAGCCACCCCAAAGGTTGGGACGGCTCTGTTTACAAGAACCTGGTTTACGGTACAAGTTCAATATCGCAGAAAGTGAAAAATGGATAAAGAAGTTGTGGTACTTACGTACAATGCAGTATCACTCAGCAATGAAATCTATGTCATCAGGCCCGTAGCAGCATAATGAGTGGATTCAGGTATGATGATTCTAACTGAAATAAGTCACACAGAAAAAGAAACATCATAAGATATCACTAATACACGGAATGTAAACTTGGCTACACAGGAACTGAATTACAAAACAGAACAGGGTCTCAAATTTAGAAACCCAACTTATGCTTGCTTAAGGGGAAAGGTGAGTTGGGGTGCTGCATAAAACCAGAGATTGAAATGAGCACAGATAAAGTTCCTTAAGCCAAATATGGAATAGACAAGAGCTACTCCTTGCTCAACGAAATGGACTCAACATCCCATATTAAACACCTAAGAATATACCTGACTAGGAAGTATCTTAAAACCTATGGATTGCTATGTCTCTGAAAGAGAATCAAGCGTGTGTACAGGGGCATAAACGCAGCAGTGATAGGATTGGAGAGGTTCGGTGAGCAAATGAAGACCCTTTGAAGTCATATTGCATGGTACCCATTCCACGGGTCTCAACTCTCCAGGTTGAAGGTATTCTTCCTTCAGCTAAAACATGCATGTGGAACCCAGAGTATGATCAACCGTGTGATCGGGAGACGTGTTCCAATATGTGTCAGTTTTCGTCCCCTGATACTCGGGTGCAACATTCCAGACGCTTTACTAACACTCTCCCGACTTGGAGAGTCAGTGCCTTTAACCTCCTGTTTGGCCCAGTTTGCAATTTCTGCGGAAGATGAACAGGAATAGGGAGAACCAATGACAGACTAGCTGGAGGTGTCTGGACGGGCAAATTTAACTCTCATTTCCCACCAGGAAGAGGAATTCACCAAAGGCTCAGCGTGCCGTGCCGGAACCAGATTAGGGCCTGAAGCCATCCTGCGGTGTTGCGGCCAGCTCACGAGAAAGCGAGTTGAAGAAAGGAGCTCAGGGGCACTGTAATTCACAAACCTGCAGAGTTATAAATGACAGCTATCGTCCAAAAATATACTGAAGTAAGGCTGCCAAGAGGACTTGAAAGCGGGGCAGAATTGCAGGAAACCGATTTCAGGAGGTAGACTGGAATTGCATTGAAAGCATAGGAAAAGAGGCAGAACGTCCACAATGATGCACTTGGCCAAAAAGGGCGTATGCGTTTTTTCCTGAATATATTCAGGAAAAAACGCATACGCCCTTTTTGGCCAACCAAGCAAGCTTGCAAAGGAAATCTGCACTACAATGAAGTCTCACTTCCCCCCGGTCAAAAGGGCCATCTGAAAAAAGTGTAAAATCCAGAAAGGCAGGACAGGCCATGGAGAACTGGGAGCCTTGTTATGCTGATGGGCGGGATGTAAATTGCCAACAGCCACTCGGGAGAAGTGTATGGTGTTTCCTGAAACATCTAAAAAACAAAGCAACAGAGCCTAGGGCACTTCCACTTATGGTCCTATAGCTTAGGGAAATTAAAATCAAAAAGACACAGCCACCCCAAAGGTTGGGACGGCTCTGTTTACAAGAACCTGGTTTACGGTACAAGTTCAATATCGCAGAAAGTGAAAAATGGCTAAAGAAGTTGTGGTACTTACGTACAATGCAGTATCACTCAGCAATGAAATCTATGTCATCAGGCCCGTAGCAGCATAATGAGTGGATTCAGGTATGATGATTCTAACTGAAATAAGTCACACAGAAAAAGAAACATCATAAGATATCACTAATACACGGAATGTAAACTTGGCTACACAGGAACTGAATTACAAAACAGAACAGGGTCTCAAATTTAGAAAACCAACTTATGCTTGCTTAAGGGGAAAGGTGAGTTGGGGTGCTGCATAAAACCAGAGATTGAAATGAGCACAGATAAAGTTCCTTAAGCCAAATATGGAATAGACAAGAGCTACTCCTTGCTCAACGAAATGGACTCAACATCCCATATTAAACACCTAAGAATATACCTGACTAGGAAGTATCTTAAAACCTATGGATTGCTATGTCTCTGAAAGAGAATCAAGCGTGTGTACAGGGGCATAAACGCAGCAGTGATAGGATTGGAGAGGTTCGGTGAGCAAATGAAGACCCTTTGAAGTCATATTGCATGGTACCCATTCCACGGGTCTCAACTCTCCAGGTTGAAGGTATTCTTCCTTCAGCTAAAACATGCATGTGGAACCCAGAGTATGATCAACCGTGTGATCGGGAGACGTGTTCCAATATGTGTCAGTTTTCGTCCCCTGGTACTCGGGTGCAACATTCCAGACGCTTTACTAACACTCTCCCGACTTGGAGAGTCAGTGCCTTTAACCTCCTGTTTGGCCCAGTTTGCAATTTCTGCGGAAGATGAACAGGAATAGGGAGAACCAATGACAGACTAGCTGGAGGTGTCTGGACGGGCAAATTTAACTCTCATTTCCCACCAGGAAGAGGAATTAACCAAAGGCTCAGCGTGCCGTGCCGGAACCAGATTAGGGCCTGAAGCCATCCTGCGGTGTTGCGGCCAGCTCACGAGAAAGCGAGTTGAAGAAAGGAGCTCAGGGGCACTGTAATTCACAAACCTGCAGAGTTATAAATGACAGCTATCGTCCAAAAATATACTGAAGTAAGGCTGCCAAGAGGACTTGAAAGCGGGGCAGAATTGCAGGAAACCGATTTCAGGAGGTAGACTGGAATTGCATTGAAAGCATAGGAAAAGAGGCAGAACGTCCACAATGATGCACTTGGCCAAAAAGGGCGTATGCGTTTTTTCCTGAATATATTCAGGAAAAAACGCATACGCCCTTTTTGGCCAACCAAGCAAGCTTGCAAAGGAAATCTGCACTACAATGAAGTCTCACTTCCCCCCGGTCAAAAGGGCCATCTGAAAAAAGTGTAAAATCCAGAAAGGCAGGACAGGCCATGGAGAACTGGGAGCCTTGTTATGCTGATGGGCGGGATGTCAATTGCCAACAGCCACTCGGGAGAAGTGTATGGTGTTTCCTGAAACATCTAAAAAACAAAGCAACAGAGCCTAGGGCACTTCCACTTATGGTCCTATAGCTTAGGGAAATTAAAATCAAAAAGACACAGCCACCCCAAAGGTTGGGACGGCTCTGTTTACAAGAACCTGGTTTACGGTACAAGTTCAATATCGCAGAAAGTGAAAAATGGATAAAGAAGTTGTGGTACTTACGTACAATGCAGTATCACTCAGCAATGAAATCTATGTCATCAGGCCCGTAGCAGCATAATGAGTGGATTCAGGTATGATGATTCTAACTGAAATAAGTCACACAGAAAAAGAAACATCATAAGATATCACTAATACACGGAATGTAAACTTGGCTACACAGGAACTGAATTACAAAACAGAACAGGGTCTCAAATTTAGAAACCCAACTTATGCTTGCTTAAGGGGAAAGGTGAGTTGGGGTGCTGCATAAAACCAGAGATTGAAATGAGCACAGATAAAGTTCCTTAAGCCAAATATGGAATAGACAAGAGCTACTCCTTGCTCAACGAAATGGACTCAACATCCCATATTAAACACCTAAGAATATACCTGACTAGGAAGTATCTTAAAACCTATGGATTGCTATGTCTCTGAAAGAGAATCAAGCGTGTGTACAGGGGCATAAACGCAGCAGTGATAGGATTGGAGAGGTTCGGTGAGCAAATGAAGACCCTTTGAAGTCATATTGCATGGTACCCATTCCACGGGTCTCAACTCTCCAGGTTGAAGGTATTCTTCCTTCAGCTAAAACATGCATGTGGAACCCAGAGTATGATCAACCGTGTGATCGGGAGACGTGTTCCAATATGTGTCAGTTTTCGTCCCCTGATACTCGGGTGCAACATTCCAGACGCTTTACTAACACTCTCCCGACTTGGAGAGTCAGTGCCTTTAACCTCCTGTTTGGCCCAGTTTGCAATTTCTGCGGAAGATGAACAGGAATAGGGAGAACCAATGACAGACTAGCTGGAGGTGTCTGGACGGGCAAATTTAACTCTCATTTCCCACCAGGAAGAGGAATTCACCAAAGGCTCAGCGTGCCGTGCCGGAACCAGATTAGGGCCTGAAGCCATCCTGCGGTGTTGCGGCCAGCTCACGAGAAAGCGAGTTGAAGAAAGGAGCTCAGGGGCACTGTAATTCACAAACCTGCAGAGTTATAAATGACAGCTATCGTCCAAAAATATACTGAAGTAAGGCTGCCAAGAGGACTTGAAAGCGGGGCAGAATTGCAGGAAACCGATTTCAGGAGGTAGACTGGAATTGCATTGAAAGCATAGGAAAAGAGGCAGAACGTCCACAATGATGCACTTGGCCAAAAAGGGCGTATGCGTTTTTTCCTGAATATATTCAGGAAAAAACGCATACGCCCTTTTTGGCCAACCAAGCAAGCTTGCAAAGGAAATCTGCACTACAATGAAGTCTCACTTCCCCCCGGTCAAAAGGGCCATCTGAAAAAAGTGTAAAATCCAGAAAGGCAGGACAGGCCATGGAGAACTGGGAGCCTTGTTATGCTGATGGGCGGGATGTAAATTGCCAACAGCCACTCGGGAGAACTGTATGGTGTTTCCTGAAACATCTAAAAAACAAAGCAACAGAGCCTAGGGCACTTCCACTTATGGTCCTATAGCTTAGGGAAATTAAAATCAAAAAGACACAGCCACCCCAAAGGTTGGGACGGCTCTGTTTACAAGAACCTGGTTTACGGTACAAGTTCAATATCGCAGAAAGTGAAAAATGGCTAAAGAAGTTGTGGTACTTACGTACAATGCAGTATCACTCAGCAATGAAATCTATGTCATCAGGCCCGTAGCAGCATAATGAGTGGATTCAGGTATGATGATTCTAACTGAAATAAGTCACACAGAAAAAGAAACATCATAAGATATCACTAATACACGGAATGTAAACTTGGCTACACAGGAACTGAATTACAAAACAGAACAGGGTCTCAAATTTAGAAAACCAACTTATGCTTGCTTAAGGGGAAAGGTGAGTTGGGGTGCTGCATAAAACCAGAGATTGAAATGAGCACAGATAAAGTTCCTTAAGCCAAATATGGAATAGACAAGAGCTACTCCTTGCTCAACGAAATGGACTCAACATCCCATATTAAACACCTAAGAATATACCTGACTAGGAAGTATCTTAAAACCTATGGATTGCTATGTCTCTGAAAGAGAATCAAGCGTGTGTACAGGGGCATAAACGCAGCAGTGATAGGATTGGAGAGGTTCGGTGAGCAAATGAAGACCCTTTGAAGTCATATTGCATGGTACCCATTCCACGGGTCTCAAATCTCCAGGTTGAAGGTATTCTTCCTTCAGCTAAAACATGCATGTGGAACCCAGAGTATGATCAACCGTGTGATCGGGAGACGTGTTCCAATATGTGTCAGTTTTCGTCCCCTGGTACTCGGGTGCAACATTCCAGACGCTTTACTAACACTCTCCCGACTTGGAGAGTCAGTGCCTTTAACCTCCTGTTTGGCCCAGTTTGCAATTTCTGCGGAAGATGAACAGGAAGAGGGAGAACCAATGAGAGACTAGCTGGAGGTGTCTGGACGGGCAAATTTAACTCTCATTTCCCACCAGGAAGAGGAATTAACCAAAGGCTCAGCGTGCCGTGCCGGAACCAGATTAGGGCCTGAAGCCATCCTGCGGTGTTGCGGCCAGCTCACGAGAAAGCGAGTTGAAGAAAGGAGCTCAGGGGCACTGTAATTCACAAACCTGCAGAGTTATAAATGACAGCTATCGTCCAAAAATATACTGAAGTAAGGCTGCCAAGAGGACTTGAAAGCGGGGCAGAATTGCAGGAAACCGATTTCAGGAGGTAGACTGGAATTGCATTGAAAGCATAGGAAAAGAGGCAGAACGTCCACAATGATGCACTTGGCCAAAAAGGGCGTATGCGTTTTTTCCTGAATATATTCAGGAAAAAACGCATACGCCCTTTTTGGCCAACCAAGCAAGCTTGCAAAGGAAATCTGCACTACAATGAAGTCTCACTTCCCCCCGGTCAAAAGGGCCATCTGAAAAAAGTGTAAAATCCAGAAAGGCAGGACAGGCCATGGAGAACTGGGAGCCTTGTTATGCTGATGGGCGGGATGTCAATTGCCAACAGCCACTCGGGAGAAGTGTATGGTGTTTCCTGAAACATCTAAAAAACAAAGCAACAGAGCCTAGGGCACTTCCACTTATGGTCCTATAGCTTAGGGAAATTAAAATCAAAAAGACACAGCCACCCCAAAGGTTGGGACGGCTCTGTTTACAAGAACCTGGTTTACGGTACAAGTTCAATATCGCAGAAAGTGAAAAATGGCTAAAGAAGTTGTGGTACTTACGTACAATGCAGTATCACTCAGCAATGAAATCTATGTCATCAGGCCCGTAGCAGCATAATGAGTGGATTCAGGTATGATGATTCTAACTGAAATAAGTCACACAGAAAAAGAAACATCATAAGATATCACTAATACACGGAATGTAAACTTGGCTACACAGGAACTGAATTACAAAACAGAACAGGGTCTCAAATTTAGAAAACCAACTTATGCTTGCTTAAGGGGAAAGGTGAGTTGGGGTGCTGCATAAAACCAGAGATTGAAATGAGCACAGATAAAGTTCCTTAAGCCAAATATGGAATAGACAAGAGCTACTCCTTGCTCAACGAAATGGACTCAACATCCCATATTAAACACCTAAGAATATACCTGACTAGGAAGTATCTTAAAACCTATGGATTGCTATGTCTCTGAAAGAGAATCAAGCGTGTGTACAGGGGCATAAACGCAGCAGTGATAGGATTGGAGAGGTTCGGTGAGCAAATGAAGACCCTTTGAAGTCATATTGCATGGTACCCATTCCACGGGTCTCAACTCTCCAGGTTGAAGGTATTCTTCCTTCAGCTAAAACATGCATGTGGAACCCAGAGTATGATCAACCGTGTGATCGGGAGACGTGTTCCAATATGTGTCAGTTTTCGTCCCCTGATACTCGGGTGCAACATTCCAGACGCTTTACTAACACTCTCCCGACTTGGAGAGTCAGTGCCTTTAACCTCCTGTTTGGCCCAGTTTGCAATTTCTGCGGAAGATGAACAGGAATAGGGAGAACCAATGACAGACTAGCTGGAGGTGTCTGGACGGGCAAATTTAACTCTCATTTCCCACCAGGAAGAGGAATTCACCAAAGGCTCAGCGTGCCGTGCCGGAACCAGATTAGGGCCTGAAGCCATCCTGCGGTGTTGCGGCCAGCTCACGAGAAAGCGAGTTGAAGAAAGGAGCTCAGGGGCACTGTAATTCACAAACCTGCAGAGTTATAAATGACAGCTATCGTCCAAAAATATACTGAAGTAAGGCTGCCAAGAGGACTTGAAAGCGGGGCAGAATTGCAGGAAACCGATTTCAGGAGGTAGACTGGAATTGCATTGAAAGCATAGGAAAAGAGGCAGAACGTCCACAATGATGCACTTGGCCAAAAAGGGCGTATGCGTTTTTTCCTGAATATATTCAGGAAAAAACGCATACGCCCTTTTTGGCCAACCAAGCAAGCTTGCAAAGGAAATCTGCACTACAATGAAGTCTCACTTCCCCCCGGTCAAAAGGGCCATCTGAAAAAAGTGTAAAATCCAGAAAGGCAGGACAGGCCATGGAGAACTGGGAGCCTTGTTATGCTGATGGGCGGGATGTAAATTGCCAACAGCCACTAGGGAGAAGTGTATGGTGTTTCCTGAAACATCTAAAAAACAAAGCAACAGAGCCTAGGGCACTTCCACTTATGGTCCTATAGCTTAGGGAAATTAAAATCAAAAAGACACAGCCACCCCAAAGGTTGGGACGGCTCTGTTTACAAGAACCTGGTTTACGGTACAAGTTCAATATCGCAGAAAGTGAAAAATGGATAAAGAAGTTGTGGTACTTACGTACAATGCAGTATCACTCAGCAATGAAATCTATGTCATCAGGCCCGTAGCAGCATAATGAGTGGATTCAGGTATGATGATTCTAACTGAAATAAGTCACACAGAAAAAGAAACATCATAAGATATCACTAATACACGGAATGTAAACTTGGCTACACAGGAACTGAATTACAAAACAGAACAGGGTCTCAAATTTAGAAACCCAACTTATGCTTGCTTAAGGGGAAAGGTGAGTTGGGGTGCTGCATAAAACCAGAGATTGAAATGAGCACAGATAAAGTTCCTTAAGCCAAATATGGAATAGACAAGAGCTACTCCTTGCTCAACGAAATGGACTCAACATCCCATATTAAACACCTAAGAATATACCTGACTAGGAAGTATCTTAAAACCTATGGATTGCTATGTCTCTGAAAGAGAATCAAGCGTGTGTACAGGGGCATAAACGCAGCAGTGATAGGATTGGAGAGGTTCGGTGAGCAAATGAAGACCCTTTGAAGTCATATTGCATGGTACCCATTCCACGGGTCTCAACTCTCCAGGTTGAAGGTATTCTTCCTTCAGCTAAAACATGCATGTGGAACCCAGAGTATGATCAACCGTGTGATCGGGAGACGTGTTCCAATATGTGTCAGTTTTCGTCCCCTGATACTCGGGTGCAACATTCCAGACGCTTTACTAACACTCTCCCGACTTGGAGAGTCAGTGCCTTTAACCTCCTGTTTGGCCCAGTTTGCAATTTCTGCGGAAGATGAACAGGAATAGGGAGAACCAATGACAGACTAGCTGGAGGTGTCTGGACGGGCAAATTTAACTCTCATTTCCCACCAGGAAGAGGAATTCACCAAAGGCTCAGCGTGCCGTGCCGGAACCAGATTAGGGCCTGAAGCCATCCTGCGGTGTTGCGGCCAGCTCACGAGAAAGCGAGTTGAAGAAAGGAGCTCAGGGGCACTGTAATTCACAAACCTGCAGAGTTATAAATGACAGCTATCGTCCAAAAATATACTGAAGTAAGGCTGCCAAGAGGACTTGAAAGCGGGGCAGAATTGCAGGAAACCGATTTCAGGAGGTAGACTGGAATTGCATTTAAAGCATAGGAAAAGAGGCAGAACGTCCACAATGATGCACTTGGCCAAAAAGGGCGTATGCGTTTTTTCCTGAATATATTCAGGAAAAAACGCATACGCCCTTTTTGGCCAACCAAGCAAGCTTGCAAAGGAAATCTGCACTACAATGAAGTCTCACTTCCCCCCGGTCAAAAGGGCCATCTGAAAAAAGTGTAAAATCCAGAAAGGCAGGACAGGCCATGGAGAACTGGGAGCCTTGTTATGCTGATGGGCGGGATGTAAATTGCCAACAGCCACTCGGGAGAAGTGTATGGTGTTTCCTGAAACATCTAAAAAACAAAGCAACAGAGCCTAGGGCACTTCCACTTATGGTCCTATAGCTTAGGGAAATTAAAATCAAAAAGACACAGCCACCCCAAAGGTTGGGACGGCTCTGTTTACAAGAACCTGGTTTACGGTACAAGTTCAATATCGCAGAAAGTGAAAAATGGCTAAAGAAGTTGTGGTACTTACGTACAATGCAGTATCACTCAGCAATGAAATCTATGTCATCAGGCCCGTAGCAGCATAATGAGTGGATTCAGGTATGATGATTCTAACTGAAATAAGTCACACAGAAAAAGAAACATCATAAGATATCACTAATACACGGAATGTAAACTTGGCTACACAGGAACTGAATTACAAAACAGAACAGGGTCTCAAATTTAGAAAACCAACTTATGCTTGCTTAAGGGGAAAGGTGAGTTGGGGTGCTGCATAAAACCAGAGATTGAAATGAGCACAGATAAAGTTCCTTAAGCCAAATATGGAATAGACAAGAGCTACTCCTTGCTCAACGAAATGGACTCAACATCCCATATTAAACACCTAAGAATATACCTGACTAGGAAGTATCTTAAAACCTATGGATTGCTATGTCTCTGAAAGAGAATCAAGCGTGTGTACAGGGGCATAAACGCAGCAGTGATAGGATTGGAGAGGTTCGGTGAGCAAATGAAGACCCTTTGAAGTCATATTGCATGGTACCCATTCCACGGGTCTCAACTCTCCAGGTTGAAGGTATTCTTCCTTCAGCTAAAACATGCATGTGGAACCCAGAGTATGATCAACCGTGTGATCGGGAGACGTGTTCCAATATGTGTCAGTTTTCGTCCCCTGGTACTCGGGTGCAACATTCCAGACGCTTTACTAACACTCTCCCGACTTGGAGAGTCAGTGCCTTTAACCTCCTGTTTGGCCCAGTTTGCAATTTCTGCGGAAGATGAACAGGAAGAGGGAGAACCAATGAGAGACTAGCTGGAGGTGTCTGGACGGGCAAATTTAACTCTCATTTCCCACCAGGAAGAGGAATTAACCAAAGGCTCAGCGTGCCGTGCCGGAACCAGATTAGGGCCTGAAGCCATCCTGCGGTGTTGCGGCCAGCTCACGAGAAAGCGAGTTGAAGAAAGGAGCTCAGGGGCACTGTAATTCACAAACCTGCAGAGTTATAAATGACAGCTATCGTCCAAAAATATACTGAAGTAAGGCTGCCAAGAGGACTTGAAAGCGGGGCAGAATTGCAGGAAACCGATTTCAGGAGGTAGACTGGAATTGCATTGAAAGCATAGGAAAAGAGGCAGAACGTCCACAATGATGCACTTGGCCAAAAAGGGCGTATGCGTTTTTTCCTGAATATATTCAGGAAAAAACGCATACGCCCTTTTTGGCCAACCAAGCAAGCTTGCAAAGGAAATCTGCACTACAATGAAGTCTCACTTCCCCCCGGTCAAAAGGGCCATCTGAAAAAAGTGTAAAATCCAGAAAGGCAGGACAGGCCATGGAGAACTGGGAGCCTTGTTATGCTGATGGGCGGGATGTCAATTGCCAACAGCCACTCGGGAGAAGTGTATGGTGTTTCCTGAAACATCTAAAAAACAAAGCAACAGAGCCTAGGGCACTTCCACTTATGGTCCTATAGCTTAGGGAAATTAAAATCAAAAAGACACAGCCACCCCAAAGGTTGGGACGGCTCTGTTTACAAGAACCTGGTTTACGGTACAAGTTCAATATCGCAGAAAGTGAAAAATGGATAAAGAAGTTGTGGTACTTACGTACAATGCAGTATCACTCAGCAATGAAATCTATGTCATCAGGCCCGTAGCAGCATAATGAGTGGATTCAGGTACGATGATTCTAACTGAAATAAGTCACACAGAAAAAGAAACATCATAAGATATCACTAATACACGGAATGTAAACTTGGCTACACAGGAACTGAATTACAAAACAGAACAGGGTCTCAAATTTAGAAAACCAACTTATGCTTGCTTAAGGGGAAAGGTGAGTTGGGGTGCTGCATAAAACCAGAGATTGAAATGAGCACAGATAAAGTTCCTTAAGCCAAATATGGAATAGACAAGAGCTACTCCTTGCTCAACGAAATGGACTCAACACCCCATATTAAATGCGTAAGAGTGTACCTGACTAGGAAGTATCTTAAAACCTATGGATTGCTATGTCTCTGAAAGAGAATCAAGTGTGTGTACAGGGGCATAAACGCAGCAGTGATAGGATTGGAGAGGTTCGGTGAGCAAATGAAGACCCTTTGAAGTCATATTGCATGGTACCCATTCCACGGGTCTCAACTCTCCAGGTTTAAGGTATTCTTCCTTCAGCTAAAACATGCATGTGGAACCCAGAGTATGATCAACCGTGTGATCGGGAGACGTGTTCCAATATGTGTCAGTTTTCGTCCCCTGATACTCGGGTGCAACATTCCAGACGCTTTACTAACACTCTCCCGACTTGGAGAGTCAGTGCCTTTAACCTCCTGTTTGGCCCAGTTTGCAATTTCTGCGGAAGATGAACAGGAATAGGGAGAACCAATGACAGACTAGCTGGAGGTGTCTGGACGGGCAAATTTAACTCTCATTTCCCACCAGGAAGAGGAATTAACCAAAGGCTCAGCGTGCCGTGCCGGAACCAGATTAGGGCCTGAAGCCATCCTGCGGTGTTGCGGCCAGCTCACGAGAAAGCGAGTTGAAGAAAGGAGCTCAGGGGCACTGTAATTCACAAACCTGCAGAGTTATAAATGACAGCTATCGTCCAAAAATATACTGAAGTAAGGCTGCCAAGAGGACTTGAAAGCGGGGCAGAATTGCAGGAAACCGATTTCAGGAGGTAGACTGGAATTGCATTGAAAGCATAGGAAAAGAGGCAGAACGTCCACAATGATGCACTTGGCCAAAAAGGGCGTATGCGTTTTTTCCTGAATATATTCAGGAAAAAACGCATACGCCCTTTTTGGCCAACCAAGCAAGCTTGCAAAGGAAATCTGCACTAAAATGAAGTCTCACTTCCCCCCGGTCAAAAGGGCCATCTGAAAAAAGTGTAAAATCCAGAAAGGCAGGACAGGCCATGGAGAACTGGGAGCCTTGTTATGCTGATGGGCGGGATGTCAATTGCCAACAGCCACTCGGGAGAAGTGTATGGTGTTTCCTGAAACATCTAAAATACAAAGCAACAGAGCCTAGGGCACTTCCACTTATGGTCCTATAGCTTAGGGAAATTAAAATCAAAAAGACACAGCCACCCCAAAGGTTGGGACGGCTCTGTTTACAAGAACCTGGTTTACGGTACAAGTTCAATATCGCAGAAAGTGAAAAATGGATAAAGAAGTTGTGGTACTTACGTTCAATGCAGTATCACTCAGCAATGAAATCTATGTCATCAGGCCCGTAGCAGCATAATGAGTGGATTCAGGTACGATGATTCTAACTGAAATAAGTCACACAGAAAAAGAAACATCATAAGATATCACTAATACACGGAATGTAACCTTGGCTACACAGGAACTGAATTACAAAACAGAACAGGGTCTCAAATTTAGAAACCCAACTTATGCTTGCTTAAGGGGAAAGGTGAGTTGGGGTGCTGCATAAAACCAGAGATTGAAATGAGCACAGATAAAGTTCCTTAAGCCAAATATGGAATAGACAAGAGCTACTCCTTGCTCAACGAAATGGACTCAACATCCCATATTAAACACCTAAGAATATACCTGACTAGGAAGTATCTTAAAACCTATGCATTGCTGTGTCTCTGAAAGAGAATCAAGCGTGTGTACAGGGGCATAAACGCAGCAGTGATAGGATTGGAGAGGTTCGGTGAGCAAATGAAGACCCTTTGAAGTCATAGTGCATGGTACCCATTCCACGGGTCTCAACTCTCCAGGTTGAAGGTATTCTTCCTTCAGCTAAAACATGCATGTGGAACCCAGAGTATGATCAACCGTGTGATCGGGAGACGTGTTCCAATATGTGTCAGTTTTCGTCCCCTGGTACTCGGGTGCAACATTCCAGACGCTTTACTAACACTCTCCCGACTTGGAGAGTCAGTGCCTTTAACCTCCTGTTTGGCCCAGTTTGCAATTTCTGCGGAAGATGAACAGGAATAGGGAGAACCAATGACAGACTAGCTGGAGGTGTCTGGACGGGCAAATTTAACTCTCATTTCCCACCAGGAAGAGGAATTAACCAAAGGCTCAGCGTGCCGTGCCGGAACCAGATTAGGGCCTGAAGCCATCCTGCGGTGTTGCGGCCAGCTCACGAGAAAGCGAGTTGAAGAAAGGAGCTCAGGGGCACTGTAATTCACAAACCTGCAGAGTTATAAATGACAGCTATCGTCCAAAAATATACTGAAGTAAGGCTGCCAAGAGGACTTGAAAGCGGGGCAGAATTGCAGGAAACCGATTTCAGGAGGTAGACTGGAATTGCATTGAAAGCATAGGAAAAGAGGCAGAACGTCCACAATGATGCACTTGGCCAAAAAGGGCGTATGCGTTTTTTCCTGAATATATTCAGGAAAAAACGCATACGCCCTTTTTGGCGAACCAAGCAAGCTTGCAAAGGAAATCTGCACTACAATGAAGTCTCACTTCCCCCCGGTCAAAAGGGCCATCTGAAAAAAGTGTAAAATCCAGAAAGGCAGGACAGGCCATGGAGAACTGGGAGCCTTGTTATGCTGATGGGCGGGATGTAAATTGCCAAAAGCCACTCGGGAGAAGTGTATGGTGTTTCCTGAAACATCTAAAAAACAAAGCAACAGAGCCTAGGGCACTTCCACTTAAGGTCCTATAGCTTAGGGAAATTAAAATCAAAAAGACACAGCCACCCCAAAGGTTGGGACGGCTCTGTTTACAAGAACCTGGTTTACGGTACAAGTTCAATATCGCAGAAAGTGAAAAATGGATAAAGAAGTTGTGGTACTTACGTACAATGCAGTATCACTCAGCAATGAAATCTATGTCATCAGGCCCGTAGCACCATAATGAGTGGATTCAGGTACGATGATTCTAACTGAAATAAGTCACACAGGAAAAGAAACATCATAAGATATCACTAATACACGGAATGTAACCTTGGCTACACAGGAACTGAATTACAAAACAGAACAGGGTCTCAAATTTAGAAACCCAACTTATGCTTGCTTAAGGGGAAAGGTGAGTTGGGGTGCTGCATAAAACCAGAGATTGAAATGAGCACAGATAAAGTTCCTTAAGCCAAATATGGAATAGACAAGAGCTACTCCTTGCTCAACGAAATGGACTCAACACCCCATATTAAATGCCTAAGAGTGTACCTGACTAGGAAGTATCTTAAAACCTATGGATTGCTATGTCTCTGAAAGAGAATCAAGTGTGTGTACAGGGGCATAAACGCAGCAGTGATAGGATTGGAGAGGTTCGGTGAGCAAATGAAGACCCTTTGAAGTCATAGTGCATGGTACCCATTCCACGGGTCTCAACTCTCCAGGTTGAAGGTATTCTTCCTTCAGCTAAAACATGCATGTGGAACCCAGAGTATGATCAACCGTGTGATCGGGAGACGTGTTCCAATATGTGTCAGTTTTCGTCCCCTGGTACTCGGGTGCAACATTCCAGACGCTTTACTAACACTCTCCCGACTTGGAGAGTCAGTGCCTTTAACCTCCTGTTTGGCCCAGTTTGCAATTTCTGTGGAAGATGAACAGGAATAGGGAGAACCAATGACAGACTAGCTGGAGGTGTCTGGACGGGCAAATTTAACTCTCATTTCCCACCAGGAAGGGGAATTAACCAAAGGCTCAGCGTGCCGTGCCGGAACCAGATTAGGGCCTGAAGCCATCCTGCGGTGTTGCGGCCAGCTCACGAGAAAGCGAGTTGAAGAAAGGAGCTCAGGGGCACTGTAATTCACAAACCTGCAGAGTTATAAATGACAGCTATCGTCCAAAAATATACTGAAGTAAGGCTGCCAAGAGGACTTGAAAGCGGGGCAGAATTGCAGGAAACCGATTTCAGGAGGTAGACTGGAATTGCATTGAAAGCATAGGAAAAGAGGCAGAACGTCCACAATGATGCACTTGGCCAAAAAGGGCGTATGCGTTTTTTCCTGAATATATTCAGGAAAAAACGCATACGCCCTTTTTGGCCAACCAAGCAAGCTTGCAAAGGAAATCTGCACTACAATGAAGTCTCACTTCCCCGCGGTCAAAAGGGCCATCTGAAAAAAGTGTAAAATCCAGAAAGGCAGGACAGGCCATGGAGAACTGGGAGCCTTGTTATGCTGATGGGCGGGATGTAAATTGCCAACAGCCACTCGGGAGAAGTGTATGGTGTTTCCTGAAACATCTAAAAAACAAAGCAACAGAGCCTAGGGCACTTCCACTTATGGTCCTATAGCTTAGGGAAATTAAAATAAAAAGACACAGCCACCCCAAAGGTTGGGACGGCTCTGTTTACAAGAACCTGGTTTACGGTACAAGTTCAATATCGCAGAAAGTGAAAAATGGATAAAGAAGTTGTGGTACTTACGTACAATGCAATATCACTCAGCAATGAAATCTATGTCATCAGGCCCGTAGCAGCATAATGAGTGGATTCAGGTACGATGATTCTAACTGAAATAAGTCACACAGAAAAAGAAACATCATAAGATATCACTAATACACGGAATGTAACCTTGGCGACACAGGAACTGAATTACAAAACAGAACAGGGTCTCAAATTTAGAAAACCAACTTATGCTTGCTTAAGGGGAAAGGTGAGTTGGGGTGCTGCATAAAACCAGAGATTGAAATGAGCACAGATAAAGTTCCTTAAGCCAAATATGGAATAGACAAGAGCTACTCCTTGCTCAACGAAATGGACTCAACACCCCATATTAAATGCCTAAGAGTGTACCTGACTAGGAATTATCTTAAAACCTATGGATTGCTATGTCTCTGAAAGAGAATCAAGTGTGTGTACAGGGGCATAAACGCAGCAGTGATAGGATTGGAGAGGTTCGGTGAGCAAATGAAGACCCTTTGAAGTCATATTGCATGGTACCCATTCCACGGGTCTCAACTCTCCAGGTTGAAGGTATTCTTCCTTCAGCTAAAACATGCATGTGGAACCCAGAGTATGATCAACCGTGTGATCGGGAGACGTGTTCCAATATGTGTCAGTTTTCATCCCCTGGTACTCGGGTGCAACATTCCAGACGCTTTACTAACACTCTCCCGACTTGGAGAGTCAGTGCCTTTAACCTCCTGTTTGGCCCAGTTTGCAATTTCTGCGGAAGAAGAACAGGAATAGGGAGAACCAATGACAGACTAGCTGGAGGTGTCTGGACGGGCAAATTTAACTCTCATTTCCCACCAGGAAGAGGAATTAACCAAAGGCTCAGCGTGCCGTGCCGGAACCAGATTAGGGCCTGAAGCCATCCTGCGGTGTTGCGGCCAGCTCACGAGAAAGCGAGTTGAAGAAAGGAGCTCAGGGGCACTGTAATTCACAAACCTGCAGAGTTATAAATGACAGCTATCGTCCAAAAATATACTGAAGTAAGGCTGCCAAGAGGACTTGAAAGCGGGGCAGAATTGCAGGAAACCGATTTCAGGAGGTAGACTGGAATTGCATTGAAAGCATAGGAAAAGAGGCAGAACGTCCACAATGATGCACTTGGCCAAAAAGGGCGTATGCGTTTTTTCCTGAATATATTCAGGAAAAAACGCATACGCCCTTTTTGGCCAACCAAGCAAGCTTGCAAAGGAAATCTGCACTACAATGAAGTCTCACTTCCCCCCGGTCAAAAGGGCCATCTGAAAAAAGTGTAAAATCCAGAAAGGCAGGACAGGCCATGGAGAACTGGGAGCCTTGTTATGCTGATGGGCGGGATGTCAATTGCCAACAGCCACTCGGGAGAAGTGTATGGTGTTTCCTGAAACATCTAAAAAACAAAGCAACAGAGCCTAGGGCACTTCCACTTATGGTCCTATAGCTTAGGGAAATTAAAATAAAAAGACACAGCCACCCCAAAGGTTGGGACGGCTCTGTTTACAAGAACCTGGTTTACGGTACAAGTTCAATATCGCAGAAAGTGAAAAATGGATAAAGAAGTTGTGGTACTTACGTACAATGCAATATCACTCAGCAATGAAATCTATGTCATCAGGCCCGTAGCAGCATAATGAGTGGATTCAGGTACGATGATTCTAACTGAAATAAGTCACACAGAAAAAGAAACATCATAAGATATCACTAATACACGGAATGTAACCTTGGCTACAGAGGAACTGAATTACAAAACAGAACAGGGTCTCAAATTTAGAAACCCAACTTATGCTTGCTTAAGGGGAAAGGTGAGTTGGGGTGCTGCATAAAACCAGAGATTGAAATGAGCACAGATAAAGTTCCTTAAGCCAAATATGGAATAGACAAGAGCTACTCCTTGCTCAACGAAATGGACTCAACACCCCATATTAAATGCCTAAGAGTGTACCTGACTAGGAAGTATCTTAAAACCTATGGATTGCTATGTCTCTGAAAGAGAATCAAGTGTGTGTACAGGGGCATAAACGCAGCAGTGATAGGATTGGAGAGGTTCGGTGAGCAAATGAAGACCCTTTGAAGTCATATTGCATGGTACCCATTCCACGGGTCTCAACTCTCCAGGTTGAAGGTATTCTTCCTTCAGCTAAAACATGCATGTGGAACCCAGAGTATGATCAACCGTGTGATCGGGAGACGTGTTCCAATATGTCTCAGTTTTCATCCCCTGGTACTCGGGTGCAACATTCCAGACGCTTTACTAACACTCTCCCGACTTGGAGAGTCAGTGCCTTTAACCTCCTGTTTGGCCCAGTTTGCAATTTCTGCGGAAGATGAACAGGAATAGGGAGAACCAATGACAGACTAGCTGGAGGTGTCTGGACGGGCAAATTTAACTCTCATTTCCCACCAGGAAGAGGAATTAACCAAAGGCTCAGCGTGCCGTGCCGGAACCAGATTAGGGCCTGAAGCCATCCTGCGGTGTTGCGGCCAGCTCACGAGAAAGCGAGTTGAAGAAAGGAGCTCAGGGGCACTGTAATTCACAAACCTGCAGAGTTATAAATGACAGCTATCGTCCAAAAATATACTGAAGTAAGGCTGCCAAGAGGACTTGAAAGCGGGGCAGAATTGCAGGAAACCGATTTCAGGAGGTAGACTGGAATTGCATTGAAAGCATAGGAAAAGAGGCAGAACGTCCACAATGATGCACTTGGCCAAAAAGGGCGTATGCGTTTTTTCCTGAATATATTCAGGAAAAAACGCATACGCCCTTTTTGGCCAACCAAGCAAGCTTGCAAAGGAAATCTGCACTACAATGAAGTCTCACTTACCCCCGGTCAAAAGGGCCATCAGAAAAAAGTGTAAAATCCAGAAAGGCAGGACAGGCCATGGAGAACTGGGAGCCTTGTTATGCTGATGGGCGGGATGTAAATTGCCAACAGCCACTCGGGAGAAGTGTATGGTGTTTCCTGAAACATCTAAAAAACAAAGCAACAGAGCCTAGGGCACTTCCACTTATGGTCCTTTAGCTTAGGGAAATTAAAATCAAAAAGACACAGCCACCCCAAAGGTTGGGACGGCTCTGTTTACAAGAACCTGGTTTACGGTACAAGTTCAATATCGCAGAAAGTGAAAAATGGATAAAGAAGTTGTGGTACTTACGTACAATGCAGTATCACTCAGCAATGAAATCTATGTCATCAGGCCCGTAGCAGCATAATGAGTGGATTCAGGTACGATGATTCTAACTGAAATAAGTCACACAGGAAAAGAAACATCATAAGATATCACTAATACACGGAATGTAACCTTGGCTACACAGGAACTGAATTACAAAACAGAACAGGGTCTCAAATTTAGAAACCCAACTTATGCTTGCTTAAGGGGAAAGGTGAGTTGGGGTGCTGCATAAAACCAGAGATTGAAATGAGCACAGATAAAGTTCCTTAAACCAAATACGGAATAGACAAGAGCTACTCCTTGCTCAACGAAATGGACTCAACACCCCATATTAAATGCCTAAGAGTGTACCTGACTAGGAAGTATCTTAAAAGCTATGGATTGCTATGTCTCTGAAAGAGAATCAAGTGTGTGTACAGGGGCATAAACGCAGCAGTGATAGGATTGGAGAGGTTCGGTGAGCAAATGAAGACCCTTTGAAGTCATATTGCATGGTACCCATTCCACGGGTCTCAACTCTCCAGGTTGAAGGTATTCTTCCTTCAGCTAAAACATGCATGTGGAACCCAGAGTATGATCAACCGTGTGATCGGGAGACGTGTTCCAATATGTGTCAGTTTTCGTCCCCTGTTACTCGGGTGCAACATTCCAGACGCTTTACTAACACTCTCCCGACTTGGAGAGTCAGTGCCTTTAACCTCCTGTTTGGCCCAGTTTGCAATTTCTGCGGAAGATGAACAGGAATAGGGAGAACCAATGACAGACTAGCTGGAGGTGTCTGGACGGGCAAATTTAACTCTCATTTCCCACCAGGAAGAGGAATTAACCAAAGGCTCAGCGTGCCGTGCCGGAACCAGATTAGGGCCTGAAGCCATCCTGCGGTGTTGCGGCCAGCTCACGAGAAAGCGAGTTGAAGAAAGGAGCTCAGGGGCACTGTAATTCACAAACCTGCAGAGTTATAAATGACAGCTATCGTCCAAAAATATACTGAAGTAAGGCTGCCAAGAGGACTTGAAAGCGGGGCAGAATTGCAGGAAACCGATTTCAGGAGGTAGACTGGAATTGCATTGAAAGCATAGGAAAAGAGGCAGAACGTCCACAATGATGCACTTGGCCAAAAAGGGCGTATGCGTTTTTTCCTGAATATATTCAGGAAAAAACGCATACGCCCTTTTTGGCCAACCAAGCAAGCTTGCAAAGGAAATCTGCACTACAATGAAGTCTCACTTCCCCCCGGTCAAAAGGGCCATCTGAAAAAAGTGTAAAATCCAGAAAGGCAGGACAGGCCATGGAGAACTGGGAGCCTTGTTATGCTGATGGGCGGGATGTAAATTGCCAACAGCCACTCGGGAGAAGTGTATGGTGTTTCCTGAAACATCTAAAAAACAAAGCAACAGAGCCTAGGGCACTTCCACTTATGGTCCTTTAGCTTAGGGAAATTAAAATCAAAAAGACACAGCCACCCCAAAGGTTGGGACGGCTCTGTTTACAAGAACCTGGTTTACGGTACAAGTTCAATATCGCAGAAAGTGAAAAATGGATAAAGAAGTTGTGGTACTTACGTACAATGCAGTATCACTCAGCAATGAAATCTATGTCATCAGGCCCGTAGCAGCATAATGAGTGGATTCAGGTACGATGATTCTAACTGAAATAAGTCACACAGGAAAAGAAACATCATAAGATATCACTAATACACGGAATGTAACCTTGGCTACACAGGAACTGAATTCCAAAACAGAACAGGGTCTCAAATTTAGTAACCCAACTTATGCTTGCTTAAGGGGAAAGGTGAGTTGGGGTGCTGCATAAAACCAGAGATTGAAATGAGCACAGATAAAGTTCCTTAAACCAAATACGGAATAGACAAGAGCTACTCCTTGCTCAACGAAATGGACTCAACACCCCATATTAAATGCCTAAGAGTGTACCTGACTAGGAAGTATCTTAAAACCTATGGATTGCTATGTCTCTGAAAGAGAATCAAGTGTGTGTACAGGGGCATAAACGCAGCAGTGATAGGATTGGAGAGGTTCGGTGAGCAAATGAAGACCCTTTGAAGTCATATTGCATGGTACCCATTCCACGGGTCTCAACTCTCCAGGTTGAAGGTATTCTTCCTTCAGCTAAAACATGCATGTGGAACCCAGAGTATGATCAACCGTGTGATCGGGAGACGTGTTCCAATATGTGTCAGTTTTCGTCCCCTGTTACTCGGGTGCAACATTCCAGACGCTTTACTAACACTCTCCCGACTTGGAGAGTCAGTGCCTTTAACCTCCTGTTTGGCCCAGTTTGCAATTTCTGCGGAAGATGAACAGGAATAGGGAGAACCAATGACAGACTAGCTGGAGGTGTCTGGACGGGCAAATTTAACTCTCATTTCCCACCAGGAAGAGGAATTCACCAAAGGCTCAGCGTGCCGTGCCGGAACCAGATTAGGGCCTGAAGCCATCCTGCGGTGTTGCGGCCAGCTCACGAGAAAGCGAGTTGAAGAAAGGAGCTCAGGGGCACTGTAATTCACAAACCTGCAGAGTTATAAATGACAGCTATCGTCCAAAAATATACTGAAGTAAGGCTGCCAAGAGGACTTGAAAGCGGGGCAGAATTGCAGGAAACCGATTTCAGGAGGTAGACTGGAATTGCATTGAAAGCATAGGAAAAGAGGCAGAACGTCCACAATGATGCACTTGGCCAAAAAGGGCGTATGCGTTTTTTCCTGAATATATTCAGGAAAAAACGCATACGCCCTTTTTGGCCAACCAAGCAAGCTTGCAAAGGAAATCTGCACTACAATGAAGTCTCACTTCCCCCCGGTCAAAAGGGCCATCTGAAAAAAGTGTAAAATCCAGAAAGGCAGGACAGGCCATGGAGAACTGGGAGCCTTGTTATGCTGATGGGCGGGATGTAAATTGCCAACAGCCACACGGGAGAAGTGTATGGTGTTTCCTGAAACATCTAAAAAACAAAGCAACAGAGCCTAGGGCACTTCCACTTATGGTCCTTTAGCTTAGGGAAATTAAAATCAAAAAGACACAGCCACCCCAAAGGTTGGGACGGCTCTGTTTACAAGAACCTGGTTTACGGTACAAGTTCAATATCGCAGAAAGTGAAAAATGGATAAAGAAGTTGTGGTACTTACGTACAATGCAGTATCACTCAGCAATGAAATCTATGTCATCAGGCCCGTAGCAGCATAATGAGTGGATTCAGGTACGATGATTCTAACTGAAATAAGTCACACAGGAAAAGAAACATCATAAGATATCACTAATACACGGAATGTAACCTTGGCTACACAGGAACTGAATTCCAAAACAGAACAGGGTCTCAAATTTAGTAACCCAACTTATGCTTGCTTAAGGGGAAAGGTGAGTTGGGGTGCTGCATAAAACCAGAGATTGAAATGAGCACAGATAAAGTTCCTTAAACCAAATACGGAATAGACAAGAGCTACTCCTTGCTCAACGAAATGGACTCAACACCCCATATTAAATGCCTAAGAGTGTACCTGACTAGGAAGTATCTTAAAACCTATGGATTGCTATGTCTCTGAAAGAGAATCAAGTGTGTGTACAGGGGCATAAACGCAGCAGTGATAGGATTGGAGAGGTTCGGTGAGCAAATGAAGACCCTTTGAAGTCATATTGCATGGTACCCATTCCACGGGTCTCAACTCTCCAGGTTGAAGGTATTCTTCCTTCAGCTAAAACATGCATGTGGAACCCAGAGTATGATCAACCGTGTGATCGGGAGACGTGTTCCAATATGTGTCAGTTTTCGTCCCCTGTTACTCGGGTGCAACATTCCAGACGCTTTACTAACACTCTCCCGACTTGGAGAGTCAGTGCCTTTAACCTCCTGTTTGGCCCAGTTTGCAATTTCTGCGGAAGATGAACAGGAATAGGGAGAACCAATGACAGACTAGCTGGAGGTGTCTGGACGGGCAAATTTAACTCTCATTTCCCACCAGGAAGAGGAATTAACCAAAGGCTCAGCGTGCCGTGCCGGAACCGGATTAGGGCCTGAAGCCATCCTGCGGTGTTGCGGCCAGCTCACGAGAAAGCGAGTTGAAGAAAGGAGCTCAGGGGCACTGTAATTCACAAACCTGCAGAGTTATAAATGACAGCTATCGTCCAAAAATATACTGAAGTAAGGCTGCCAAGAGGACTTGAAAGCGGGGCAGAATTGCAGGAAACCGATTTCAGGAGGTAGACTGGAATTGCATTGAAAGCATAGGAAAAGAGGCAGAACGTCCACAATGATGCACTTGGCCAAAAAGGGCGTATGCGTTTTTTCCTGAATATATTCAGGAAAAAACGCATACGCCCTTTTTGGCCAACCAAGCAAGCTTGCAAAGGAAATCTGCACTACAATGAAGTCTCACTTCCCCCCGGTCAAAAGGGCCATCTGAAAAAAGTGTAAAATCCAGAAAGGCAGGACAGGCCATGGAGAACTGGGAGCCTTGTTATGCTGATGGGCGGGATGTAAATTGCCAACAGCCACACGGGAGAAGTGTATGGTGTTTCCTGAAACATCTAAAAAACAAAGCAACAGAGCCTAGGGCACTTCCACTTATGGTCCTTTAGCTTAGGGAAATTAAAATCAAAAAGCACAGCCACCCCAAAGTTTGGGACGGCTCTGTTTACAAGAACCTGGTTTACGGTACAAGTTCAATATCGCAGAAAGTGAAAAATGGATAAAGAAGTTGTGGTACTTACGTACAATGCAGTATCACTCAGCAATGAAATCTATGTCATCAGGCCCGTAGCAGCATAATGAGTGGATTCAGGTACGATGATTCTAACTGAAATAAGTCACACAGGAAAAGAAACATCATAAGATATCACTAATACACGGAATGTAACCTTGGCTACACAGGAACTGAATTCCAAAACAGAACAGGGTCTCAAATTTAGTAACCCAACTTATGCTTGCTTAAGGGGAAAGGTGAGTTGGGGTGCTGCATAAAACCAGAGATTGAAATGAGCACAGATAAAGTTCCTTAAACCAAATACGGAATAGACAAGAGCTACTCCTTGCTCAACGAAATGGACTCAACACCCCATATTAAATGCCTAAGAGTGTACCTGACTAGGAAGTATCTTAAAACCTATGGATTGCTATGTCTCTGAAAGAGAATCAAGTGTGTGTACAGGGGCATAAACGCAGCAGTGATAGGATTGGAGAGGTTCGGTGAGCAAATGAAGACCCTTTGAAGTCATATTGCATGGTACCCATTCCACGGGTCTCAACTCTCCAGGTTGAAGGTATTCTTCCTTCAGCTAAAACATGCATGTGGAACCCAGAGTATGATCAACCGTGTGATCGGGAGACGTGTTCCAATATGTGTCAGTTTTCGTCCCCTGTTACTCGGGTGCAACATTCCAGACGCTTTACTAACACTCTCCCGACTTGGAGAGTCAGTGCCTTTAACCTCCTGTTTGGCCCAGTTTGCAATTTCTGCGGAAGATGAACAGGAATAGGGAGAACCAATGACAGACTAGCTGGAGGTGTCTGGACGGGCAAATTTAACTCTCATTTCCCACCAGGAAGAGGAATTAACCAAAGGCTCAGCGTGCCGTGCCGGAACCGGATTAGGGCCTGAAGCCATCCTGCGGTGTTGCGGCCAGCTCACGAGAAAGCGAGTTGAAGAAAGGAGCTCAGGGGCACTGTAATTCACAAACCTGCAGAGTTATAAATGACAGCTATCGTCCAAAAATATACTGAAGTAAGGCTGCCAAGAGGACTTGAAAGCGGGGCAGAATTGCAGGAAACCGATTTCAGGAGGTAGACTGGAATTGCATTGAAAGCATAGGAAAAGAGGCAGAACGTCCACAATGATGCACTTGGCCAAAAAGGGCGTATGCGTTTTTTCCTGAATATATTCAGGAAAAAACGCATACGCCCTTTTTGGCCAACCAAGCAAGCTTGCAAAGGAAATCTGCACTACAATGAAGTCTCACTTCCCCCCGGTCAAAAGGGCCATCTGAAAAAAGTGTAAAATCCAGAAAGGCAGGACAGGCCATGGAGAACTGGGAGCCTTGTTATGCTGATGGGCGGGATGTAAATTGCCAACAGCCACACGGGAGAAGTGTATGGTGTTTCCTGAAACATCTAAAAAACAAAGCAACAGAGCCTAGGGCACTTCCACTTATGGTCCTTTAGCTTAGGGAAATTAAAATCAAAAAGCACAGCCACCCCAAAGGTTGGGACGGCTCTGTTTACAAGAACCTGGTTTACGGTACAAGTTCAATATCGCAGAAAGTGAAAAATGGATAAAGAAGTTGTGGTACTTACGTACAATGCAATATCACTCAGCAATGAAATCTATGTCATCAGGCCCGTAGCAGCATAATGAGTGGATTCAGGTACGATGATTCTAACTGAAATAAGTCACACAGGAAAAGAAACATCATAAGATATCACTAATACACGGAATGTAACTTTGGCTACACAGGAACTGAATTACAAAACACAACAGGGTCTCAAATTTAGAAACCCAACTTATGCTTGCTTAAGGGGAAAGGTGAGTTGGGGTGCTGCATAAAACCAGAGATTGAAATGAGCACAGATAAAGTTCCTTAAACCAAATACGGAATAGACAAGAGCTACTCCTTGCTCAACGAAATGGACTCAACACCCCATATTAAATGCCTAAGAGTGTACCTGACTAGGAAGTATCTTAAAACCTATGGATTGCTATGTCTCTGAAAGAGAATCAAGTGTGTGTACAGGGGCATAAACGCAGCAGTGATAGGATTGGAGAGGTTCGGTGAGCAAATGAAGACCCTTTGAAGTCATATTGCATGGTACCCATTCCACGGGTCTCAACTCTCCAGGTTTAAGGTATTCTTCCTTCAGCTAAAACATGCATGTGGAACCCAGAGTATGATCAACCGTGTGATCGGGAGACGTGTTCCAATATGTCTCAGTTTTCGTCCCCAGGTACTCGGGTGCAACATTCCAGACGCTTTACTAACACTCTCCCGACTTGGAGAGTCAGTGCCTTTAACCTCCTGTTTGGCCCAGTTTGCAATTTCTGCGGAAGATGAACAGGAATAGGGAGAACCAATGAGAGACTAGCTGGAGGTGTCTGGACGGGCAAATTTAACTCTCATTTCCCACCAGGAAGAGGAATTAACCAAAGGCTCAGCGTGCCGTGCCGGAACCAGATTAGGGCCTGAAGCCATCCTGCGGTGTTGCGGCCAGCTCACGAGAAAGCGAGTTGAAGAAAGGAGCTCAGGGGCACTGTAATTCACAAACCTGCAGAGTTATAAATGACAGCTATCGTCCAAAAATATACTGAAGTAAGGCTGCCAAGAGGACTTGAAAGCGGGGCAGAATTGCAGGAAACCGATTTCAGGAGGTAGACTGGAATTGCATTGAAAGCATAGGAAAAGAGGCAGAACGTCCACAATGATGCACTTGGCCAAAAAGGGCGTATGCGTTTTTTCCTGAATATATTCAGGAAAAAACGCATACGCCCTTTTTGGCCAACCAAGCAAGCTTGCAAAGGAAATCTGCACTACAATGAAGTCTCACTTCCCCCCGGTCAAAAGGGCCATCTGAAAAAAGTGTAAAATCCAGAAAGGCAGGACAGGCCATGGAGAACTGGGAGCCTTGTTATGCTGATGGGCGGGATGTCAATTGCCAACAGCCACTCGGGAGAAGTGTATGGTGTTTCCTGAAACATCTAAAAAACAAAGCAACAGAGCCTAGGGCACTTCCACTTATGGTCCTATAGCTTAGGGAAATTAAAATAAAAAAGACACAGCCACCCCAAAGGTTGGGACGGCTCTGTTTACAAGAACCACGTTTACGGTACAAGTTCAATATCGCAGAAAGTGAAAAATGGATAAAGAAGTTGTGGTACTTACGTACAATGCAGTATCACTCAGCAATGAAATCTATGTCATCAGGCCCATAGCAGCATAATGAGTGGATTCAGGTACGATGATTCTAACTGAAATAAGTCACACAGGAAAAGAAACATCATAAGATATCACTAATACACGGAATGTAACCTTGGCTACACAGGAACTGAATTACAAAACAGAACAGGGTCTCAAATTTAGAAAACCAACTTATGCTTGCTTAAGGGGAAAGGTGAGTTGGGGTGCTGCATAAAACCAGAGATTGAAATGAGCACAGATAAAGTTCCTTAAGCCAAATATGGAATAGACAAGAGCTACTCCTTGCTCAACGAAATGGACTCAACACCCCATATTAAATGCCTAAGAGTGTACCTGACTAGGAAGTATCTTAAAACCTATGGATTGCTATGTCTCTGAAAGAGAATCAAGTGTGTGTACAGGGGCATAAACGCAGCAGTGATAGGATTGGAGAGGTTCGGTGAGCAAATGAAGACCCTTTGAAGTCATATTGCATGGTACCCATTCCACGGGTCTCAACTCTCCAGGTTTAAGGTATTCTTCCTTCAGCTAAAACATGCATGTGGAACCCAGAGTATGATCAACCGTGTGATCGGGAGACGTGTTCCAATATGTCTCAGTTTTCGTCCCCAGGTACTCGGGTGCAACATTCCAGACGCTTTACTAACACTCTCCCGACTTGGAGAGTCAGTGCCTTTAACCTCCTGTTTGGCCCAGTTTGCAATTTCTGCGGAAGATGAACAGGAAGAGGGAGAACCAATGAGAGACTAGCTGGAGGTGTCTGGACGGGCAAATTTAACTCTCATTTCCCACCAGGAAGAGGAATTAACCAAAGGCTCAGCGTGCCGTGCCGGAACCAGATTAGGGCCTGAAGCCATCCTGCGGTGTTGCGGCCAGCTCACGAGAAAGCGAGTTGAAGAAAGGAGCTCAGGGGCACTGTAATTCACAAACCTGCAGAGTTATAAATGACAGCTATCGTCCAAAAATATACTGAAGTAAGGCTGCCAAGAGGACTTGAAAGCGGGGCAGAATTGCAGGAAACCGATTTCAGGAGGTAGACTGGAATTGCATTGAAAGCATAGGAAAAGAGGCAGAACGTCCACAATGATGCACTTGGCCAAAAAGGGCGTATGCGTTTTTTCCTGAATATATTCAGGAAAAAACGCATACGCCCTTTTTGGCCAACCAAGCAAGCTTGCAAAGGAAATCTGCACTACAATGAAGTCTCACTTCCCCCCGGTCAAAAGGGCCATCTGAAAAAAGTGTAAAATCCAGAAAGGCAGGACAGGCCATGGAGAACTGGGAGCCTTGTTATGCTGATGGGCGGGATGTCAATTGCCAACAGCCACTCGGGAAAAGTGTATGGTGTTTCCTGAAACATCTAAAAAACAAAGCAACAGAGCCTAGGGCACTTCCACTTATGGTCCTATAGCTTAGGGAAATTAAAATCAAAAGACACAGCCACCCCAAAGGTTGGGCCGGCTCTGTTTACAAGAACCTGGTTTACGGTACAAGTTCAATATCGCAGAAAGTGAAAAATGGATAAAGAAGTTGTGGTACTTACGTAGAATGCAATATCACTCAGCAGTGAAATCTATGTCATCAGGCCCGTAGCAGCATAATGAGTGGATTCAGGTACGATGATTCTAACTGAAATAAGTCACACAGAAAAAGAAACATCATAAGATATCACTAATACACGGAATGTAACCTTGGCTACACAGGAACTGAATTACAAAACAGAACAGGGTCTCAAATTTAGAAACCCAACTTATGCTTGCTTAAGGGGAAAGGTGAGTTGGGGTGCTGCATAAAACCAGAGATTGAAATGAGCACAGATAAAGTTCCTTAAGCCAAATATGGAATAGACAAGAGCTACTCCTTGCTCAACGAAATGGACTCAACACCCCATATTAAATGCCGAAGAGTGTACCTGACTAGGAAGTATCTTAAAACCTATGGATTGCTATGTCTCTGAAAGAGAATCAAGTGTGTGTACAGGGGCATAAACGCAGCAGTGATAGGATTGGAGAGGTTCGGTGAGCAAATGAAGACCCTTTGAAGTCATATTGCATGGTACCCATTCCACGGGTCTCAACTCTCCAGGTTTAAGGTATTCTTCCTTCAGCTAAAACATGCATGTGGAACCCAGAGTATGATCAACCGTGTGATCGGGAGACGTGTTCCAATGTGTGTCAGTTTTCGTCCCCTGGTACTCGGGTGCAACATTCCAGACGCTTTACTAACACTCTCCCGACTTGGAGAGTCAGTGCCTTTAACCTCCTGTTTGGCCCAGTTTGCAATTTCTGCGGAAGATGAACAGGAATAGGGAGAACCCATGACAGACTAGCTGGAGGTGTCTGGACGGGCAAATTTAACTCTCATTTCCCACCAGGAAGAGGAATTAACCAAAGGCTCAGCGTGCCGTGCCGGAACCAGATTAGGGCCTGAAGCCATCCTGCGGTGTTGCGGCCAGCTCACGAGAAAGCAAGTTGAAGAAAGGAGCTCAGGGGCACTGTAATTCACAAACCTGCAGAGTTATAAATGACAGCTATCGTCCAAAAATATACTGAAGTAAGGCTGCCAAGAGGACTTGAAAGCGGGGCAGAATTGCAGGAAACCGATTTCAGGAGGTAGACTGGAATTGCACTGAAAGCATAGGAAAAGAGGCAGAACGTCCACAATGATGCACTTGGCCAAAAAGGGCGTATGCGTTTTTTCCTGAATATATTCAGGAAAAAACGCATACGCCCTTTTTGGCCAACCAAGCAAGCTTGCAAAGGAAATCTGCACTACAATGAAGACTCACTTCCCCCCAGTCAAAAGGGCCATCTGAAAAAAGTGTAAAATCCAGAAAGGCAGGACAGGCCATGGAGAACTGGGAGCCTTGTTATGCTGATGGGCGGGATGTAAATTGCCAACAGCCACTCGGGAGAAGTGTATGGTGTTTCCTGAAACATCTAAAAAACAAAGCAACAGAGCCTAGGGCACTTCCACTTATGGTCCTATAGCTTAGGGAAATTAAAATCAAAAGACACAGCCACCCCAAAGGTTGGGACGGCTCTGTTTACAAGAACCTGGTTTACAGTACAAGTTCAATATCGCAGAAAGTGAAAAATGGATAAAGAAGTTGTGGTACTTACGTACAATGCAGTATCACTCAGCAATGAAATCTATGTCATCAGGCCCGTAGCAGCATAATGAGTGGATTCAGGTATGATGATTCTAACTGAAATAAGTCACACAGGAAAAGAAACATAATAATATATCACTAATACACGGAATGTAAACCTGGCTACACAGGAACTGAATTACAAAACAGAACAGGGTCTCAAATTTAGAAACCCAACCTATGCTTGCTTAAGGTGAAAGGTGAGTTGGGGTGCTGCATAAAACCAGAGATTGAAATGAGCACAGATAAAGTTCCTTAAGCCAAATATGGAATAGACAAGAGCTACTCCTAGCTCAACGAAATGGACTCAACACCCCATATTAAATGCCTAAGAGTGTACCTGACTAGGAAGTATCTTAAAACCTATGGATTGCTATGTCTCTGAAAGAGAATCAAGTGTGTGTACAGGGGCATAAACGCAGCAGTGATAGGACTGGAGAGATTCGGTGAGCAAATGAAGACCCTTTGAAGTCATATTGCATGGTACCCATTCCACGGGTCTCAACTCTCCAGGTTTAAGGTATTCTTCCTTCAGCTAAAACATGCATGTGGAACCCAGAGTATGATCAACCGTGTGTTCGGGAGACGTGTTCCAATATGTCTCAGTTTTCGTCCCCTGGTACTCGGGTGCAACTTTCCAGACGCTTTACTAACACTCTCCCGACTTGGAGAGTCAGTGCCTTTAACCTCCTGTTTGGCCCAGTTTGCAATTTCTGCGGAAGATGAACAGGAATAGGGAGAACCAATGAGAGACTAGCTGGAGGTGTCTGGACGGGCAAATTTAACTCTCATTTCCCACCAGGAAGAGGAATTAACCAAAGGCTCAGCGTGCCGTGCCAGAACCAGATTAGGGCCTGAAGCCATCCTGCGGTGTTGTGGCCAGCTCACATAAAGCGACTTGAAGAAAGGAGCTCAGGGGCACTGTAATTCACAAACCTGCAGAGTTATAAATGACAGCTATCGTCCAAAAATATACTGAAGTAAGGCTGCCAAGAGGACTTGAAAGCGGGGCAGAATTGCAGGAAACCGATTTCAGGAGGTAGACTGGAATTGCATTGAAAGCATAGGAAAAGAGGCAGAACGTCCACAATGATGCACTTGGCCAAAAAGGGCGTATGCGTTTTTTCCTGAATATATTCAGGAAAAAACGCATACGCCCTTTTTGGCCAACCAAGCAAGCTTGCAAAGGAAATCTGCACTACAGTGAAAGTCTCACTTCCCCCCGGTCAAAAGGGCCATCTGAAAAAAGTGTAAAATCCAGAAAGGCAGGACAGGCCATGGAGAACTGGGAGCCTTCTTATGCTGATGGGCAGGATGTAAATTGCCAACAGCCACTCGGGAGAAGTGTATGGTGTTTCCTGAAACATCTAAAAAACAAAGCAACAGAGCCTAGGGCACTTCCACTTATGGTCCTATAGCTTAGGGAAATTAAAATCAAAAGACACAGCCACCCCAAAGGTTGGGACGGCTCTGTTTACAAGAACCACGTTTACGGTACAAGTTCAATATCGCAGAAAGTGAAAAATGGATAAAGAAGTTGTGGTACTTACGTACAATGCAGTATCACTCAGCAATGAAATCTATGTCATCAGGCCCGTAGCAGCATAATGAGTGGATTCAGGTACGATGATTCTAACTGAAATAAGTCACACAGGAAAAGAAACATCATAAGATATCACTAATACACGGAATGTAACCTTGGCTACACAGGAACTGAATTACAAAACAGAACAGGGTCTCAAATTTAGAAAACCAACTTATGCTTGCTTAAGGGGAAAGGTGAGTTGGGGTGCTGCATAAAACCAGAGATTGAAATGAGCACAGATAAAGTTCCTTAAGCCAAATATGGAATAGACAAGAGCTACTCCTTGCTCAACGAAATGGACTCAACACCCCATATTAAATGCCTAAGAGTGTACCTGACTAGGAAGTATCTTAAAACCTATGGATTGCTATGTCTCTGAAAGAGAATCAAGTGTGTGTACAGGTGCATAGACGCAGCAGTGATAGGATTGGAGAGGTTCGGTGAGCAAATGAAGACCCTTTGAAGTCATATTGCATGGTACCCATTCCACGGGTCTCAACTCTCCAGGTTTAAGGTATTCTTCCTTCAGCTAAAACATGCATGTGGAACCCAGAGTGTGATCAACCATGTGATCGGGAGACGTGTTCCAATATGTCTCAGTTTTCGTCCCCAGGTACTCGGGTGCAACATTCCAGACGCTTTACTAACACTCTCCCGACTTGGAGAGTCAGTGCCTTTAACCTCCTGTTTGGCCCAGTTTGCAATTTCTGCGGAAGATGAACAGGAATAGGGAGAACCAATGAGAGACTATCTGGAGGTGTCTGGACGGGCAAATTTAACTCTCATTTCCCACCAGGAAGAGGAATTAACCAAAGGCTCAGCGTGCCGTGCCGGAACCAGATTAGGGCCTGAAGCCATCCTGCGGTGTTGCGGCCAGCTCACGAGAAAGCGAGTTGAAGAAAGGAGCTCAGGGGCACTGTAATTCACAAACCTGCAGAGTTATAAATGACAGCTATCGTCCAAAAATATACTGAAGTAAGGCTGCCAAGAGGACTTGAAAGCGGGGCAGAATTGCAGGAAACCGATTTCAGGAGGTAGACTGGAATTGCATTGAAAGCATAGGAAAAGAGGCAGAACGTCCACAATGATGCACTTGGCCAAAAAGGGCGTATGCGTTTTTTCCTGAATATATTCAGGAAAAAACGCATACGCCCTTTTTGGCCAACCAAGCAAGCTTGCAAAGGAAATCTGCACTACAATGAAGTCTCACTTCCCCCCGGTCAAAAGGGCCATCTGAAAAAAGTGTAAAATCCAGAAAGGCAGGACAGGCCATGGAGAACTGGGAGCCTTGTTATGCTGATGGGCGGGATGTAAATTGCCAACAGCCACTGGGGAGAAGTGTATGGTGTTTCCTGAAACATCTAAAAAACAAAGCAACAGAGCCTAGGGCACTTCCACGTATGGTCCTATAGCTTAGGGAAATTAAAATCAAAAGACACAGCCACCCCAAAGGTTGGGACGGCTCTGTTTACAAGAACCTGGTTTACGGTACAAGTTCAATATCGCAGAAAGTGAAAAATGGATAAAGAAGTTGTGGTACTTACGTACAATGCAATATCACTCAGCAATGAAATCTATCTCATCAGGCCCGTAGCAGCATAATGAGTGGATTCAGGTACGATGATTCTAACTGAAATAAGTCACACAGAAAAAGAAACATCATAAGATATCACTAATACACGGAATGTAAACTTGGCTACACAGGAACTGAATTACAAAACAGAACAGGGTCTCAAATTTAGAAAACCAACTTATGCTTGCTTAAGGGGAAAGGTGAGTTGGGGTGCTGCATAAAACCAGAGATTGAAATGAGCACAGATAAAGTTCCTTAAGCCAAATATGGAATAGACAAGAGCTACTCCTTGCTCAACGAAATGGACTCAACACCCCATATTAAATGCCTAAGAGTGTACCTGACTAGGAAGTATCTTAAAACCTATGGATTGCTATGTCTCTGAAAGAGAATCAAGTGTGTGTACAGGGGCATAAATGCAGCAGTGATAGCATTGGAGAGGTTCGGTGAGCAAATGAAGACCCTTTGAAGTCATATTGCATGGTACCCATTCCACGGATCTCAACTCTCCAGGTTGAAGGTATTCTTCCTTCAGCTAAAACATGCATGTGGAACCCAGAGTATGATCAACCGTGTGATCGGGAGACGTGTTCCAATATGTCTCAGTTTTCGTCCCCTGGTACTCGGGTGCAACATTCCAGACGCTTTACTAACACTCTCCCGACTTGGAGAGTCAGTGCCTTTAACCTCCTGTTTGGCCCAGTTTGCAATTTCTGCGGAAGATGAACAGGAATAGGGAGAACCAATGACAGACTAGCTGGAGGTGTCTGGACGGGCAAATTTAACTCTCATTTCCCACCAGGAAGAGGAATTAACCAAAGGCTCAGCGTGCCGTGCCGGAACCAGATTAGGGCCTGAAGCCATCCTGCGGTGTTGCGGCCAGCTCACGAGAAAGCGAGTTGAAGAAAGGAGCTCAGGGGCACTGTAATTCACAAACCTGCAGAGTTATAAATGACAGCTATCGTCCAAAAATATACTGAAGTAAGGCTGCCAAGAGGACTTGAAAGCGGGGCAGAATTGCAGGAAACCAATTTCAGGAGGTAGACTGGAATTGCATTGAAAGCATAGGAAAAGAGGCAGAACGTCCACAATGATGCACTTGGCCAAAAAGGGCGTATGCGTTTTTTCCTGAATATATTCAGGAAAAATCGCATACGCCCTTTTTGGCCAACCAAGCAAGCTTGCAAAGGAAATCTGCACTACAATGAAGTCTCACTTCCCCCCGGTCAAAAGGGCCATCTGAAAAAAGTGTAAAATCCAGAAAGGCAGGACAGGCCATGGAGAACTGGGAGCCTTGTTATGCTGATGGGCGGGATGTAAATTGCCAACAGCCACTGGGGAGAAGTGTATGGTGTTTCCTGAAACATCTAAAAAACAAAGCAACAGAGCCTAGGGCACTTCCACTTATGGTCCTATAGCTTAGGGAAATTAAAATCAAAAGACACAGCCACCCCAAAGGTTGGGCCGGCTCTGTTTACAAGAACCTGGTTTACGGTACAAGTTCAATATCGCAGAAAGTGAAAAATGGATAAAGAAGTTGTGGTACTTACGTACAATGCAATATCACTCAGCAATGAAATCTATGTCATCAGGCCCGTAGCAGCATAATGAGTGGATTCAGGTACGATGATTCTAACTGAAATAAGTCACACAGAAAAAGAAACATCATAAGATATCACTAATACACGGAATGTAAACTTGGCTACACAGGAACTGAATTACAAAACAGAACAGGGTCTCAAATTTAGAAAACCAACTTATGCTTGCTTAAGGGGAAAGGTGAGTTGGGGTGCTGCATAAAACCAGAGATTGAAATGAGCACAGATAAAGTTCCTTAAGCCAAATATGGAATAGACAAGAGCTACTCCTTGCTCAACGAAATGGACTCAACACCCCATATTAAATGCCTAAGAGTGTACCTGACTAGGAAGTATCTTAAAACCTATGGATTGCTATGTCTCTGAAAGAGAATCAAGTGTGTGTACAGGGGCATAAATGCAGCAGTGATAGCATTGGAGAGGTTCGGTGAGCAAATGAAGACCCTTTGAAGTCATATTGCATGGTACCCATTCCACGGGTCTCAACTCTCCAGGTTGAAGGTATTCTTCCTTCAGCTAAAACATGCATGTGGAACCCAGAGTATGATCAACCGTGTGATCGGGAGACGTGTTCCAATATGTCTCAGTTTTCGTCCCCTGGTACTCGGGTGCAACATTCCAGACGCTTTACTAACACTCTCCCGACTTGGAGAGTCAGTGCCTTTAACCTCCTGTTTGGCCCAGTTTGCAATTTCTGCGGAAGATGAACAGGAATAGGGAGAACCAATGACAGACTAGCTGGAGGTGTCTGGACGGGCAAATTTAACTCTCATTTCCCACCAGGAAGAGGAATTAACCAAAGGCTCAGCGTGCCGTGCCGGAACCAGATTAGGGCCTGAAGCCATCCTGCGGTGTTGCGGCCAGCTCACGAGAAAGCGAGTTGAAGAAAGGAGCTCAGGGGCACTGTAATTCACAAACCTGCAGAGTTATAAATGACAGCTATCGTCCAAAAATATACTGAAGTAAGGCTGCCAAGAGGACTTGAAAGCGGGGCAGAATTGCAGGAAACCGATTTCAGGAGATAGACTGGAATTGCATTTAAAGCATAGGAAAAGAGGCAGAACGTCCACAATGATGCACTTGGCCAAAAAGGGCGTATGCGTTTTTTCCTGAATCTATTCAGGAAAAAACGCATACGCCCTTTTTGGCCAACCAAGCAAGCTTGCAAAGGAAATCTGCACTACAATGAAGTCTCACTTCCCCCCGGTCAAAAGGGCCATCTGAAAAAAGTGTAAAATCCAGAAAGGCAGGACAGGCCATGGAGAACTGGGAGCCTTGTTATGCTGATGGGCGGGATGTAAATTGCCAACAGCCACTGGGGAGAAGTGTATGGTGTTTCCTGAAACATCTAAAAAACAAAGCAACAGAGCCTAGGGCACTTCCACTTATGGTCCTATAGCTTAGGGAAATTAAAATCAAAAGACACAGCCACCCCAAAGGTTGGGACGGCTCTGTTTACAAGAACCTGGTTTACGGTACAAGTTCAATATCGCAGAAAGTGAAAAATGGATAAAGAAGTTGTGGTACTTACGTACAATGCAATATCACTCAGCAATGAAATCTATCTCATCAGGCCCGTAGCAGCATAATGAGTGGATTCAGGTACGATGATTCTAACTGAAATAAGTCACACAGAAAAAGAAACATCATAAGATATCACTAATACACGGAATGTAAACTTGGCTACACAGGAACTGAATTACAAAACAGGACAGGGTCTCAAATTTAGAAAACCAACTTATGCTTGCTTAAGGGGAAAGGTGAGTTGGGGTGCTGCATAAAACCAGAGATTGAAATGAGCACAGATAAAGTTCCTTAAGCCAAATATGGAATAGACAAGAGCTACTCCTTGCTCAACGAAATGGACTCAACACCCCATATTAAATGCCTAAGAGTGTACCTGACTAGGAAGTATCTTAAAACCTATGGATTGCTATGTCTCTGAAAGAGAATCAAGTGTGTGTACAGGGGCATAAACGCAGCAGTGATAGGATTGGAGAGGTTCGGTGAGCAAATGAAGACCCTTTGAAGTCATATTGCATGGTACCCATTCCACGGGTCTCAACTCTCCAGGTTGAAGGTATTCTTCCTTCAGCTAAAACATGCATGTGGAACCCAGAGTATGATCAACCGTGTGATCGGGAGACGTGTTCCAATGTGTGTCAGTTTTCGTCCCCTGGTACTCAGGTGCAACATTCCAGACGCTTTACTAACACTCTCCCGACTTGGAGAGTCAGTGCCTTTAACCTCCTGTTTGGCCCAGTTTGCAATTTCTGCGGAAGATGAACAGGAATAGGGAGAACCAATGAGAGACTAGCTGGAGGTGTCTGGACGGGCAAATTTAACTCTCATTTCCCACCAGGAAGAGGAATTAACCAAAGGCTCAGCGTGCCGTGCCGGAACCAGATTAGGGCCTGAAGCCATCCTGCGGTGTTGCGGCCAGCTCACGAGAAAGCGAGTTGAAGAAAGGAGCTCAGGGGCACTGTAATTCACAAACCTGCAGAGTTATAAATGACAGCTATCGTCCAAAAATATACTGAAGTAAGGCTGCCAAGAGGACTTGAAAGCGGGGCAGAATTGCAGGAAACCGATTTCAGGAGGTAGACTGGAATTGCATTGAAAGCATAGGAAAAGAGGCAGAACGTCCACAATGATGCACTTGGCCAAAAAGGGCGTATGCGTTTTTTCCTGAATATATTCAGGAAAAAACGCATACGCCCTTTTTGGCCAACCAAGCAAGCTTGCAAAGGAAATCTGCACTACAATGAAGTCTCACTTCCCCCCGGTCAAAAGGGCCATCTGAAAAAAGTGTAAAATCCAGAAAGGCAGGACAGGCCATGGAGAACTGGGAGCCTTGTTATGCTGATGGGCGGGATGTCAATTGCCAATAGCCACTCGGGAGAAGTGTATGGTGTTTCCTGAAACATCTAAAAAACAAAGCAACAGAGCCTAGGGCACTTCCACTTATGGTCCTATAGCTTAGGGAAATTAAAATCAAAAAGACACAGCCACCCCAAAGGTTGGGACGGCTCTGTTTACAAGAACCTGGTTTACGGTACAAGTTCAATATCGCAGAAAGTGAAAAATGGATAAAGAAGTTGTGGTACTTACGTACAATGCAGTATCACTCAGCAATGAAATCTATGTCATCAGGCACGTAGCAGCATAATGAGTGGATTCAGGTATGATGATTCTAACTGAAATAAGTCACACAGAAAAAGAAACATCATAAGATATCACTAATACACGGAATGTAACCTTGGCTACACAGGAACTGAATTCCAAAACAGAACAGGGTCTCAAATTTAGAAACCCAACTTATGCTTGCTTAAGGGGAAAGGTGAGTTGGGGTGCTGCATAAAACCAGAGATTGAAATGAGCACAGATAAAGTTCCTTAAGCCAAATATGGAATAGACAAGAGCTACTCCTTGCTCAACGAAATGGACTCAACACCCCATATTAAATGCCTAAGAGTGTACCTGACTAGGAAGTATCTTAAAACCTATGGATTGCTATGTCTCTGAAAGAGAATCAAGTGTGTGTACAGGGGCATAAACGCAGCAGTGATAGGATTGGAGAGGTTCGGTGAGCAAATGAAGACCCTTTGAAGTCATATTGCATGGTACCCATTCCACGGGTCTCAACTCTCCAGGTTTAAGGTATTCTTCCTTCAGCTAAAACATGCATGTGGAACCCAGAGTATGATCAACCGTGTGATCGGGAGACGTGTTCCAATATGTCTCAGTTTTCGTCCCCTGTTACTCGGGTGCAACATTCCAGACGCTTTACTAACACTCTCCCGACTTGGAGAGTCAGTGCCTTTAACCTCCTGTTTGGCCCAGTTTGCAATTTCTGCGGAAGATGAACAGGAATAGGGAGAACCAATGACAGACTAGCTGGAGGTGTCTGGACGGGCAAATTTAACTCTCATTTCCCACCAGGAAGAGGAATTAACCAAAGGCTCAGCGTGCCGTGCCGGAACCAGATTAGGGCCTGAAGCAATCCTGCGGTGTTGCGGCCAGCTCACGAGAAAGCGAGTTGAAGAAAGGAGCTCAGGGGCACTGTAATTCACAAACCTGCAGAGTTATAAATGACAGCTATCGTCCAAAAATATACTGAAGTAAGGCTGCCAAGAGGACTTGAAAGCGGGGCAGAATTGCAGGAAACCGATTTCAGGAGGTAGACTGGAATTGCATTGAAAGCATAGGAAAAGAGGCAGAACGTCCACAATGATGCACTTGGCCAAAAAGGGCGTATGCGTTTTTTCCTGAATATATTCAGGAAAAAACGCATACGCCCTTTTTGGCCAACCAAGCAAGCTTGCAAAGGAAATCTGCACTACAATGAAGTCTCACTTCCCCCCGGTCAAAAGGGCCATCTGAAAAAAGTGTAAAATCCAGAAAGGCAGGACAGGCCATGGAGAACTGGGAGCCTTGTTATGCTGATGGGCGGGATGTCAATTGCCAACAGCCACTCGGGAGAACTGTATGGTGTTTCCTGAAACATCTAAAAAACAAAGCAACAGAGCCTAGGGCACTTCCACTTATGGTCCTATAGCTTAGGGAAATTAAAATCAAAAGACACAGCCACCCCAAAGGTTGGGACGGCTCTGTTTACAAGAACCTGGTTTACGGTACAAGTTCAATATCGCAGAAAGTGAAAAATGGATAAAGAAGTTGTGGTACTTACGTACAATGCAATATCACTCAGCAAGGAAATCTATGACATCAGGCCCGTAGCAGCATAATGAGTGGATTCAGGTATGATGATTCTAACTGAAATAAGTCACACAGAAAAAGAAACATCATAAGATATCACTAATACACGGAATGTAAACTTGGCTACACAGGAACTGAATTACAAAACAGAACAGGGTCTCAAATTAAGAAACCCAACTTATGCTTGCTTAAGGGGAAAGGTGAGTTGGGGTAATGCATAAAACCAGAGATTGAAATGAGCACAGATAAAGTTCCTAAAGCCAAATATGGAATAGACAAGAGCTACTCCTTGCTCAACGAAATGGACTCAACACCCCATATTAAACGCCTAAGAATGTACCTGACTAGGAAGTATCTTAAAACCTATGGACTGCTATGTCTCCGAAAGAGAATCAAGCGTGTGTACAGGGGCATAAACGCAGCAGTGATAGGATTGGAGAGGTTCGGTGAGCAAATGAAGACCCTTTGAAGTCATATTGCATGGTACCCATTCCACGGGTCTCAACTCTCCAGGTTTAAGGTATTCTTCCTTCAGCTAAAACATGCATGTGGAACCCAGAGTATGATCAACCGTGTGATCGGGAGACGTGTTCCAATATGTGTCAGTTTTCATCCCCTGGTACTCGGGTGCAACATCCAGACGCTTTACTAACACTCTCCCGACTTGGAGAGTCAGTGCCTTTAACCTCCTGTTTGGCCCAGTTTGCAATTTCTGCGGAAGATGAACAGGAATAGGGAGAACCAATGACAGACTAGCTGGAGGTGTCTGGACGGCAAATTTAACCCTCATTTCCCACCAGGAAGAGGAATTAACCAAAGGCTCAGTGTGCCGTGCCGGAACCAGATTAGGGCCTGAAGCCATCCTGCGGTGTTGCGGCCAGCTCACCAGAAAGCGACTTGAAGAAAGGAGCTCAGGGGCACTGTAATTCACAAACCTGCAGAGTTATAAATGACAGCTATCGTCCAAAAATATACTGAAGTAAGGCTGCCAAGAGGACTTGAAAGCGGGGCAGAATTGCAGGAAACCGATTTCAGGAGGTAGACTGGAATTGCATTGAAAGCATAGGAAAAGAGGCAGAACGTCCACAATGATGCACTTGGCCAAAAAGGGCGTATGCGTTTTTTCCTGAATATATTTTCCTGAATATATTCAGGAAAAAACGCATACGCCCTTTTTGGCCAACCAAGCAAGCTTGCAAAGGAAATCTGCACTACAATGAAGTCTCACTTCCCCCCGGTCAAAAGGGCCATCTGAAAAAAGTGTAAAATCCAGAAAGGCAGGACAGGCCATGGAGAACTGGGAGCCTTGTTATGCTGACGGGCAGGATGTAAATTGCCAACAGCCACTCGGGAGAAGTGTATGGTGTTTCCTGAAACATCTAAAAAACAAAGCAACAGAGCCTAGGGCACTTCCACTTATGGTCCTATAGCTTAGGGAAATTAAAATCAAAAGACACAGCCACCCCAAAGGTTGGGACGGCTCTGTTTACAAGAACCTGGTTTACGGTACAAGTTCAATATCGCAGAAAGTGAAAAATGGATAAAGAAGTTGTGGTACTTACGTACAATGCAATATCACTCAGCAATGAAATCTATGTCATCAGGCCCGTAGCAGCATAATGAGTGGATTCAGGTATGATGATTCTAACTGAAATAAGTCACACAGGAAAAGAAACATCATAAGATATCACTAATACACGGAATGTAACCTTGGCTACACAGGAACTGAATTACAAAACAGAACAGGGTCTCAAATTTAGAAAACCAACTTATGCTTGCTTAAGGGGAAAGGTGAGTTGGGGTGCTGCATAAAACCAGAGATTGAAATGAGCACAGATAAAGTTCCTTAAGCCAAATATGGAATAGACAAGAGCTACTCCTTGCTCAACGAAATGGATTCAACACCCCATATTAAACACCTAAGAATATACCTGACTAGGAAGTATCTTAAAACCTATGGATTGCTATGTCTCCGAAAGAGAATCAAGCGTGTGTACAGGGGCATAAACGCAGCAGTGATAGGACTGGAGAGGTTCGGTGAGCAAATGAAGACCCTTTGAAGTCATATTGCATGGTACCCATTCCACGGGTCTCAACTCTCCAGGTTTAAGGTATTCTTCTTTCAGCTAAAACGTGCATGTGGAACCCAGAGTATGATCAACCGTGTGATCGGGAGACGTGTTCCAATATGTGTCAGTTTTCGTCCCCTGGTACTCGGGTGCAACATTCCAGACGCTTTACTAACACTCTCCCGACTTGGAGAGTCAGTGCCTTTAACCTCCTGTTTGGCCCAGTTTGCAATTTCTGCAGAAGATGAACAGGAATAGGGAGAACCAATGAGAGACTAGCTGGAGGTGTCTGGACGGGCAAATTTAACTCTCATTTCCCACCAGGAAGAGGAATTAACCAAAGGCTCAGCGTGCCGTGCCGGAACCAGATTAGGGCCTGAAGCCATCCTGCGGTGTTGCGGCCAGCTCACCAGAAAGCGACTTGAAGAAAGGAGCTCAGGGGCACTGTAATTCACAAACCTGCAGAGTTATAAATGACAGCTATCGTCCACAAATATACTGAAGTAAGGCTGCCAAGAGGACTTGAAAGCGGGGCAGAATTGCAGGAAACCGATTTCAGGAGGTAGACTGGAATTGCATTGAAAGCATAGGAAAAGAGGCAGAACGTCCACAATGATGCACTTGGCCAAAAAGGGCGTATGCGTTTTTTCCTGAATATATTCAGGAAAAAACGCATACGCCCTTTTTGGCCAACCAAGCAAGCTTGCAAAGGAAATCTGCACTACAATGAAGTCTCACTTCCCCCCGGTCAAAAGGGCCATCTGAAAAAAGTGTAAAATCCAGAAAGGCAGGACAGGCCATGGAGAACTGGGAGCCTTGTTATGCTGATGGGCGGGATGTCAATTGCCAATAGCCACTCGGGAGAAGTGTATGGTGTTTCCTGAAACATCTAAAAAACAAAGCAACAGAGCCTAGGGCACTTCCACTTATGGTCCTATAGCTTAGGGAAATTAAAATCAAAAAGACACAGCCACCCCAAAGGTTGGGACGGCTCTGTTTACAAGAACCTGGTTTACGGTACAAGTTCAATATCGCAGAAAGTGAAAAATGGATAAAGAAGTTGTGGTACTTACGTACAATGCAGTATCACTCAGCAATGAAATCTATGTCATCAGGCACGTAGCAGCATAATGAGTGGATTCAGGTATGATGATTCTAACTGAAATAAGTCACACAGAAAAAGAAACATCATAAGATATCACTAATACACGGAATGTAACCTTGGCTACACAGGAACTGAATTCCAAAACAGAACAGGGTCTCAAATTTAGAAACCCAACTTATGCTTGCTTAAGGGGAAAGGTGAGTTGGGGTGCTGCATAAAACCAGAGATTGAAATGAGCACAGATAAAGTTCCTTAAGCCAAATATGGAATAGACAAGAGCTACTCCTTGCTCAACGAAATGGACTCAACACCCCATATTAAATGCCTAAGAGTGTACCTGACTAGGAAGTATCTTAAAACCTATGGATTGCTATGTCTCTGAAAGAGAATCAAGTGTGTGTACAGGGGCATAAACGCAGCAGTGATAGGATTGGAGAGGTTCGGTGAGCAAATGAAGACCCTTTGAAGTCATATTGCATGGTACCCATTCCACGGGTCTCAACTCTCCAGGTTTAAGGTATTCTTCCTTCAGCTAAAACATGCATGTGGAACCCAGAGTATGATCAACCGTGTGATCGGGAGACGTGTTCCAATATGTCTCAGTTTTCGTCCCCTGTTACTCGGGTGCAACATTCCAGACGCTTTACTAACACTCTCCCGACTTGGAGAGTCAGTGCCTTTAACCTCCTGTTTGGCCCAGTTTGCAATTTCTGCGGAAGATGAACAGGAATAGGGAGAACCAATGACAGACTAGCTGGAGGTGTCTGGACGGGCAAATTTAACTCTCATTTCCCACCAGGAAGAGGAATTAACCAAAGGCTCAGCGTGCCGTGCCAGAACCAGATTAGGGCCTGAAGCAATCCTGCGGTGTTGCGGCCAGCTCACGAGAAAGCGAGTTGAAGAAAGGAGCTCAGGGGCACTGTAATTCACAAACCTGCAGAGTTATAAATGACAGCTATCGTCCAAAAATATACTGAAGTAAGGCTGCCAAGAGGACTTGAAAGCGGGGCAGAATTGCAGGAAACCGATTTCAGGAGGTAGACTGGAATTGCATTGAAAGCATAGGAAAAGAGGCAGAACGTCCACAATGATGCACTTGGCCAAAAAGGGCGTATGCGTTTTTTCCTGAATATATTCAGGAAAAAACGCATACGCCCTTTTTGGCCAACCAAGCAAGCTTGCAAAGGAAATCTGCACTACAATGAAGTCTCACTTCCCCCCGGTCAAAAGGGCCATCTGAAAAAAGTGTAAAATCCAGAAAGGCAGGACAGGCCATGGAGAACTGGGAGCCTTGTTATGCTGATGGGCGGGATGTCAATTGCCAACAGCCACTCGGGAGAACTGTATGGTGTTTCCTGAAACATCTAAAAAACAAAGCAACAGAGCCTAGGGCACTTCCACTTATGGTCCTATAGCTTAGGGAAATTAAAATCAAAAGACACAGCCACCCCAAAGGTTGGGACGGCTCTGTTTACAAGAACCTGGTTTACGGTACAAGTTCAATATCGCAGAAAGTGAAAAATGGATAAAGAAGTTGTGGTACTTACGTACAATGCAATATCACTCAGCAAGGAAATCTATGACATCAGGCCCGTAGCAGCATAATGAGTGGATTCAGGTATGATGATTCTAACTGAAATAAGTCACACAGAAAAAGAAACATCATAAGATATCACTAATACACGGAATGTAAACTTGGCTACACAGGAACTGAATTACAAAACAGAACAGGGTCTCAAATTAAGAAACCCAACTTATGCTTGCTTAAGGGGAAAGGTGAGTTGGGGTAATGCATAAAACCAGAGATTGAAATGAGCACAGATAAAGTTCCTAAAGCCAAATATGGAATAGACAAGAGCTACTCCTTGCTCAACGAAATGGACTCAACACCCCATATTAAACGCCTAAGAATGTACCTGACTAGGAAGTATCTTAAAACCTATGGACTGCTATGTCTCCGAAAGAGAATCAAGCGTGTGTACAGGGGCATAAACGCAGCAGTGATAGGATTGGAGAGGTTCGGTGAGCAAATGAAGACCCTTTGAAGTCATATTGCATGGTACCCATTCCACGGGTCTCAACTCTCCAGGTTTAAGGTATTCTTCCTTCAGCTAAAACATGCATGTGGAACCCAGAGTATGATCAACCGTGTGATCGGGAGACGTGTTCCAATATGTGTCAGTTTTCATCCCCTGGTACTCGGGTGCAACATCCAGACGCTTTACTAACACTCTCCCGACTTGGAGAGTCAGTGCCTTTAACCTCCTGTTTGGCCCAGTTTGCAATTTCTGCGGAAGATGAACAGGAATAGGGAGAACCAATGACAGACTAGCTGGAGGTGTCTGGACGGCAAATTTAACCCTCATTTCCCACCAGGAAGAGGAATTAACCAAAGGCTCAGTGTGCCGTGCCGGAACCAGATTAGGGCCTGAAGCCATCCTGCGGTGTTGCGGCCAGCTCACCAGAAAGCGACTTGAAGAAAGGAGCTCAGGGGCACTGTAATTCACAAACCTGCAGAGTTATAAATGACAGCTATCGTCCAAAAATATACTGAAGTAAGGCTGCCAAGAGGACTTGAAAGCGGGGCAGAATTGCAGGAAACCGATTTCAGGAGGTAGACTGGAATTGCATTGAAAGCATAGGAAAAGAGGCAGAACGTCCACAATGATGCACTTGGCCAAAAAGGGCGTATGCGTTTTTTCCTGAATATATTTTCCTGAATATATTCAGGAAAAAACGCATACGCCCTTTTTGGCCAACCAAGCAAGCTTGCAAAGGAAATCTGCACTACAATGAAGTCTCACTTCCCCCCGGTCAAAAGGGCCATCTGAAAAAAGTGTAAAATCCAGAAAGGCAGGACAGGCCATGGAGAACTGGGAGCCTTGTTATGCTGACGGGCAGGATGTAAATTGCCAACAGCCACTCGGGAGAAGTGTATGGTGTTTCCTGAAACATCTAAAAAACAAAGCAACAGAGCCTAGGGCACTTCCACTTATGGTCCTATAGCTTAGGGAAATTAAAATCAAAAGACACAGCCACCCCAAAGGTTGGGACGGCTCTGTTTACAAGAACCTGGTTTACGGTACAAGTTCAATATCGCAGAAAGTGAAAAATGGATAAAGAAGTTGTGGTACTTACGTACAATGCAATATCACTCAGCAATGAAATCTATGTCATCAGGCCCGTAGCAGCATAATGAGTGGATTCAGGTATGATGATTCTAACTGAAATAAGTCACACAGGAAAAGAAACATCATAAGATATCACTAATACACGGAATGTAACCTTGGCTACACAGGAACTGAATTACAAAACAGAACAGGGTCTCAAATTTAGAAAACCAACTTATGCTTGCTTAAGGGGAAAGGTGAGTTGGGGTGCTGCATAAAACCAGAGATTGAAATGAGCACAGATAAAGTTCCTTAAGCCAAATATGGAATAGACAAGAGCTACTCCTTGCTCAACGAAATGGATTCAACACCCCATATTAAACACCTAAGAATATACCTGACTAGGAAGTATCTTAAAACCTATGGATTGCTATGTCTCCGAAAGAGAATCAAGCGTGTGTACAGGGGCATAAACGCAGCAGTGATAGGACTGGAGAGGTTCGGTGAGCAAATGAAGACCCTTTGAAGTCATATTGCATGGTACCCATTCCACGGGTCTCAACTCTCCAGGTTTAAGGTATTCTTCTTTCAGCTAAAACGTGCATGTGGAACCCAGAGTATGATCAACCGTGTGATCGGGAGACGTGTTCCAATATGTGTCAGTTTTCGTCCCCTGGTACTCGGGTGCAACATTCCAGACGCTTTACTAACACTCTCCCGACTTGGAGAGTCAGTGCCTTTAACCTCCTGTTTGGCCCAGTTTGCAATTTCTGCAGAAGATGAACAGGAATAGGGAGAACCAATGACAGACTAGCTGGAGGTGTCTGGACGGGCAAATTTAACTCTCATTTCCCACCAGGAAGAGGAATTAACCAAAGGCTCAGCGTGCCGTGCCGGAACCAGATTAGGGCCTGAAGCCATCCTGCGGTGTTGCGGCCAGCTCACCAGAAAGCGACTTGAAGAAAGGAGCTCAGGGGCACTGTAATTCACAAACCTGCAGAGTTATAAATGACAGCTATCGTCCACAAATATACTGAAGTAAGGCTGCCAAGAGGACTTGAAAGCGGGGCAGAATTGCAGGAAACCGATTTCAGGAGGTAGACTGGAATTGCATTGAAAGCATAGGAAAAGAGGCAGAACGTCCACAATGATGCACTTGGACAAAAAGGGCGTATGCGTTTTTTCCTGAATATATTCAGGAAAAAACGCATACGCCCTTTTTGGCCAACCAAGCAAGCTTGCAAAGGAAATCTGCACTACAATGAAGTCTCACTTCCCCCCGGTCAAAAGGGCCATCTGAAAAAAGTGTAAAATCCAGAAAGGCAGGACAGGCCATGGAGAACTGGGAGCCTTGTTATGCTGATGGGCGGGATGTAAATTGCCAACAGCCACTCGGGAGAAGTGTATGGTGTTTCCTGAAACATCTAAAAAACAAAGCAACAGAGCCTAGGGCACTTCCACTTATGGTCCTATAGCTTAGGGAAATTAAAATCAAAAAGACACAGCCACCCCAAAGGTTGGGACGGCTCTGTTTACAAGAACCTGGTTTACGGTACAAGTTCAATATCACAGAAAGTGAAAAATGGATAAAGAAGTTGTGGTACTTACGTACAATGCAATATCACTCAGCAAGGAAATCTATGTCATCAGGCCCGTAGCAGCATAATGAGTGGATTCAGGTATGATGATTCTAACTGAAATAAGTCACACAGAGAAAGAAACATCATAAGATATCACTAATACACGGAATGTAAACTTGGCTACACAGGAACTGAATTCCAAAACAGAACAGGGTCTCAAATTTAGAAACCCAACTTATGCTTGCTTAAGGGGAAAGGTGAGTTGGGGTGCTGCATAAAACCAGAGATTGAAATGAGCACAGATAAAGTTCCTTAAGCCAAGTATGGAATAGACAAGAGCTACTCCTTGCTCAACGAAATGGACTCAACACCCCATATTAAACGCCTAAGAATATACCTGACTAGGAAGTATCTTAAAACCTATGGATTTCTATGTCTCCAAAAGAGAATCAAGCATGTGTACAGGGGCATAAACGCAGCAGTGATAGGATTGGAGAGGTTCGGTGAGCAAATGAAGACCCTTTGAAGTCATATTGCATGGTACCCATTCCACGGGTCTCAACTCTCCAGGTTTAAGGTATTCTTCCTTCAGCTAAAACATGCATGTGGAACCCAGAGTATGATCAACCGTGTGATCGGGAGACGTGTTCCAATATGTGTCAGTTTTCGTCCCCTGGTACTCGGGTGCAACATTCCAGACGCTTTACTAACACTCTCCCGACTTGGAGAGTCAGTGCCTTTAACCTCCTGTTTGGCCCAGTTTGCAATTTCTGCGGAAGATGAACAGGAATAGGGAGAACCAATGACAGACTAGCTGGAGGTGTCTGGACGGGCAAATTTAACTCTCATTTCCCACCAGGAAGAGGAATTAACCAAAGGCTCAGTGTGCCGTGGCGGAACCAGATTAGGGCCTGAAGCAATCTTGCGGTGTTGCGGCCAGCTCACGAGAAAGCGAGTTGAAGAAAGGAGCTCAGGGGCACTGTAATTCACAAACCTGCAGAGTTATAAATGACAGCTATCGTCCAAAAATATACTGAAGTAAGGCTGCCAAGAGGACTTGAAAGCGGGGCAGAATTGCAGGAAACCGATTTCAGGAGGTAGACTGGAATTGCATTGAAAGCATAGGAAAAGAGGCAGAACGTCCACAATGATGCACTTGGCCAAAAAGGGCGTATGCGTTTTTTCCTGAATATATTCAGGAAAAAACGCATACGCCCTTTTTGGCCAACCAAGCAAGCTTGCAAAGGAAATCTGCACTACAATGAAGTCTCACTTCCCCCCGGTCAAAAGGGCCATCTGAAAAAAGTGTAAAATCCAGAAAGGCAGGACAGGCCATGGAGAACTGGGAGCCTTGTTATGCTGATGGGCGGGATGTAAATTGCCAACAGCCACTCGGGAGAAGTGTATGGTGTTTCCTGAAACATCTAAAAAACAAAGCAACAGAGCCTAGGGCACTTCCACTTATGGTCCTATAGCTTAGGGAAATTAAAATCAAAAAGACACAGCCACCCCAAAGGTTGGGACGGCTCTGTTTACAAGAACCTGGTTTACGGTACAAGTTCAATATCGCAGAAAGTGAAAAATGGATAAAGAAGTTGTGGTACTTACTTACAATGCAATATGACTCAGCAAGGATATCTATGTCATCAGGCCCGTAGCAGCATAATGAGTGGATTCAGGTATGATGATTCTAACTGAAATAAGTCACACAGAAAAAGAAACATCATAAGATATCACTAATACACGGAATGTAACCTTGGCTACCCAGGAACTGAATTACAGAACACAACAGGGTCTCAAATTAAGAAAACCAACTTATGCTTGCTTAAGGGGAAAGGTGAGTTGGGGTGCTGCATAAAACCAGAGATTGAAATGAGCACAGATAAAGTTCCTTAAGTCAAATATGGAAGAGACAAGAGCTACTCCTTGCTCAACGAAATGGACTCAACACCCCATATTAAACGCCTAAGAATGTACCTGACTAGGAAGTATCTTAAAACCTATGGATTGCTATGTCTCCGAAAGAGAATCAAGCGTGTGTACAGGGGCATAAACGCAGCAGTGATAGGATTGGAGAGGTTCGGTGAGCAAATGAAGACCCTTTGAAGTCATATTGCATGGTACCCATTCCACGGGTCTCAACTCTCCAGGTTTAAGGTATTCTTCCTTCAGCTAAAACATGCATGTGGAACCCAGAGTATGATCAACCGTGTGATCGGGAGACATGTTCCAATATGTGTCAGTTTTCGTCCCCTGGTACTCGGGTGCAACATTCCAGACGCTTTACTAACACTCTCCCGACTTGGAGAGTCAGTGCCTTTAACCTCCTGTTTGGCCCAGTTTGCAATTTCTGCGGAAGATGAACAGGAATAGGGAGAACCAATGAGAGACTAGCTGGAGGTGTGTGGACGGGCAAATTTAACTCTCATTTCCCACCAGGAATGGGAATTAACCAAAGGCTCAGCGTGCCGTGCCGGAACCAGATTAGGGCCTGAAGCCATCCTGCGGTGTTGCGGCCAGCTCACGAGAAAGCGAGTTGAAGAAAGGAGCTCAGGGGCACTGTAATTCACAAACCTGCAGAGTTATAAATGACAGCTATCGTCCAAAAATATACTGAAGTAAGGCTGCCAAGAGGACTTGAAAGCGGGGCAGAATTGCAGGAAACCGATTTCAGGAGGTAGACTGGAATTGCATTGAAAGCATAGGAAAAGAGGCAGAACGTCCACAATGATGCACTTGGCCAAAAAGGGCGTATGCGTTTTTTCCTGAATATATTCAGGAAAAAACGCATACGCCCTTTTTGGCCAACCAAGCAAGCTTGCAAAGGAAATCTGCACTACAATGAAGTCTCACTTCCCCCCGGTCAAAAGGGCCATCTGAAAAAAGTGTAAAATCCAGAAAGGCAGGACAGGCCATGGAGAACTGGGAGCCTTGTTATGCTGATGGGCGGGATGTCAATTGCCAACAGCCACTCGGGAGAAGTGTATGGTGTTTCCTGAAACATCTAAAAAACAAAGCAACAGAGCCTAGGGCACTTCCACTTATGGTCCTATAGCTTAGGGAAATTAAAATCAAAAAGACACAGCCACCCCAAAGGTTGGGACGGCTCTGTTTACAAGAACCTGGTTTACGGTACAAGTTCAATATCGCAGAAAGTGAAAAATGGATAAAGAAGTTGTGGTACTTACGTACAATGCAATATCACTCAGCAAGGAAATCTATGTCATCAGGCCCATAGCAGCATAATGAGTGGATTCAGGTATGATGATTCTAACTGAAATAAGTCACACAGAAAAAGAAACATCATAAGATATCACTAATACACGGAATGCAAACTTGGCTACACAGGAACTGAATTACAAAACAGAACAGGGTCTCAAATTTAGAAACCCAACTTATGCTTGCTTAAGGGGAAAGGTGAGTTGGGGTGCTGCATAAAACCAGAGATTGAAATGAGCACAGATAAAGTTCCTTAAGCCAAATATGGAATAGACAAGAGCTACTCCTTGTTCAACGAAATGGACTCAACACCCCATATTAAATGCCTAAGAATGTACCTGACTAGGAAGTATCTTAAAACCTATGGATTGCTATGTCTCCGAAGGAGAATCAAGCGTGTGTACAGGGACATAAACGCAGCAGTGATAGGACTGAAGAGGTTCGGTGAGCAAATGAAGACCCTTTGATGTCATATTGCATGGTACCCATTCCACGGGTCTCAACTCTCCAGGTTTAAGGTATTCTTCCTTCAGCTAAAACATGCATGTGGAACCCAGAGTATGATCAACCGTGTGATCGGGAGACGTGTTCCAATATGTGTCAGTTTTCGTCCCCTGGTACTCGGGTGCAACATTCCAGACGCTTTACTAACACTCTCCCGACTTGGAGAGTCAGTGCCTTTAACCTCCTGTTTGGCCCAGTTTGCAATTTCTGCGGAAGATGAACAGGAATAGGGAGAACCAATGACAGACTAGCTGGAGGTGTCTGGACGGGCAAATTTAACTCTCATTTCCCACCAGGAATGGGAATTAACCAAAGGCTCAGCGTGCCGTGCCGGAACCAGATTAGAGCCTGAAGCAATCCTGCGGTGTTGCGGCCAGCTCACGAGAAAGCGAGTTGAAGAAAGGAGCTCAGGGGCACTGTAATTCACAAACCTGCAGAGTTATAAATGACAGCTATCGTCCAAAAATATACTGAAGTAAGGCTGCCAAGAGGACTTGAAAGCGGGGCAGAATTGCAGGAAACCGATTTCAGGAGGTAGACTGGAATTGCATTGAAAGCATAGGAAAAGAGGCAGAACGTCCACAATGATGCACTTGGCCAAAAAGGGCGTATGCGTTTTTTCCTGAATATATTCAGGAAAAAACGCATACGCCCTTTTTGGCCAACCAAGCAAGCTTGCAAAGGAAATCTGCACTACAGTGAAGTCTCACTTCCCCCCGGTCAAAAGGGCCATCTGAAAAAAGTGTAAAATCCAGAAAGGCAGGACAGGCCATGGAGAACTGGGAGCCTTTTTATGCTGATGGGCAGGATGTAAATTGCCAACAGCCACTCGGGAGAAGTGTATGGTGTTTCCTGAAACATCTAAAAAACAAAGCAACAGAGCCTAGGGCACTTCCACTTATGGTCCTATAGCTTAGGGAAATTAAAATCAAAAAGACACAGCCACCCCAAAGGTTGGGACGGCTCTGTTTACAAGAACCTGGTTTACGGTACAAGTTCAATATCGCAGAAAGTGAAAAATGGATAAAGAAGTTGTGGTACTTACGTACAATGCAATATCACTCAGCAATGAAATCTATGTCATCAGGCCCGTAGCAGCATAATGAGTGGATTCAGGTATGATGATTCTAACTGAAATAAGTCACACAGAAAAAGAAACATCATAAGATATCACTAATACACGGAATGTAACCTTGGCTACACAGGAACTGAATTACAAAACAGAACAGGGTCTCAAATTTAGAAAACCAACTTATGCTTGCTTAAGGGGAAAGGTGAGTTGGGGTGCTGCATAAAACCAGAGATTGAAATGAGCACAGATAAAGTTCCTTAAGCCAAATATGGAATAGACAAGAGCTACTCCTTGCTCAACGAAATGGATTCAACACCCCATATTAAACACCTAAGAATATACCTGACTAGGAAGTATCTTAAAACCTATGGATTGCTATGTCTCCGAAAGAGAATCAAGCGTGTGTACAGGGGCATAAACGCAGCAGTGATAGGACTGGAGAGGTTCAGTGAGCAAATGAAGACCCTTTGAAGTCATATTGCATGGTACCCATTCCACGGGTCTCAACTCTCCAGGTTTAAGGTATTCTTCTTTCAGCTAAAACGTGCATGTGGAACCCAGAGTATGATCAACCGTGTGATCAGGAGACGTGTTCCAATATGTGTCAGTTTTCGTCCCCTGGTACTCGGGTGCAACATTCCAGACGCTTTACTAACACTCTCCCGACTTGGAGAGTCAGTGCCTTTAACCTCCTGTTTGGCCCAGTTTGCAATTTCTGCAGAAGATGAACAGGAATAGGGAGAACCAATGAGAGACTAGCTGGAGGTGTCTGGACGGGCAAATTTAACTCTCATTTCCCACCAGGAAGAGGAATTCACCAAAGGCTCAGCGTGCCGTGCCGGAACCAGATTAGGGCTTGAAGCCATCCTGCGGTGTTGCGGCCAGCTCACGAGAAAGCGAGTTGAAGAAAGGAGCTCAGGGGCACTGTAATTCACAAACCTGCAGAGTTATAAATGACAGCTATCGTCCAAAAATATACTGAAGTAAGGCTGCCAAGAGGACTTGAAAGCGGGGCAGAATTGCAGGAAACCGATTTCAGGAGGTAGACTGGAATTGCACTGAAAGCATAGGAAAAGAGGCAGAACGTCCACAATGATGCACTTGGCCAAAAAGGGCGTATGCGTTTTTTCCTGAATATATTCAGGAAAAAACGCATACGCCCTTTTTGGCCAACCAAGCAAGCTTGCAAAGGAAATCTGCACTACAATGAAGTCTCACTTCCACCCGGTCAAAAGGGCCATCTGAAAAAAGTGTAAAATCCAGAAAGGCAGGACAGGCCATGGAGAACTGGGAGCCTTGTTATGCTGATGGGCGGGATGTAAATTGCCAACAGCCACTCGGGAGAAGTGTATGGTGTTTCCTGAAACATCTAAAAAACAAAGCAACAGAGCCTAGGGCACTTCCACTTATGGTTCTATAGCTTAGGGAAATTAAAATCAAAAAGACAAAGCCACCACAAAAGTTGAGACGGCTCTGTTTACAAGAACCTGGTTTACGGTACAAGTTCAATTTCGCAGAAAGTGAAAAATGGATAAAGAAGTTGTGGTACTTACGTACAATGCAGTATCACTCAGCAATGAAATCTATGTCATCAGGCCCGTAGCAGCATAATGAGTGGATTCAGGTATGATGATTCTAACTGAAATAAGTCACACAGGAAAAGAAACATCATAAGATATCACTAATACACGGAATGTAACCTTGGCTACACAGGAACTGAATTACAAAACAGAACAGGGTCTCAAATTTAGAAAACCAACTTATGCTTGCTTAAGGGGAAAGGTGAGTTGGGGTGCTGCATAAAACCAGAGATTGAAATGAGCACAGATAAAGTTCCTTAAGCCAAATATGGAATAGACAAGAGCTACTCCTTGCTCAACGAAATGGATTCAACACCCCATATTAAACACCTAAGAATATACCTGACTAGGAAGTATCTTAAAACCTATGGATTGCTATGTCTCCGAAAGAGAATCAAGCGTGTGTACAGGGGCATAAACGCAGCAGTGATAGGACTGGAGAGGTTCAGTGAGCAAATGAAGACCCTTTGAAGTCATATTGCATGGTACCCATTCCACGGGTCTCAACTCTCCAGGTTTAAGGTATTCTTCTTTCAGCTAAAACGTGCATGTGGAACCCAGAGTATGATCAACCGTGTGATCAGGAGACGTGTTCCAATATGTGTCAGTTTTCGTCCCCTGGTACTCGGGTGCAACATTCCAGACGCTTTACTAACACTCTCCCGACTTGGAGAGTCAGTGCCTTTAACCTCCTGTTTGGCCCAGTTTGCAATTTCTGCAGAAGATGAACAGGAATAGGGAGAACCAATGAGAGACTAGCTGGAGGTGTCTGGACGGGCAAATTTAACTCTCATTTCCCACCAGGAAGAGGAATTCACCAAAGGCTCAGCGTGCCGTGCCGGAACCAGATTAGGGCTTGAAGCCATCCTGCGGTGTTGCGGCCAGCTCACGAGAAAGCGAGTTGAAGAAAGGAGCTCAGGGGCACTGTAATTCACAAACCTGCAGAGTTATAAATGACAGCTATCGTCCAAAAATATACTGAAGTAAGGCTGCCAAGAGGACTTGAAAGCGGGGCAGAATTGCAGGAAACCGATTTCAGGAGGTAGACTGGAATTGCACTGAAAGCATAGGAAAAGAGGCAGAACGTCCACAATGATGCACTTGGCCAAAAAGGGCGTATGCGTTTTTTCCTGAATATATTCAGGAAAAAACGCATACGCCCTTTTTGGCCAACCAAGCAAGCTTGCAAAGGAAATCTGCACTACAATGAAGTCTCACTTCCACCCGGTCAAAAGGGCCATCTGAAAAAAGTGTAAAATCCAGAAAGGCAGGACAGGCCATGGAGAACTGGGAGCCTTGTTATGCTGATGGGCGGGATGTAAATTGCCAACAGCCACTCGGGAGAAGTGTATGGTGTTTCCTGAAACATCTAAAAAACAAAGCAACAGAGCCTAGGGCACTTCCACTTATGGTTCTATAGCTTAGGGAAATTAAAATCAAAAAGACAAAGCCACCCCAAAAGTTGAGACGGCTCTGTTTACAAGAACCTGGTTTACGGTACAAGTTCAATTTCGCAGAAAGTGAAAAATGGATAAAGAAGTTGTGGTACTTACGTACAATGCAGTATCACTCAGCAATGAAATCTATGTCATCAGGCCCGTAGCAGCATAATGAGTGGATTCAGGTATGATGATTCTAACTGAAATAAGTCACACAGGAAAAGAAACATCATAAGATATCACTAATACACGGAATGTAACCTTGGCTACAGAGGAACTGAATTACAAAACAGAACAGGGTCTCAAATTTAGAAAACCAACTTATGCTTGCTTAAGGGGAAAGGTGAGTTGGGGTGCTGCATAAAACCAGAGATTGAGATGAGCACAGATAAAGTTCCTTAAGCCAAATATGGAATAGACAAGAGCTACTCCTTGCTCAACGAAATGGACTCAACACCCCATATTAAATGCCTAAGAGTGTACCTGACTAGGAAGTATCTTAAAACCTATGGATTGCTATGTCTCTGAAAGAGAATCAAGTGTGTGTACAGGGGCATAAACGCAGCAGTGATAGGATTGGAGAGGTTCGGTGAGCAAATGAAGACCCTTTGAAGTCATATTGCATGGTACCCATTCCACGGGTCTCAACTCTCCAGGTTTAAGGTATTCTTCCTTCAGCTAAAACATGCATGTGGAACCCAGAGTATGATCAACCGTGTGATCGGGAGACGTGTTCCAATATGTGTCAGTTTTCGTCCCCTGGTACTCGGGTGCAACATTCCAGACGCTTTACTAACACTCTCCCGACTTGGAGAGTCAGTGCCTTTAACCTCCTGTTTGGCCCAGTTTGCAATTTCTGCGGAAGATGAACAGAAATAGGGAGAACCAATGACAGACTAGCTGGAGGTGTCTGGACGGGCAAATTTAACTCTCATTTCCCACCAGGAAGAGGAATTAACCAAAGGCTCAGCGTGCCGTGCCGGAACCAGATTAGGGCCTGAAGCCATCCTGCGGTGTTGCGGCCAGCTCACGAGAAAGCGAGTTGAAGAAAGGAGCTCAGGGGCACTGTAATTCACAAACCTGCAGAGTTATAAATGACAGCTATCGTCCACAAATATACTGAAGTAAGGCTGCCAAGAGGACTTGAAAGCGGGGCAGAATTGCAGGAAACCGATTTCAGGAGGTAGACTGGAATTGCATTTAAAGCATAGGAAAAGAGGCAGAACGTCCACAATGATGCACTTGGCCAAAAAGGGCGTATGCGTTTTCTCCTGAATATATTCAGGAAAAAATGCATACGCCCTTTTTGGCCAACCAAGCAAGCTTGCAAAGGAAATCTGCACTACAATGAAGTCTCACTTCCCCCCGGTCAAAAGGGCCATCTGAAAAAAGTGTAAAATCCAGAAAGGCAGGACAGGCCATGGAGAACTGGGAGCCTTGTTATGCTGATGGGCGGGATGTAAATTGCCAACAGCCACTCGGGAGAAGTGTATGGTGTTTCCTGAAACATCTAAAAAACAAAGCAACAGAGCCTAGGGCACTTCCACTTATGGTCCTATAGCTTAGGGAAATTAAAATCAAAAAGACACAGACACCCCAACGGTTGGGACGGCTCTGTTTACAAGAACCTGGTTTACGGTACAAGTTCAATATCGCAGAAAGTGAAAAATGGATAAAGAAGTTGTGGTACTTACGTACAATGCAATATCACTCAGCAGGGAAATCTATGTCATCAGGCCCGTAGCAGCATAATGAGTGGATTCAGGTATGATGATTCTAACTGAAATAAGTCACACAGAAAAAGAAACATCATAAGATATCACTAATACACGGAATGTAAACTTGGCTACACAGGAACTGAATTACAAAACAGAACAGGGTCTCAAATTTAGAAACCCAACTTATGCTTGCTTAAGGGGAAAGGTGAGTTGGGGTGCTGCATAAAACCAGAGATTGAAATGAGCACAGATAAAGTTCCTTAAGCCAAATATGGAAGAGACAAGTGCTACTCCTTGTTCAACGAAATGGACTCAACACCCCATATTAAACGCCTAAGAATGTACCTGACTAGGAAGTATCTTAAAACCTATGGATTGCTATGTCTCCGAAAGAGAATCAAGCGTGTGTACAGGGGCATAAACGCAGCAGTGATAGGATTGGAGAGGTTCGGTGAGCAAATGAAGACCCTTTGAAGTCTTATTGCATGGTACCCATTCCACGGGTCTCAACTCTCCAGGTTTAAGGTATTCTTCCTTCAGCTAAAACATGCATGTGGAACCCAGAGTATGATCAACCGTGTGATCGGGAGACGTGTTCCAATATGTGTCAGTTTTCGTCCCCTGGTACTCGGGTGCAACATTCCAGACGCTTTACTAACACTCTCCCGACTTGGAGAGTCAGTGCCTTTAACCTCCTGTTTGGCCCAGTTTGCAATTTCTGCGGAAGATGAACAGGAATAGGGAGAACCAATGAGAGACTAGCTGGAGGTGTGTGGACGGGCAAATTTAACTCTCATTTCCCACCAGGAAGAGGAATTAACCAAAGGCTCAGCGTGCCGTGCCGGAACCAGATTAGGGCCTGAAGCCATCCTGCGGTGTTGCGGCCAGCTCACGAGAAAGCGAGTTGAAGAAAGGAGCTCAGGGGCACTGTAATTCACAAACCTGCAGAGTTATGAATGACAGCTATCGTCCAAAAATATACTGAAGTAAGGCTGCCAAGAGGACTTGAAAGCGGGGCAGAATTGCAGGAAACCGATTTCAGGAGGTAGACTGGAATTGCATTGAAAGCATAGGAAAAGAGGCAGAACGTCCACAATGATGCACTTGGCCAAAAAGGGCGTATGCGTTTTTTCCTGAATATATTCAGGAAAAAACGCATACGCCCTTTTTGGCCAACCAAGCAAGCTTGCAAAGGAAATCTGCACTACAATGAAGTCTCACTTCCCCCCGCTCAAAAGGGCCATCTGAAAAAAGTGTAAAATCCAGAAAGGCAGGACAGGCCATGGAGAACTGGGAGCCTTGTTATGCTGATGGGCGGGATGTCAATTGCCAACAGCCACTCGGGAGAACTGTATGGTGTTTCCTGAAACATCTAAAAAACAAAGCAACAGAGCCTAGGGCACTTCCACTTATGGTCCTATAGCTTAGGGAAATTAAAATCAAAAAGACACAGCCACCCCAAATGTTGGGACGGCTCTGTTTACAAGAACCTGGTTTATGGTACAAGTTCAATATCGCAGAAACTGAAAAATGGATAAAGAAGTTGTGGTACTTACGTACAATGCAGTATCACTCAGCAATGAAATCTATGTCATCAGGCACATAGCAGCATAATGAGTGGATTCAGGTATGATGATTCTAACTGAAATAAGTCACACAGAAAAAGAAACATCATAAGATATCACTAATACACGGAATGTAACCTTGGCTACACAGGAACTGAATTCCAAAACAGAACAGGGTCTCAAATTTAGAAACCCAACTTATGCTTGCTTAAGGGGAAAGGTGAGTTGGGGTGCTGCATAAAACCAGAGATTGAAATGAGCACAGATAAAGTTCCTTAAGCCAAATATGGAATAGACAAGAGCTACACCTTGCTCAACGAAATGGACTCAACACCCCATATTAAACGCCTAAGAATGTACCTGACTAGGAAGTATCTTAAAACCTATGGATTGCTATGTCTCCGAAAGAGAATCTAGCGTGTGTACAGGGGCATAAACGCAGCAGTGATAGGACTGGAGAGGTTCGGTGAGCAAATGAAGACCCTTTGAAGTCATATTGCATGGTACCCATTCCACGGGTCTCAACTCTCCAGGTTTAAGGTATTCTTCCTTCAGCTAAAACATGCATGTGGAACCCAGAGTATGATCAACCGTGTGATCGGGAGACGTGTTCCAATATGTCTCAGTTTTCGTCCCCTGTTACTCGGGTGCAACATTCCAGACGCTTTACTAACACTCTTCCGACTTGGAGAGTCAGTGCCTTTAACCTCCTGTTTGGCCCAGTTTGCAATTTCTGCGGAAGATGAACAGGAATAGGGAGAACCAATGACAGACTAGCTGGAGGTGTCTGGACGGGCAAATTTAACTCTCATTTCCCACCAGGAAGAGGAATTAACCAAAGGCTCAGCGTGCCGTGCCGGAACCAGATTAGGGCCTGAAGCAATCCTGCGGTGTTGCGGCCAGCCCACGAGAAAGCGAGTTGAAGAAAGGAGCTCAGGAGCACTGTCATTCACAAACCTGCAGAGTTATAAATGACAGATATCGTCCAAAAATATACTGAAGTAAGGCTGCCAAGAGGACTTGAAAGCGGGGCAGAATTGCAGGAAACCGATTTCAGGAGGTAGACTGGAATTGCATTTAAAGCATAGGAAAAGAGGCAGAACGTCCACAATGATGCACTTGGCCAAAAAGGGCGTATGCCTTTTTTCCTGAATATATTCAGGAAAAAAGGCATACGCCCTTTTTGGCCAACCAAGTAAGCTTGCAAAGGAAATCTGCACTACAATGAAGTCTCACTTCCCCCCGGTCAAAAGGGCCATCTGAAAAAAGTGTAAAATCCAGAAAGGCAGGACAGGCCATGGAGAACTGGGAGCCTTGTTATGCTGATGGGCGGGATGTCAATTGCCAACAGCCACTCGGGAGAACTGTATGGTGTTTCCTGAAACATCTAAAAAACAAAGCAACAGAGCCTAGGGCACTTCCACTTATGGTCCTATAGCTTAGGGAAATTAAAATCAAAAAGACACAGCCACCCCAAAGGTTGGGACGGCTCTGTTTACAAGAACCTGATTTACGGTACAAGTTCAATATCGCAGAAAGTGAAAAATGGATAAAGAAGTTGTCGTACTTACTTACAATGCAATATGACTCAGCAAGGATATCTATGTCATCAGACCCGTAGCAGCATAATGAGTGGATTCAGGTATGATGATTCTAACTGAAATAAGTCACACAGAAAAAGAAACATCATAAGATATCACTAATACACGGAATGTAACCTTGGCTACCCAGGAACTGAATTACAGAACACAACAGGGTCTCAAATTAAGAAAACCAACTTATGCTTGCTTAAGGGGAAAGGTGAGTTGGGGTGCTGTATAAAACCAGAGATTGAAATGAGCACAGATAAAGTTCCTTAAGCCAAATATGGAATAGACAAGAGCTACTTCTTGCTCAACGAAATGGACTCAACACCCCATATTAAACGCCTAAGAATGTACCTGACTAGGAAGTATCTTAAAACCTATGGACTGCTATGTCTCCGAAAGAGAATCAAGCGTGTGTACAGGGGCATAAACGCAGCAGTGATAGGATTGGAGAGGTTCGGTGAGCAAATGAAGACCCTTTGAAGTCATATTGCATGGTACCCATTCCACGGGTCTCAACTCTCCAGGTTTAAGGTATTCTTCCTTCAGCTAAAACATGCATGTGGAACCCAGAGTATGATCAACCGTGTGAGTGGGAGACGTGTTCAAATATGTGTCAGTTTTCGTCCCCTGGTACTCGGGTGCAACATTCCAGACGCTTTACTAACACTCTCCCGACTTGGAGAGTCAGTGCCTTTAACCTCCTGTTTGGCCCAGTTTGCAATTTCTGCGGAAGATGAACAGGAATAGGGAGAACCAATGACAGACTAGCTGGAGGTGTCTGGACGGGCAAATTTAACTCTCATTTCCCACCAGGAATGGGAATTAACGAAAGGCTCAGCGTGCCGTGCCGGAACCAGATTAGAGCCTGAAGCAATCCTGCGGTGTTGCGGCCAGCTCACGAGAAAGCGAGTTGAAGAAAGGAGCTCAGGGGCACTGTAATTCACAAACCTGCAGAGTTATAAATGACAGCTATCGTCCAAAAATATACTGAAGTAAGGCTGCCAAGAGGACTTGAAAGCGGGGCAGAATTGCAGGAAACCGATTTCAGGAGGTAGACTGGAATTGCATTGAAAGCATAGGAAAAGAGGCAGAACGTCCACAATGATGCACTTGGCCAAAAAGGGCGTATGCGTTTTTTCCTGAATATATTCAGGAAAAAACGCATACGCCCTTTTTGGCCAACCAAGCAAGCTTGCAAAGGAAATCTGCACTACAATGAAGTCTCACTTCCCCCCGCTCAAAAGGGCCATCTGAAAAAAGTGTAAAATCCAGAAAGGCAGGACAGGCCATGGAGAACTGGGAGCCTTGTTATGCTGATGGGCGGGATGTAAATTGCCAACAGCCACTCGGGAGAAGTGTATGGTGTTTCCTGAAACATCTAAAAAACAAAGCAACAGAGCCTAGGGCACTTCCACTTATGGTCCTATAGCTTAGGGAAATTAAAATCAAAAAGACACAGACACCCCAACGGTTGGGACGGCTCTGTTTACAAGAACCTGGTTTACAGTACAAGTTCAATATCGCAGAAAGTGAAAAATGGATAAAGAAGTTGTGGTACTTACGTAAAATGCAATATCACTCAGCAGTGAAATCTATGTCATCAGGCCCGTAGCAGCATAATGAGTGGATTCAGGTATGATGATTCTAACTGAAATAAGTCACACAGAAAAAGAAACATCATAAGATATCACTAATACACGGAATGTAACCTTGGCTACCCAGGAACTGAATTACAAAACACAACAGGGTCTCAAATTAAGAAAACCAACTTATGCTTGCTTAAGGGGAAAGGTGAGTTGGGGTAATGCATAAAACCAGAGATTGAAATGAGCACAGATAAAGTTCCTTAAGCCAAATATGGAATAGACAAGAGCTACTCCTTGCTCAACGAAATGGACTCAACACCCCATATTAAACGCCTAAGAATGTACCTGACTAGGAAGTATCTTAAAACCTATGGACTGCTATGTCTCCGAAAGAGAATCAAGCGTGTGTACAGGGGCATAAACGCAGCAGTGATAGGATTGGAGAGGTTCGGTGAGCAAATGAAGACCCTTTGAAGTCATATTGCATGGTACCCATTCCACGGGTCTGAACTCTCCAGGTTTAAGGTATTCTTCCTTCAGCTAAAACATGCATGTGGAACCCAGAGTATGATCAACCGTGTGATCGGGAGACGTGTTCCAATATGTCTCAGTTTTCGTCCCCTGGTACTCGGGTGCAACATTCCAGACGCTTTACTAACACTCTCCCGACTTGGAGAGTCAGTGCCTTTAACCTCCTGTTTGGCCCAGTTTGCAATTTCTGCGGAAGATGAACAGGAATAGGGAGAACCAATGACAGACTAGCTGGAGGTGTGTGGACGGGCAAATTTAACTCTCATTTCCCACCAGGAAGGGGAATTAACCAAAGGCTCAGCGTGCCGTGCCGGAACCAGATTAGGGCCTGAAGCAATCCTGCGGTGTTGCGGCCAGCTCACGAGAAAGCGAGTTGAAGAAAGGAGCTCAGGGGCACTGTAATTCACAAACCTGCAGAGTTATAAGTGATGGCTATCGTCCAAAAATATACTGAAGTAAGACTGCCAAGAGGACTTGAAAGCGGGGCAGAATTGCAGGAAACCGATTTCAGGAGATAGACTGGAATTGCATTTAAAGCATAGGAAAAGAGGCAGAACGTCCACAATGATGCACTTGGCCAAAAAGGGCGTATGCGTTTTTTCCTGAATATATTCAGGAAAAAACGCATACGCCCTTTTTGGCCAACCAAGCAAGCTTGCAAAGGAAATCTGCACTACAATGAAGTCTCACTTCCCCCCGGTCAAAAGGGCCATCTGAAAAAAGTGTAAAATCCAGAAAGGCAGGACAGGCCATGGAGAACTGGGAGCCTTGTTATGCTGATGGGCGGGATGTAAATTGCCAACAGCCACTCGGGAGAAGTGTATGGTGTTTCCTGAAACATCTAAAAAACAAAGCAACAGAGCCTATGCACTTCCACTTATGGTCCTATAGCTTAGGGAAATTAAAATCAAAAAGACACAGCCACCCCAAAGGTTGGGACGGCTCTGTTTACAAGAACCTGGTTTACGGTACAAGTTCAATATCGCAGAAAGTGAAAAATGGATAAAGAAGTTGTGGTACTTACGTACAATGCAATATCACTCAGCAAGGAAATCTATGTCATCAGGCCCATAGCAGCATAATGAGTGGATTCAGGTATGATGATTCTAACTGAAATAAGTCACACAGAAAAAGAAACATCATAAGATATCACTAATACACGGAATGTAAACTTGGCTACACAGGAACTTAATTACAAAACAGAACACGGTCTCAAATTTAGAAACCCAACTTATGCTTGCTTAAGGGGAAAGGTGAGTTGGGGTGCTGCATAAAACCAGAGATTGAAATGAGCACAGATAAAGTTCCTTAAGCCAAATATGGAAGAGACAAGAGCTACTCCTTGTTCAACGAAATGGACTCAACACCCCATATTAAACGCCTAAGAATGTACCTGACTAGGAAGTATCTTAAAACCTATGGATTGCTATGTCTCCGAAAGAGAATCAAGCGTGTGTACAGGGGCATAAACGCAGCAGTGATAGGATTGGAGAGGTTCGGTGAGCAAATGAAGACCCTTTGAAGTCATATTGCATGGTACCCATTCCACGGGTCTCAACTCTCCAGGTTTAAGGTATTCTTCCTTCAGCTAAAACATGCATGTGGAACCCAGAGTATGATCAACCGTGTGATCGGGAGACGTGTTCCAATATGTGTCAGTTTTCGTCCCCTGGTACTCGGGTGCAACATTCCAGACGCTTTACTAACACTCTCCCGACTTGGAGAGTCAGTGCCTTTAACCTCCTGTTTGGCCCAGTTTGCAATTTCTGCGGAAGATGAACAGGAATAGGGAGAACCAATGACAGACTAGCTGGAGGTGTCTGGACGGGCAAATTTAACTCTCATTTCCCACCAGGAAGAGGAATTAACCAAAGGCTCAGTGTGCCGTGCCGGAACCAGAATAGGGCCTGAAGCCATCCTGCGGTGTTGCGGCCAGCTCACGAGAAAGCGAGTTGAAGAAAGGAGCTCAGGGGCACTGTAATTCACAAACCTGCAGAGTTATAAATGACAGCTATCGTCCAAAAATATACTGAAGTAAGGCTGCCAAGAGGACTTGAAAGCGGGGCAGAATTGCAGGAAACCGATTTCAGGAGGTAGACTGGAATTGCATTGAAAGCATAGGAAAAGAGGCAGAACGTCCACAATGATGCACTTGGCCAAAAAGGGCGTATGTGTTTTTTCCTGAATATATACAGGAAAAAACGCATACGCCCTTTTTGGCCAACCAAGCAAGCTTGCAAAGGAAATCTGCACTACAATGAAGTCTCACTTCCCCCCGGTCAAAAGGGCCATCTGAAAAAAGTGTAAAATCCAGAAAGGCAGGACAGGCCATGGAGAACTGGGAGCCTTGTTATGCTGATGGGCGGGATGTAAATTGCCAACAGCCACTCAGAAGAAGTGTATGGTGTTTCCTGAAACATCTAAAAAACAAATAACAGAGCCTAGGGCACTTCCACTTATGGTCCTATAGCTTAGGGAAATTAAAATCAAAAAGACACAGCCACCCCAAAGGTTGGGACGGCTCTGTTTACAAGAACCTGATTTACGGTACAAGTTCAATATCGCAGAAAGTGAAAAATGGATAAAGAAGTTGTGGTACTTACGTACAATGCAATATCACTCAGCAAGGAAATCTACGTCATCAGGCCCGTAGCAGCATAATGAGTGGATTCAGGTATGATGATTCTAACTGAAATAAGTCACACAGAAAAAGAAACATCATAAGATATCACTAATACACGGAATGTAAACTTGGCTACACAGGAACTGAATTACAAAACACAACAGGGTCTCAAATTAAGAAAAACAACTTATGCTTCCTTAAGGGGAAAGGTGAGTTGGGGTAATGCATAAAACCAGAGATTGAAATGAGCACAGATAAAGTTCCTTAAGCCAAATATGGAATAGACAAGAGCTACTCCTTGCTCAACGAAATGGACTCAACACCCCATATTAAACGCCTAAGAATGTACCTGACTAGGAAGTATCGTAAAACCTATGGACTGCTATGTCTCCGAAAGAGAATCAAGCGTGTGTACAGGGGCATAAACGCAGCAGTGATAGGATTGGAGAGGTTCGGTGAGCAAATGAAGACCCTTTGAAGACATATTGCATGGTACCCATTCCACGGGTCTCAACTTTCCAGGTTTAAGGTATTCTTCCTTCAGCTAAAACATGCATGTGGAACCCAGAGTATGATCAACCGTGTGAGCGGGAGACGTGTTCCAATATGTCTCAGTTTTCGTCCCCTGGTACTCGGGTGCAACATTCCAGACGCTTTACTAACACTCTCCCGACTTGGAGAGTCAGTGCCTTTAACCTCCTGTTTGGCCCAGTTTGCAATTTCTGCGGAAGATGAACAGGGATAGGGAGAACCAATGACAGACTAGCTGGAGGTGTCTGGACGGGCAAATTTAACTCTCATTTCCCACCAGGAAGGGGAATTAAACAAAGGCTCAGCGTGCCGTGCCGGAACCAGATTAGGGCCTGAAGCACTCCTGCGGTGTTGCGGCCAGCTCACGAGAAAGCGAGTTGAAGAAAGGAGCTCAGGGGCACTGTAATTCACAAACCTGCAGAGTTATAAATGACAGCTATCGTCCAAAAATATACTGAAGTAAGGCTGCCAAGAGGACTTGAAAGCGGGGCAGAATTGCAGGAAACCGATTTCAGGAGGTAGACTGGAATTGCATTTAAAGCATAGGAAAAGAGGCAGAACGTCCACAATGATGCACTTGGCCAAAAAGGGCGTATGCGTTTTTTCCTGAATATATTCAGGAAAAAACGCATACGCCCTTTTTGGCCAACCAAGCAAGCTTGCAAAGGAAATCTGCACTACAATGAAGTCTAACTTCCCCCCGGTCAAAAGGGCCATCTGAAAAAAGTGTAAAATCCAGAAAGGCAGGACAGGCCATGGAGAACTGGGAGCCTTGTTACGCTGATGGGCGGGATGTCAATTGCCAACAGCCACTCGGGAGAAGTGTATGGTGTTTCCTGAAACATCTAAAAAACAAAGCAACAGAGCCTAGGGCACTTCCACTTATGGTCCTATAGCTTAGGGAAATTAAAATCAAAAAGACACAGCCACCCCAAAGGTTGGGACGGCTCTGTTTACAAGAACCTGATTTACGGTACAAGTTCAATATCGCAGAAAGTGAAAAATGGATAAAGAAGTTGTGGTACTTACGTACAATGCAATATCACTCAGCAAGGAAATCTATGTCATCAGGCCCGTAGCAGCATAATGAGTGGATTCAGGTACGATGATTCTAACTGAAATAAGTCACACAGAAAAAGAAACATCATAAGATATCACTAATACACGGAATGTAAACTTGGCTACACAGGAACTGAATTACAAAACAGAACAGGGTCTCAAATTTAGAAACCCAACTTATGCTTGCTTAAGGGGAAAGGTGAGTTGGGGTGCTGCATAAAACCAGAGATTGAAATGAGCACAGATAAAGTTCCTTAAGCCAAATATGGAATAGACAAGAGCTACTCCTTGCTCAACGAAATGGACTCAACACCCCATATTAAACGCCTAAGAATGTACCTGACTAGGAAGTATCTTAAAACCTATGGACTGCTATGTCTCCGAAAGAGAATCAAGCGTGTGTACAGGGGCATAAACGCAGCAGTGATAGGACTGGAGAGGTTCGGTGAGCAAATGAAGACCCTTTGAAGTCATATTGCATGGTACCCATTCCACGGGTCTCAACTATCTAGGTTTAAGGTATTCTTCCTTCAGCTAAAACATGCATGTGGAACCCAGAGTATGATCAACCGTGTGATCGGGAGACGTGTTCCAATATGTGTCAGTTTTCGTCCCCTGGTACTCGGGTGCAACATTCCAGACGCTTTACTAACACTCTCCCGACTTGGAGAGTCAGTGCCTTTAACCTCCTGTTTGGCCCAGTTTGCAATTTCTGCGGAAGATGAACAGGAATAGGGAGAACCAATGACAGACTAGCTGGAGGTGTCTGGACGGGCAAATTTAACTCTCATTTCCCATCAGGAAGAGGAATTAACCAAAGGCTCAGCGTGCCGTGCCGGAACCAGATTAGGGCCTGAAGCCATCCTGCGGTGTTGCGGCCAGCTCACGAGAAAGCGAGTTGAAGAAAGGAGCTCAGGGGCACTGTAATTCACAAACCTGCAGAGTTATAAATGACAGCTATCGTCCAAAAATATACTGAAGTAAGGCTGCCAAGAGGACTTGAAAGCGGGGCAGAATTGCAGGAAACCGATTTCAGGAGGTAGACTGGAATTGCATTGAAAGCATAGGAAAAGAGGCAGAACGTCCACAATGATGCACTTGGCCAAAAAGTGCGTATGCGTTTTTTCCTGAATATATTCAGGAAAAAACGCATACGCCCTTTTTGGCCAACCAAGCAAGCTTGCAAAGGAAATCTGCACTACAATGAAGTCTCATTTCCCCCCGGTCCAAAGGGCCATCTGAAAAAAGTGTAAAATCCAGAAAGGCAGGACAGGCCATGGAGAACTGGGAGCCTTGTTACGCTGATGGGCGGGATGTAAATTGCCAACAGCCACTCGGAAGAAGTGTATGGTGTTTCCTGAAACATCTAAAAAACAAAGCAACAGAGGCTAGGGCACTTCCACTTATGGTCCTATAAATTAGGGAAATTAAAATCAAAAGACACAGCCACCCCAAAGGTTGGGACGGCTCTGTTTACAAGAACCTGGTTTACGGTACAAGTTCAATATCGCAGAAAGTGAAAAATGGATAAAGAAGTTGTGGTACTTACGTACAATGCAATATCACTCAGCAATGAAATCTATGTCATCAGCCCCGTAGCAGCATAATGAGTGGATTCAGGTATGATGATTCTAACTGAAATAAGTCACACAGGAAAAGAAACATCATAAGATATCACTAATACACGGAATGTAAACTTGGCTACATAGGAACTGAATTACAAAACAGAACAGGGTCTCAAATTTAGAAAACCAACTTATGCTTGCTTAAGGGGAAAGGTGAGTTGGGGTAATGCATAAAACCAGAGATTGAAATGAGCACAGATAAAGTTCCTTAAGCCAAATATGGAATAGACAAGAGCTACTCCTTGCTCAACGAAATGGACTCAACACCCCATATTAAACGCCTAAGAATGTACCTGACTAGGAAGTATCTTAAAACCTATGGACTGCTATGTCTCCGAAAGAGAATCAAGCGTGTGTACAGGGGCATAAACGCAGCAGTGATAGGATTGGAGAGGTTCGGTGAGCAAATGAAGACCCTTTGAAGTCATATTGCATGGTACCCATTCCACGGGTCTGAACTCTCCAGGTTTAAGGTATTCTTCCTTCAGCTAAAACATGCATGTGGAACCCAGAGTATGATCAACCGTGTGATCGGGAGACGTGTTCCAATATGTCTCAGTTTTCGTCCCCTGGTACTCGGGTGCAACATTCCAGACGCTTTACTAACACTCTCCCGACTTGGAGAGTCAGTGCCTTTAACCTCCTGTTTGGCCCAGTTTGCAATTTCTGCGGAAGATGAACAGGAATAGGGAGAACCAATGACAGACTAGCTGGAGGTGTCTGGACGGGCAAATTTAACTCTCATTTCCCACCAGGAAGGGGAATTAACCAAAGGCTCAGCGTGCCGTGCCGGAACCAGATTAGGGCCTGAAGCAATCCTGCGGTGTTGCGGCCAGCTCACGAGAAAGCGACTTGAAGAAAGGAGCTCAGGGGCACTGTAATTCACAAACCTGCAGAGTTATAAGTGATGGCTATCGTCCAAAAATATACTGAAGTAAGACTGCCAAGAGGACTTGAAAGCGGGGCAGAATTGCAGGAAACCGATTTCAGGAGATAGACTGGAATTGCATTTAAAGCATAGGAAAAGAGGCAGAACGTCCACAATGATGCACTTGGCCAAAAAGGGCGTATGCGTTTTTTCCTGAATATATTCAGGAAAAAACGCATACGCCCTTTTTGGCCAACCAAGCAAGCTTGCAAAGGAAATCTGCACTACAATGAAGTCTCACTTCCCCCCGGTCAAAAGGGCCATCTGAAAAAAGTGTAAAATCCAGAAAGGCAGGACAGGCCATGGAGAACTGGGAGCCTTGTTATGCTGATGGGCGGTATGTAAATTGCCAACAGCCACTCGGGAGAAGTGTATGGTGTTTCCTGAAACATCTAAAAAACAAAGCAACAGAGCCTATGCACTTCCACTTATGGTCCTATAGCTTAGGGAAATTAAAATCAAAAAGACACAGCCACCCCAAAGGTTGGGACGGCTCTGTTTACAAGAACCTGGTTTACGGTACAAGTTCAATATCGCAGAAAGTGAAAAATGGATAAAGAAGTTGTGGTACTTACGTACAATGCAATATCACTCAGCAAGGAAATCTATGTCATCAGGCCCATAGCAGCATAATGAGTGGATTCAGGTATGATGATTCTAACTGAAATAAGTCACACAGAAAAAGAAACATCATAAGATATCACTAATACACGGAATGTAAACTTGGCTACACAGGAACTTAATTACAAAACAGAACACGGTCTCAAATTTAGAAACCCAACTTATGCTTGCTTAAGGGGAAAGGTGAGTTGGGGTGCTGCATAAAACCAGAGATTGAAATGAGCACAGATAAAGTTCCTTAAGCCAAATATGGAAGAGACAAGAGCTACTCCTTGTTCAACGAAATGGACTCAACACCCCATATTAAACGCCTAAGAATGTACCTGACTAGGAAGTATCTTAAAACCTATGGATTGCTATGTCTCCGAAAGAGAATCAAGCGTGTGTACAGGGGCATAAACGCAGCAGTGATAGGATTGGAGAGGTTCGGTGAGCAAATGAAGACCCTTTGAAGTCATATTGCATGGTACCCATTCCACGGGTCTCAACTCTCCAGGTTTAAGGTATTCTTCCTTCAGCTAAAACATGCATGTGGAACCCAGAGTATGATCAACCGTGTGATCGGGAGACGTGTTCCAATATGTGTCAGTTTTCGTCCCCTGGTACTCGGGTGCAACATTCCAGACGCTTTACTAACACTCTCCCGACTTGGAGAGTCAGTGCCTTTAACCTCCTGTTTGGCCCAGTTTGCAATTTCTGCGGAAGATGAACAGGAATAGGGAGAACCAATGACAGACTAGCTGGAGGTGTCTGGACGGGCAAATTTAACTCTCATTTCCCACCAGGAAGAGGAATTAACCAAAGGCTCAGTGTGCCGTGCCGGAACCAGAATAGGGCCTGAAGCCATCCTGCGGTGTTGCGGCCAGCTCACGAGAAAGCGAGTTGAAGAAAGGAGCTCAGGGGCACTGTAATTCACAAACCTGCAGAGTTATAAATGACAGCTATCGTCCAAAAATATACTGAAGTAAGGCTGCCAAGAGGACTTGAAAGCGGGGCAGAATTGCAGGAAACCGATTTCAGGAGGTAGACTGGAATTGCATTGAAAGCATAGGAAAAGAGGCAGAACGTCCACAATGATGCACTTGGACAAAAAGGGCGTATGTGTTTTTTCCTGAATATATACAGGAAAAAACGCATACGCCCTTTTTGGCCAACCAAGCAAGCTTGCAAAGGAAATCTGCACTACAATGAAGTCTCACTTCCCCCCGGTCAAAAGGGCCATCTGAAAAAAGTGTAAAATCCAGAAAGGCAGGACAGGCCATGGAGAACTGGGAGCCTTGTTATGCTGATGGGCGGGATGTAAATTGCCAACAGCCACTCAGAAGAAGTGTATGGTGTTTCCTGAAACATCTAAAAAACAAATAACAGAGCCTAGGGCACTTCCACTTATGGTCCTATAGCTTAGGGAAATTAAAATCAAAAAGACACAGCCACCCCAAAAGTTGGGACGGCTCTGTTTACAAGAACCTGATTTACGGTACAAGTTCAATATCGCAGAAAGTGAAAAATGGATAAAGAAGTTGTGGTACTTACGTACAATGCAATATCACTCAGCAAGGAAATCTATGTCATCAGGCCCGTAGCAGCATAATGAGTGGATTCAGGTATGATGATTCTAACTGAAATAAGTCACACAGAAAAAGAAACATCATAAGATATCACTAATACACGGAATGTAAACTTGGCTACACAGGAACTGAATTACAAAACACAACAGGGTCTCAAATTAAGAAAAACAACTTATGCTTCCTTAAGGGGAAAGGTGAGTTGGGGTAATGCATAAAACCAGAGATTGAAATGAGCACAGATAAAGTTCCTTAAGCCAAATATGGAATAGACAAGAGCTACTCCTTGCTCAACGAAATGGACTCAACACCCCATATTAAACGCCTAAGAATGTACCTGACTAGGAAGTATCGTAAAACCTATGGACTGCTATGTCTCCGAAAGAGAATCAAGCGTGTGTACAGGGGCATAAACGCAGCAGTGATAGGATTGGAGAGGTTCGGTGAGCAAATGAAGACCCTTTGAAGACATATTGCATGGTACCCATTCCACGGGTCTCAACTTTCCAGGTTTAAGGTATTCTTCCTTCAGCTAAAACATGCATGTGGAACCCAGAGTATGATCAACCGTGTGAGCGGGAGACGTGTTCCAATATGTCTCAGTTTTCGTCCCCTGGTACTCGGGTGCAACATTCCAGACGCTTTACTAACACTCTCCCGACTTGGAGAGTCAGTGCCTTTAACCTCCTGTTTGGCCCAGTTTGCAATTTCTGCGGAAGATGAACAGGAATAGGGAGAACCAATGACAGACTAGCTGGAGGTGTCTGGACGGGCAAATTTAACTCTCATTTCCCACCAGGAAGGGGAATTAAACAAAGGCTCAGCGTGCCGTGCCGGAACCAGATTAGGGCCTGAAGCACTCCTGCGGTGTTGCGGCCAGCTCACGAGAAAGCGAGTTGAAGAAAGGAGCTCAGGGGCACTGTAATTCACAAACCTGCAGAGTTATAAATGACAGCTATCGTCCAAAAATATACTGAAGTAAGGCTGCCAAGAGGACTTGAAAGCGGGGCAGAATTGCAGGAAACCGATTTCAGGAGGTAGACTGGAATTGCATTTAAAGCATAGGAAAAGAGGCAGAACGTCCACAATGATGCACTTGGCCAAAAAGGGCGTATGCGTTTTTTCCTGAATATATTCAGGAAAAAACGCATACGCCCTTTTTGGCCAACCAAGCAAGCTTGCAAAGGAAATCTGCACTACAATGAAGTCTAACTTCCCCCCAGTCAAAAGGGCCATCTGAAAAAAGTGTAAAATCCAGAAAGGCAGGACAGGCCATGGAGAACTGGGAGCCTTGTTATGCTGATGGGCGGGATGTCAATTGCCAACAGCCACTCGGGAGAAGTGTATGGTGTTTCCTGAAACATCTAAAAAACAAAGCAACAGAGCCTAGGGCACTTCCACTTATGGTCCTATAGCTTAGGGAAATTAAAATCAAAAAGACACAGCCACCCCAAAGGTTGGGACGGCTCTGTTTACAAGAACCTGATTTACGGTACAAGTTCAATATTGCAGAAAGTGAAAAATGGATAAAGAAGTTGTGGTACTTACGTACAATGCAATATCACTCAGCAAGGAAATCTATGTCATCAGGCCCATAGCAGCATAATGAGTGGATTCAGGTATGATGATTCTAACTGAAATAAGTCACACAGAAAAAGAAACATCATAAGATATCACTAATACACGGAATGTAAACTTGGCTACACAGGAACTGAATTACAAAACAGAACAGGGTCTCAAATTTAGAAACCCAACTTATGCTTGCTTAAGGGGAAAGGTGAGTTGGGGTGCTGCATAAAACCAGAGATTGAAATGAGCACAGATAAAGTTCCTTAAGCCAAATATGGAATAGACAAGAGCTACTCCTTGCTCAACGAAATGGACTCAACACCCCATATTAAACGCCTAAGAATGTACCTGACTAGGAAGTATCTTAAAACCTATGGACTGCTATGTCTCCGAAAGAGAATCAAGCGTGTGTACAGGGGCATAAACGCAGCAGTGATAGGACTGGAGAGGTTCGGTGAGCAAATGAAGACCCTTTGAAGTCATATTGCATGGTACCCATTCCACGGGTCTCAACTATCTAGGTTTAAGGTATTCTTCCTTCAGCTAAAACATGCATGTGGAACCCAGAGTATGATCAACCGTGTGATCGGGAGACGTGTTCCAATATGTGTCAGTTTTCGTCCCCTGGTACTCGGGTGCAACATTCCAGACGCTTTACTAACACTCTCCCGACTTGGAGAGTCAGTGCCTTTAACCTCCTGTTTGGCCCAGTTTGCAATTTCTGCGGAAGATGAACAGGAATAGGGAGAACCAATGACAGACTAGCTGGAGGTGTCTGGACGGGCAAATTTAACTCTCATTTCCCACCAGGAAGAGGAATTAACCAAAGGCTCAGCGTGCCATGCCGGAACCAGAATAGGGCCTGAAGCCATCCTGCGGTGTTGCGGCCAGCTCACGAGAAAGCGAGTTGAAGAAAGGAGCTCAGGGGCACTGTAATTCACAAACCTGCAGAGTTATAAATGACAGCTATCGTCCAAAAATATACTGAAGTAAGGCTGCCAAGAGGACTTGAAAGCGGGGCAGAATTGCAGGAAACCGATTTCAGGAGGTAGACTGGAATTGCATTGAAAGCATAGGAAAAGAGGCAGAACGTCCACAATGATGCACTTGGCCAAAAAGGGCGTATGCGTTTTTTCCTGAATATATACAGGAAAAAACGTATACGCCCTTTTTGGCCAACCAAGCAAGCTTGCAAAGGAAATCTGCACTACAATGAAGTCTCACTTCCCCCCGGTCAAAAGGGCCATCTGAAAAAAGTGTAAAATCCAGAAAGGCAGAACAGGCCATGGAGAACTGGGAGCCTTGTTATGCTGATGGGCGGGATGTAAATTGCCAACAGCCACTCAGAAGAAGTGTATGGTGTTTCCTAAAACATCTAAAAAACAAATAACAAAGCCTAGGGCACTTCCACTTATGGTCCTATAGCTTAGGGAAATTAAAATCAAAAAGACACAGCCACCCCAAATGTTGGGACGGCTCTGTTTACAAGAACCTGATTTACGGTACAAGTTCAATATCGCAGAAAGTGAAAAATGGATAAAGAAGTTGTGGTACTTACGTACAATGCAATATCACTCAGCAAGGAAATCTATGTCATCAGGCCCGTAGCAGCATAATGAGTGGATTCAGGTATGATGATTCTAACTGAAATAAGTCACACAGAAAAAGAAACATCATAAGATATCACTAATACACGGAATGTAAACTTGGCTACACAGGAACTGAATTACAAAACACAACAGGGTCTCAAATTAAGAAAAACAACTTATGCTTCCTTAAGGGGAAAGGTGAGTTGGGGTAATGCATAAAACCAGAGATTGAAATGAGCACAGATAAAGTTCCTTAAGCCAAATATGGAATAGACAAGAGCTACTCCTTGCTCAACGAAATGGACTCAACACCCCATATTAAACGCCTAAGAATGTACCTGACTAGGAAGTATCGTAAAACCTATGGACTGCTATGTCTCCGAAAGAGAATCAAGCGTGTGTACAGGGGCATAAACGCAGCAGTGATAGGATTGGAGAGGTTCGGTGAGCAAATGAAGACCCTTTGAAGACATATTGCATGGTACCCATTCCACGGGTCTCAACTTTCCAGGTTTAAGGTATTCTTCCTTCAGCTAAAACATGCATGTGGAACCCAGAGTATGATCAACCGTGTGATCGGGAGACGTGTTCCAATATGTCTCAGTTTTCGTCCCCTGGTACTCGGGTGCAACATTCCAGACGCTTTACTAACACTCTCCCGACTTGGAGAGTCAGTGCCTTTAACCTCCTGTTTGGCCCAGTTTGCAATTTCTGCGGAAGATGAACAGGAATAGGGAGAACCAATGACAGACTAGCTGGAGGTGTCTGGACGGGCAAATTTAACTCTCATTTCCCACCAGGAAGGGGAATTAAACAAAGGCTCAGCGTGCCGTGCCGGAACCAGATTAGGGCCGAAGCACTCCTGCGGTGTTGCGGCCAGCTCACGAGAAAGCGAGTTGAAGAAAGGAGCTCAGGGGCACTGTAATTCACAAACCTGCAGAGTTATAAATGACAGCTATCGTCCAAAAATATACTGAAGTAAGGCTGCCAAGAGGACTTGAAAGCGGGGCAGAATTGCAGGAACCCGATTTCAGGAGGTAGACTGGAATTGCATTTAAAGCATAGGAAAAGAGGCAGAACGTCCACAATGATGCACTTGGCCAAAAAGGGCGTATGTGTTTTTTCCTGAATATATACAGGAAAAAACGCATACGCCCTTTTTGGACAACCAAGCAAGCTTGCAAAGGAAATCTGCACTACAATGAAGTGTCACTTCCCCCCAGTCAAAAGGGCCATCTGAAAAAAGTGTAAAATCCAGAAAGGCAGGACAGGCCATGGAGAACTGGGAGCCTTGTTATGCTGATGGGCGGGATGTCAATTGCCAACAGCCACTCGGGAGAAGTGTATGGTGTTTCCTGAAACATCTAAAAAACAAAGCAACAGAGCCTAGGGCACTTCCACTTATGGTCCTATAGCTTAGGGAAATTAAAATCAAAAAGACACAGCCACCCCAAAGGTTGGGACGGCTCTGTTTACAAGAACCTGATTTACGGTACAAGTTCAATATCGCAGAAAGTGAAAAATGGATAAAGAAGTTGTGGTACTTACGTACAATGCAATATCACTCAGCAAGGAAATCTATGTCATCAGGCCCGTAGCAGCATAATGAGTGGATTCAGGTATGATGATTCTAACTGAAATAAGTCACACAGAAAAAGAAACATCATAAGATATCACTAATACACGGAATGTAAACTTGGCTACACAGGAACTGAATTACAAAACAGAACAGGGTCTCAAATTAAGAAAAACAACTTATGCTTCCTTAAGGGGAAAGGTGAGTTGGGGTGCTGCATAAAACCAGAGATTGAAATGAGCACAGATAAAGTTCCTTAAGCCAAATATGGAATAGACAAGAGCTACTCCTTGCTCAACGAAATGGACTCAACACCCCATATTAAACGCCTAAGAATGTACCTGACTAGGTAGTATCTTAAAACCTATGGACTGCTATGTCTCCGAAAGAGAATCAAGCGTGTGTACAGGGGCATAAACGCAGCAGTGATAGGACTGGAGAGGTTCGGTGAGCAAATGAAGACCCTTTGAAGTCATATTGCATGGTACCCATTCCACGGGTCTCAACTATCTAGGTTTAAGGTATTCTTCCTTCAGCTAAAACATGCATGTGGAACCCAGAGTATGATCAACCGTGTGATCGGGAGACGTGTTCCAATATGTGTCAGTTTTCACCCCCTGGTACTCGGGTGCAACATTCCAGACGCTTTACTAACACTCTCCCGACTTGGAGAGTCAGTGCCTTTAACCTCCTGTTTGGCCCAGTTTGCAATTTCTGCGGAAGATGAACAGGAATAGGGAGAACCAATGACAGACTAGCTGGAGGTGTCTGGACGGGCAAATTTAACTCTCATTTCCCACCAGGAAGAGGAATTAACCAAAGGCTCAGCGTGCCGTGCCGGAACCAGATTAGGGCCTGAAGCCATCCTGCGGTGTTGCGGCCAGCTCACGAGAAAGCGAGTTGAAGAAAGGAGCTCAGGGGCACTGTAATTCACAAACTTGCAGAGTTATAAATGACAGCTATCGTCCAAAAATATACTGAAGTAAGGCTGCCAAGAGGACTTGAAAGCGCGGCAGAACAGCAGGAAACCGATTTCAGGAGGTAGACTGGAATTGCATTTAAAGCATAGGAAAAGAGGAAGAACGTCCACAATGATGCACTTGGCCAAAAGGGCGTATGTGTTTTTTCCTGAATATATTCAGGAAAAAACGCATACGCCCATTTTGGCCAACCAAGCAAGCTTGCAAAGGAAATCTGCACTACAATGAAGTCTCACTTCCCCGCGGTCAAAAGGGCCATCTGAAAAAAGTGTAAAATCCAGAAAGGCAGGACAGGCCATGGAGAACTGGGAGCCTTGTTATGCTGATGGGCGGGATGTAAATTGCCAACAGCCACTCGGGAGAAGTGTATGGTGTTTCCTGAAACATCTAAAAAACAAAGCACCAGAGCCTAGGGCACTTCCACTTATGGTCCTATAGCTTAGGGAAATTAGAGTCAAAAAGACACAGCCACCCCAAAGGTTGGGACGGCTCTGTTTACAAGAACCTGGTTTACGGTACAAGTTCAATATCGCAGAAAGTGAAAAATGGATAAAGAAGTTGTGGTACTTACGTACAATGCAATATCACTCAGCAAGGAAATCTATGTCATCAGGCCCGTAGCAGCATAATGAGTGGATTCAGGTATGATGATTCTAACTGAAATAAGTCACACAGAAAAAGAAACATCATAAGATATCACTAATACACGGAATGTAAACTTGGCTACACAGGAACTGAATTCCAAAACAGAGCAGTGTCTCAAATTTAGAAAACCAACTTATGCTTCCTTAAGGGGAAAGGTGAGTTGGGGTAATGCATAAAACCACAGATTGAAGTGAGCACATATAAAGTTCCTTAAGCCAAATATGGAATAGACAAGAGCTACTCCTTGCTCAAGGAAATGGACTCAACACCCCATATTAAACGCCTAAGAATGTACCTGACTAGGAAGTATCTTAAAACCTATGGACTGCTATGTCTCCAAAAGATAATCAAGCGTGTGTACAGGGGCATAAACGCAGCAGTGATAGGACTGGAGAGGTTCGGTGAGCAAATGAAGACCCTTTGAAGTCATATTGCATGGTACCCATTCCACGGGTCTCAACTATCTAGGTTTAAGGTATTCTTCCTTCAGCTAAAACATGCATGTGGAACCCAGAGTATGATCAACCGTGTGATCGGGAGACGTGTTCCAATATGTGTCAGTTTTCACCCCCTGGTACTCGGGTGCAACATTCCAGACGCTTTACTAACACTCTCCCGACTTGGAGAGTCAGTGCCTTTAACCTCCTGTTTGGCCCAGTTTGCAATTTCTGCGGAAGATGAACAGGAATAGGGAGAACCAATGACAGACTAGCTGGAGGTGTCTGGACGGGCAAATTTAACTCTCATTTCCCACCAGGAAGAGGAATTAACCAAAGGCTCAGCGTGCCGTGCCGGAACCAGATTAGGGCCTGAAGCCATCCTGCGGTGTTGCGGCCAGCTCACGAGAAAGCGAGTTGAAGAAAGGAGCTCAGGGGCACTGTAATTCACAAACTTGCAGAGTTATAAATGACAGCTATCGTCCAAAAATATACTGAAGTAAGGCTGCCAAGAGGACTTGAAAGCGCGGCAGAACAGCAGGAAACCGATTTCAGGAGGTAGACTGGAATTGCATTTAAAGCATAGGAAAAGAGGAAGAACGTCCACAATGATGCACTTGGCCAAAAGGGCGTATGTGTTTTTTCCTGAATATATTCAGGAAAAAACGCATACGCCCATTTTGGCCAACCAAGCAAGCTTGCAAAGGAAATCTGCACTACAATGAAGTCTCACTTCCCCGCGGTCAAAAGGGCCATCTGAAAAAAGTGTAAAATCCAGAAAGGCAGGACAGGCCATGGAGAACTGGGAGCCTTGTTATGCTGATGGGCGGGATGTAAATTGCCAACAGCCACTCGGGAGAAGTGTATGGTGTTTCCTGAAACATCTAAAAAACAAAGCACCAGAGCCTAGGGCACTTCCACTTATGGTCCTATAGCTTAGGGAAATTAGAGTCAAAAAGACACAGCCACCCCAAAGGTTGGGACGGCTCTGTTTACAAGAACCTGGTTTACGGTACAAGTTCAATATCGCAGAAAGTGAAAAATGGATAAAGAAGTTGTGGTACTTACGTACAATGCAATATCACTCAGCAAGGAAATCTATGTCATCAGGCCCGTAGCAGCATAATGAGTGGATTCAGGTATGATGATTCTAACTGAAATAAGTCACACAGAAAAAGAAACATCATAAGATATCACTAATACACGGAATGTAAACTTGGCTACACAGGAACTGAATTCCAAAACAGAGCAGTGTCTCAAATTTAGAAAACCAACTTATGCTTCCTTAAGGGGAAAGGTGAGTTGGGGTAATGCATAAAACCACAGATTGAAGTGAGCACATATAAAGTTCCTTAAGCCAAATATGGAATAGACAAGAGCTACTCCTTGCTCAAGGAAATGGACTCAACACCCCATATTAAACGCCTAAGAATGTACCTGACTAGGAAGTATCTTAAAACCTATGGACTGCTATGTCTCCAAAAGATAATCAAGCGTGTGTACAGGGGCATAAACGCAGCAGTGATAGGACTGGAGAGGTTCGGTGAGCAAATGAAGACCCTTTGAAGTCATATTGCATGGTACCCATTCCACGGGTCTCAACTATCTAGGTTTAAGGTATTCTTCCTTCAGCTAAAACATGCATGTGGAACCCAGAGTATGATCAACCGTGTGATCGGGAGACGTGTTCCAATATGTGTCAGTTTTCGCCCCCTGGTACTCGGGTGCAACATTCCAGACGCTTTACTAACACTCTCCCGACTTGGAGAGTCAGTGCCTTTAACCTCCTGTTTGGCCCAGTTTGCAATTTCTGCGGAAGATGAACAGGAATAGGGAGAACCAATGACAGACTAGCTGGAGGTGTCTGGACGGGCAAATTTAACTCTCATTTCCCACCAGGAAGAGGAATTAACCAAAGGCTCAGCGTGCCGTGCCGGAACCAGATTAGGGCCTGAAGCCATCCTGCGGTGTTGCGGCCAGCTCACGAGAAAGCGAGTTGAAGAAAGGAGCTCAGGGGCACTGTAATTCACAAACCTGCAGAGTTATAAATGACAGCTATCGTCCAAAAATATACTGAAGTAAGGCTGCCAAGAGGACTTGAAAGCGCGGCAGAAAAGCAGGAAACCGATTTCAGGAGGTAGACTGGAATTGCATTTAAAGCATAGGAAAAGAGGCAGAACGTCCACAATGATGCACTTGGCCAAAAGGGCGTATGTGTTTTTTCCTGAATATATTCATGAAAAAACGCATACGCCCATTTTGGCCAACCAAGCAAGCTTGCAAAGGAAATCTGCACTACAATGAAGTCTCACTTCCCCGCGGTCAAAAGGGCCATCTGAAAAAAGTGTAAAATCCAGAAAGGCAGGACAGGCCATGGAGAACTGGGAGCCTTGTTATGCTGATGGGCGGGATGTCAATTGCCAACAGCCACTCGGGAGAAGTGTATGGTGTTTCCTGAAACATCTAAAAAACAAAGCAACAGAGCCTAGGGCACTTCCACTTATGGTCCTATAGCTTAGGGAAATTAAAGTCAAAAAGACACAGCCACCCCAAAGGTTGGGACGGCTCTGTTTACAAGAACCTGGTTTACGGTACAAGTTCAATATCGCAGAAAGTGAAAAATGGATAAAGAAGTTGTGGTACTTACGTACAATGCAATATCACTCAGCAAGGAAATCTATGTCATCAGGCCCGTAGCAGCATAATGAGTGGATTCAGGTATGATGATTCTAACTGAAATAAGTCACACAGAAAAAGAAACATCATAAGATATCACTAATACACGGAATGTAAACTTGGCTACACAGGAACTGAATTCCAAAACAGAACAGGGTCTCAAATTTAGAAAACCAACTTATGCTTCCTTAAGGGGAAAGGTGAGTTGGGGTAATGCATAAAACCAGAGATTGAAGTGAGCACATATAAAGTTCCTTAAGCCAAATATGGAATAGACAAGAGCTACTCCTTGCTCAAGGAAATGGACTCAACACCCCATATTAAACGCCTAAGAATGTACCTGACTAGGAAGTATCTTAAAACCTATGGACTGCTATGTCTCCAAAAGATAATCAAGCGTGTGTACAGGGGCATAAACGCAGCAGTGATAGGACTGGAGAGGTTCGGTGAGCAAATGAAGACCCTTTGAAGTCATATTGCATGGTACCCATTCCACGGGTCTCAACTATCTAGGTTTAAGGTATTCTTCCTTCAGCTAAAACATGCATGTGGAACCCAGAGTATGATCAACCGTGTGATCGGGAGACGTGTTCCAATATGTGTCAGTTTTCGCCCCCTGGTACTCGGGTGCAACATTCCAGATGCTTTACTAACACTCTCCCGACTTGGAGAGTCAGTGCCTTTAACCTCCTGTTTGGCCCAGTTTGCAATTTCTGCGGAAGATGAACAGGAATAGGGAGAACCAATGACAGACTAGCTGGAGGTGTCTGGACGGGCAAATTTAACTCTCATTTCCCACCAGGAAGAGGAATTAACCAAAGGCTCAGCGTGCCGTGCCGGAACCAGATTAGGGCCTGAAGCCATCCTGCGGTGTTGCGGCCAGCTCACGAGAAAGCGACTTGAAGAAAGGAGCTCAGGGGCACTGTAATTCACAAACCTGCAGAGTTATAAATGACAGCTATCGTCCAAAAATATACTGAAGTAAGGCTGCCAAGAGGACTTGAAAGCGCGGCAGAAAAGCAGGAAACCAATTTCAGGAGGTAGACTGGAATTGCATTTAAAGCATAGGAAAAGAGGCAGAACGTCCACAATGATGCACTTGGCCAAAAGGGCGTATGTGTTTTTTCCTGAATATATTCATGAAAAAACGCATACGCCCATTTTGGCCAACCAAGCAAGCTTGCAAAGGAAATCTGCACTACAATGAAGTCTCACTTCCCCGCGGTCAAAAGGGCCATCTGAAAAAAGTGTAAAATCCAGAAAGGCAGGACAGGCCATGGAGAACTGGGAGCCTTGTTATGCTGATGGGCGGGATGTAAATTGCCAACAGCCACTCGGGAGAAGTGTATGGTGTTTCCTGAAACATCTAAAAAACAAAGCACCAGAGCCTAGGGCACTTCCACTTATGGTCCTATAGCTTAGGGAAATTAAAGTCAAAAAGACACAGCCACCCCAAAGGTTGGGACGGCTCTGTTTACAAGAACCTGGTTTACGGTACAAGTTCAATATCGCAGAAAGTGAAAAATGGATAAAGAAGTTGTGGTACTTACGTACAATGCAATATCACTCAGCAAGGAAATCTATGTCATCAGGCCCGTAGCAGCATAATGAGTGGATTCAGGTATGATGATTCTAACTGAAATAAGTCACACAGAAAAAGAAACATCATAAGATATCACTAATACACGGAATGTAAACTTGGCTACACAGGAACTGAATTCCAAAACAGAACAGGGTCTCAAATTTAGAAAACCAACTTATGCTTCCTTAAGGGGAAAGGTGAGTTGGGGTAATGCATAAAACCAGAGATTGAAGTGAGCACATATAAAGTTCCTTAAGCCAAATATGGAATAGACAAGAGCTACTCCTTGCTCAAGGAAATGGACTCAACACCCCATATTAAACGCCTAAGAATGTACCTGACTAGGAAGTATCTTAAAACCTATGGACTGCTATGTCTCCAAAAGATAATCAAGCGTGTGTACAGGGGCATAAACGCAGCAGTGATAGGACTGGAGAGGTTCGGTGAGCAAATGAAGACCCTTTGAAGTCATATTGCATGGTACCCATTCCACGGGTCTCAACTATCTAGGTTTAAGGTATTCTTCCTTCAGCTAAAACATGCATGTGGAACCCAGAGTATGATCAACTGTGTGATCGGGAGACGTGTTCCAATATGTGTCTGTTTTCGCCCCCTGGTACTCGGGTGCAACATTCCAGACGCTTTACTAACACTCTCCCGACTTGGAGAGTCAGTGCCTTTAACCTCCTGTTTGGCCCAGTTTGCAATTTCTGCGGAAGATGAACAGGAATAGGGAGAACCAATGACAGACTAGCTGGAGGTGTCTGGACGGGCAAATTTAACTCTCATTTCCCACCAGGAAGAGGAATTAACCAAAGGCTCAGCGTGCCGTGCCGGAACCAGATTAGGGCCTGAAGCCATCCTGCGGTGTTGCGGCCAGCTCACGAGAAAGCGAGTTGAAGAAAGGAGCTCAGGGGCACTGTAATTCACAAACCTGCAGAGTTATAAATGACAGCTATCGTCCAAAAATATACTGAAGTAAGGCTGCCAAGAGGACTTGAAAGCGCGGCAGAACAGCAGGAAACCGATTTCAGGAGGTAGACTGGAATTGCATTTAAAGCATAGGAAAAGAGGCAGAACGTCCACAATGATGCACTTGGCCAAAAGGGCGTATGTGTTTTTTCCTGAATATATTCAGGAAAAAACGCATACGCCCATTTTGGCCAACCAAGCAAGCTTGCAAAGGAAATCTGCACTACAATGAAGTCTCACTTCCCCGCGGTCAAAAGGGCCATCTGAAAAAAGTGTAAAATCCAGAAAGGCAGGACAGGCCATGGAGAACTGGGAGCCTTGTTATGCTGATGGGCGGGATGTAAATTGCCAACAGCCACTCGGGAGAAGTGTATGGTGTTTCCTGAAACATCTAAAAAACAAAGCACCAGAGCCTAGGGCACTTCCACTTATGGTCCTATAGCTTAGGGAAATTAAAGTCAAAAAGAAACAGCCACCCCAAAGGTTGGGACGGCTCTGTTTACAAGAACCTGGTTTACGGTACAAGTTCAATATCGCAGAAAGTGAAAAATGGATAAAGAAGTTGTGGTACTTACGTACAATGCAATATCACTCAACAAGGAAATCTATGTCATCAGGCCCGTAGCAGCATAATGAGTGGATTCAGGTATGATGATTCTAACTGAAATAAGTCACACAGAAAAAGAACCATCATAAGATATCACTAATACACGGAATGTAAACTTGGCTACACAGGAACTGAATTTCAAAACAGAACAGGGTCTCAAATTTAGAAAACCAATTTATGCTTGCTTAAGGGGAAAGGTGAGTTGGGGTGCTGCATAAAACCAGAGATTGAAATGAGCACAGATAAAGTTCCTTAAGCCAAATATGGAATAGACAAGAGCTACTCCTTGCTCAACGAAATGGACTCAACACCCCATATTAAACGCCTAAGCATGTACCTGACTAGGAAGTATCTTAAAACCTATGGATTGCTATGTCTCCGAAAGAGAATCAAGCATGTGTACAGGGGCATAAACGCAGCAGTGATAGGACTGGAGAGGTTCGGTGAGCAAATGAAGACCCTTTGAAGTCATATTGCATGGTACCCATTCCACGGGTCTCAACTCTCCAGGTTTAAGGTATTCTTCCTTCAGCTAAAACATGCATGTGGAACCCAGAGTATGATCAACCGTGTGATCGGGAGACGTGTTCCAATATGTGTCAGTTTTCGTCCCCTGATACTCGGGTGCAACATTCCAGACGCTTTACTAACACTCTCCCGACTTGGAGAGTCAGTGCCTTTAACCTCCTGTTTGGCCCAGTTTGCAATTTCTGCGGAAGATGAACAGGAATAGGGAGAACCAATGACAGACTAGCTGGAGGTGTCTGGACGGGCAAATTTAACTCTCATTTCCCACCAGGAAGAGGAATTAACCAAAGGCTCAGCGTGCCGTGCCGGAACCAGATTAGGGCCTGAAGCCATCCTGCGGTGTTGCGGCCAGCTCACGAGAAAGCGAGTTGAAGAAAGGAGCTCAGGGGCACTGTAATTCACAAACCTGCAGAGTTATAAATGACAGCTATCGTCCAAAAATATACTGAAGTAAGGCTGCCAAGAGGACTTGAAAGCGGGGCAGAATTGCAGGAAACCGATTTCAGGAGGTAGACTGGAATTGCATTGAAAGCATAGGAAAAGAGGCAGAACGTCCACAATGATGCACTTGGCCAAAAAGGGCGTATGCGTTTTTTCCTGAATATATTCAGGAAAAAACGCATACGCCCTTTTTGGCCAACCAAGCAAGCTTGCAAAGGAAATCTGCACTACAATGAAGTCTCACTTCCCCCCGGTCAAAAGGGCCATCTGAAAAAAGTGTAAAATCCAGAAAGGCAGGACAGGCCATGGAGAATTGGGAGCCTTGTTATGCTGATGGGCGGGATGTCAATTGCCAACAGCCACTCGGGAGAAGTGTATGGTGTTTCCTGAAACATCTAAAAAACAAAGCAACAGAGCCTAGGGCACTTCCACTTATGGTCCTATAGCTTAGGGAAATTAAAATCAAAAAGACACAGCCACCCCAAAGGTTGGGACGGCTCTGTTTACAAGAACCTGATTTACGGTACAAGTTCAATATCGCAGAAAGTGAAAAATGGATAAAGAAGTTGTGGTACTTACGTACAATGCAATATCACTCAGCAAGGAAATCTATGTCATCAGGCCCGTAGCAGCATAATGAGTGGATTCAGGTATGATGATTCTAACTGAAATAAGTCACACAGAAAAAGAAACATCATAAGATATCACTAATACACGGAATGTAAACTTGGCTACACAGGAACTGAATTACAAAACAGAACAGGGTCTCAAATTAAGAAAAACTACTTATGCTTCCTTAAGGGGAAAGGTGAGTTGGGGTGCTGCATAAAACCAGAGATTGAAATGAGCACAGATAAAGTTCCTTAAGCCAAATATGGAATAGACAAGAGCTACTCCTTGCTCAACGAAATGGACTCAACACACCATGTTAAACGCCTAAGAATGTACCTGACTAGGAAGTATCTTAAAACCTATGGATTGCTATGTCTCCGAAAGAGAACCAAGCGTGTGTACAGGGGCATAAACGCAGCAGTGATAGTACTGGAGAGGTTCGGTGAGCAAATGAAGACCCTTTGAAGTCATATTGCATGGTACCCATTCCACGGGTCTCAACTCTCCAGGTTTAAGGTATTCTTCCTTCAGCTAAAACATGCATGTGGAACCCAGAGTATGATCAACCGTGTGATCGGGAGACGTGTTCCAATATGTGTCAGTTTTCGTCCCCTGGTACTCGGGTGCAGCATTCCAGACGTTTTACTAACACTCTCCCGAATTGGAGAGTCAGTGCCTTTAACCTCCTGTTTGGCCCAGTTTGCAATTTCTGTGGAAGATGAACAGGAATAGGGAGAACCAATGAGAGACTAGCTGGAGGTGTCTGGACGGGCAAATTTAACTCTCATTTCCCACCAGGAAGAGGAATTAACCAAAGGCTCAGCGTGCCGTGCCGGAACCAGATTAGGGCCTGAAGCCATCCTGCGGTGTTGCGGCCAGCTCACGAGAAAGCGAGTTGAAGAAAGGAGCTCAGGGGCACTGTAATTCACAAACCTGCAGAGTTATAAATGACAGCTATCGTCCAAAAATATACTGAAGTAAGGCTGCCAAGAGGACTTGAAAGCGGGGCAGAATTGCAGGAAACCGATTTCAGGAGGTAGACTGGAATTGCATTGAAAGCATAGGAAAAGAGGCAGAACGTCCACAATGATGCACTTGGACAAAAAGGGCGTATGCGTTTTTTCCTGAATATATTCAGGAAAAAACGCATACGCCCTTTTTGGCCAACCAAGCAAGCTTGCAAAGGAAATCTGCACTACAATGAAGTCTCACTTCCCCCCGGTCAAAAGGGCCATCTGAAAAAAGTGTAAAATCCAGAAAGGCAGGACAGGCCATGGAGAACTGGGAGCCTTGTTATGCTGATGGGCGGGATGTAAATTGCCAACAGCCACTCGGGAGAAGTGTATGGTGTTTCCTGAAACATCTAAAAAACAAAGCAACAGAGCCTAGGGCACTTCCACTTATGGTCCTATAGCTTAGGGAAATTAAAATCAAAAAGACACAGCCACCCCAAAGGTTGGGACGGCTCTGTTTACAAGAACCTGATTTACGGTACAAGTTCAATATCGCAGAAAGTGAAAAATGGATAAAGAAGTTGTGCTACTTACGTACAATGCAATATCACTCAGCAAGGAAATCTATGTCATCAGGCCCGTAGCAGCATAATGAGTGGATTCAGGTATGATGATTCTAACTGAAATAAGTCACACAGAGAAAGAAACATCATAAGATATCACTAATACACGGAATGTAAACTTGGCTACACAGGAACTGAATTCCAAAACAGAACAGGGTCTCAAATTAAGAAAACAAACTTATGCTTCCTTAAGGGGACAGGTGAGTTGGGGTAATGCATAAAACCAGAGATTGAAATGAGCACAGATAAAGTTCCTTAAGCCAAATATGGAATAGACAAGAGCTACTCCTTGCTCAACGAAATGGACTCAACACCCCATATTAAACGCCTAAGCATGTACCTGACTAGGAAGTATCTTAAAACCTATGGATTGCTATGTCTCTGAAAGAGAATCAAGCGTGTGTACAGGGGCATAAACGCAACAGTGATAGGACTGGAGAGGTTCGGTGAGCAAATGAAGACCCTTTGAAGTCATATTGCATGGTACCCATTCCACGGGTCTCAACTCTCCAGGTTTAAGGTATTCTTCCTTCAGCTAAAACATGCATGTGGAACCCAGAGTATGATCAACCGTGTGATTGGGAGACGTGTTCCAATATGTGTCAGTTTTCGTCCCCTGGTACTCGGGTGCAACATTCCAGACGCTTTACTAACACTCTCCCGACTTGGAGAGTCAGTGCCTTTAACCTCCTGTTTGGCCCAGTTTGCAATTTCTGCGGAAGATGAACAGGAATAGGGAGAACCAATGACAGACTAGCTGGAGGTGTCTGGACGGGCAAATTTAACTCTCATTTCCCACCAGGAAGAGGAATTAACCAAAGGCTCAGTGTGCCGTGCCGGAACCAGATTAGGGCCTGAAGCCATCCTGTGGTGTTGCGGCCAGCTCACGAGAAAGCGAGTTGAAGAAAGGAGCTCAGGGGCACTGTAATTCACAAACCTGCAGAGTTATAAATGACAGCTATCGTCCAAAAATATACTGAAGTAAGGCTGCCAAGAGGACTTGAAAGCGGGGCAGAATTGCAGGAAACCGATTTCAGGAGGTAGACTGGAATTGCATTGAAAGCATAGGAAAAGAGGCAGAACGTCCACAATGATGCACTTGGCCAAAAAGGGCGTATGCGTTTTTTCCTGAATATATTCAGGAAAAAACGCATACGCCCTTTTTGGCCAACCAAGCAAGCTTGCAAAGGAAATATGCACTACAATGAAGTCTCACTTCCCCCCGGTCAAAAGGGCCATCTGAAAAAAGTGTAAAATCCAGAAAGGCAGGACAGGCCATGGAGAACTGGGAGCCTTGTTATGCTGATGGGCGGGATGTCAATTGCCAACAGCCACTCGGGAGAAGTGTATGGTGTTTCCTGAAACATCTAAAAAACAAAGCAACAGAGCCTAGGGCACTTCCACTTATGGTCCTATAGCTTAGGGAAATTAAAATCAAAAAGACACAGCCACCCCAAAGGTTGGGACGGCTCTGTTTACAAGAACCTGGTTTACGGTACAAGTTCAATATCGCAGAAAGTGAAAAATGGATAAAGAAGTTGTGGTACTTACGTACAATGCAATATCACTCAGCAATGAAATCTATGTCATCAGGCCCGTAGCAGCATAATGAGTGGATTCAGGTATGATAATTCTAACTGAAATAAGTCACACAGAAAAAGAAACATCATAAGATATCACTAATACACGGAATGTAACCTTGGCTACACAGGAACTGAATTCCAAAACAAAACAGGGTCTCAAATTTAGAAAACCAACTTATGCTTCCTTAAGGGGAAAGGTGAGTTGGGGTAATGCATAAAACCAGAGATTGAAATGAGCACAGATAAAGTTCCTTAAGCCAAATATGGAATAGACAAGAGCTACTCCTTGCTCAACGAAATGGACTCAACACCCCATATTAAACGCCTAAGAGTGTACCTGACTAGGAAGTATCTTAAAACCTATGGATTGCTATGTCTCCGAAAGAGAATCAAGCGTGTGTGCAGGGGCATAAACGCAGCAGTGATAGGATTGGAGAGGTTCGGTGAGCAAATGAAGACCCTTTGAAGTCATATTGCATGGTACCCATTCCACGGGTCTCAACTCTCCAGGTTTAAGGTATTCTTCCTTCAGCTAAAACATGCATGTGGAACCCAGAGTATGATCAACCGTGTGATCGGGAGACGTGTTGCAATATGTGTCAGTTTTCGTCCCCTGGTACTCGGGTGCAACATTCCAGACGCTTTACTAACACTCTCCCGACTTGGAGAGTCAGTGCCTTTAACCTCCTGTTTGGCCCAGTTTGCAATTTCTGCGGAAGATGAACAGGAATAGGGAGAACCAATGAGAGACTAGCTGGAGGTGTCTGGACGGGCAAATTTAACTCTCATTTCCCACCAGGAAGAGGAATTAACCAAAGGCTCAGCGTGCCGTGCCGGAACCAGATTAGGGCCTGAAGCAATCCTGCGGTGTTGCGGCCTGCTCACAAGAAAGCGAGTTGAAGAAAGGAGCTCAGGGGCACTGTAATTCACAAACCTGCAGAGTTATAAATGACAGCTATCGTCCAAAAATATACTGAAGTAAGGCTGCCAAGAGGACTTGAAAGCGGGGCAGAATTGCAGGAAACCGATTTCAGGAGGTAGACTGGAATTGCATTTAAAGCATAGGAAAAGAGGCAGAACGTCCACAATGATGCACTTGGCCAAAAAGGGCGTATGCGTTTTTTCCTGAATATATTCAGGAAAAAACGCATACGCCCTTTTTGGCCAACCAAGAAAGCTTGCAAAGGAAATATGCACTACAATGAAGTCTCACTTCCCCCCGGTCAAAAGGGCCATCTGAAAAAAGTGTAAAATCCAGAAAGGCAGGACAGGCCATGGAGAACTGGGAGCCTTGTTATGCTGATGGGCGGGATGTCAATTGCCAACAGCCACTCGGGAGAAGTGTATGGTGTTTCCTGAAACATCTAAAAAACAAAGCAACAGAGCCTAGGGCACTTCCACTTATGGTCCTATAGCTTAGGGAAATTAAAATCAAAAAGACACAGCCACCCCAAAGGTTGGGACGGCTCTGTTTACAAGAACCTGGTTTACGGTACAAGTTCAATATCGCAGAAAGTGAAAAATGGATAAAGAAGTTGTGGTACTTACGTACAATGCAATATCACTCAGCAATGAAATCTATGTCATCAGGCCCGTAGCAGCATAATGAGTGGATTCAGGTATGATAATTCTAACTGAAATAAGTCACACAGAAAAAGAAACATCATAAGATATCACTAATACACGGAATGTAACCTTGGCTACACAGGAACTGAATTCCAAAACAGAACAGGGTCTCAAATTTAGAAAACCAACTTATGCTTCCTTAAGGGGAAAGGTGAGTTGGGGTAATGCATAAAACCAGAGATTGAAATGAGCACAGATAAAGTTCCTTAAGCCAAATATGGAATAGACAAGAGCTACTCCTTGCTCAACGAAATGGACTCAACACCCCATATTAAACGCCTAAGCATGTACCTGACTAGGAAGTATCTTAAAACCTATGGATTGCTATGTCTCCGAAAGAGAATCAAGCGTGTGTGCAGGGGCATAAACGCAGCAGTGATAGGATTGGAGAGGTTCGGTGAGCAAATGAAGACCCTTTGAAGTCATATTGCATGGTACCCATTCCACGGGTCTCAACTCTCCAGGTTTAAGGTATTCTTCCTTCAGCTAAAACATGCATGTGAACCCAGAGTATGATCAACCGTGTGATCGGGAGACGTGTTCCAATATGTGTCAGTTTTCGTCCCCTGGTACTCGGGTGCAACATTCCAGACGCTTTACTAACACTCTCCCGACTTGGAGAGTCAGTGCCTTTAACCTCCTGTTTGGCCCAGTTTGCAATTTCTGCGGAAGATGAACAGGAATAGGGAGAACCAATGAGAGACTAGCTGGAGGTGTCTGGACGGGCAAATTTAACTCTCATTTCCCACCAGGAAGAGGAATTAACCAAAGGCTCAGCGTGCCGTGCCGGAACCAGATTAGGGCCTGAAGCAATCCTGCGGTGTTGCGGCCTGCTCACAAGAAAGCGAGTTGAAGAAAGGAGCTCAGGGGCACTGTAATTCACAAACCTGCAGAGTTATAAATGACAGCTATCGTCCAAAAATATACTGAAGTAAGGCTGCCAAGAGGACTTGAAAGCGGGGCAGAATTGCAGGAAACCGATTTCAGGAGGTAGACTGGAATTGCATTTAAAGCATAGGAAAAGAGGCAGAACGTCCACAATGATGCACTTGGCCAAAAAGGGCGTATGCGTTTTTTCCTGAATATATTCAGGAAAAAACGCATACGCCCTTTTTGGCCAACCAAGCAAGCTTGCAAAGGAAATCTGCACTACAATGAAGTCTCACTTCCCCCCGGTCAAAAGGGCCATCTGAAATAAGTGTAAAATCCAGAAAGGCAGGACAGGCCATGGAGAACTGGGAGCCTTGTTATGCTGATGGGCGGGATGTAAATTGCCAACAGCCACTCGGGAGAAGTGTATGGTGTTTCCTGAAACATCTAGAAAACAAAGCAACAGAGCCTAGGGCACTTCCACTTATGGTCCTATAGCTTAGGGAAATCAAAATCAAAAAGACACAGCCACCCCAAAGGTTGGGACGGCTCTGTTTACAAGAACCTGTTTTACGGTACAAGTTCAATATCACAGAAAGTGAAAAATGGATTAAGAAGTTGTGGTACTTACGTACAATGCAATATCACTCAGCAAGGAAATCTATGTCATCAGGCCCGTAGCAGCATAATGAGTGGATTCAGGTATGATGATTCTAACTGAAATAAGTCACACAGAGAAAGAAACATCATAAGATATCACTAATACACGGAATGTAAACTTGGCTACACAGGAACTGAATTACAAAACAGAACAGGGTCTCAAATTTAGAAACCCAACTTATGCTTGCTTAAGGGGAAAGGTGAGTTGGGGTGCTGCATAAAACCAGAGATTGAAATGAGCACAGATAAAGTTCCTTAAGCCAAATATGGAATAGACAAGAGCTACTCCTTGCTCAACGAAATGGACTCAACACCCCATATTAAACGCCTAAGAGTGTACCTGACTAGGAAGTATCTTAAAACCTATGGATTGCTATGTCTCCGAAAGAGAATCAAGCGTGTGTACAGGGGCATAAACGCAGCAGTGATAGGACTGGAGAGGTTCGGTGAGCAAATGAAGACCCTTTGAAGTCATAGTGCATGGTACCCATTCCACGGGTCTCAACTCTCCAGGTTTAAGGTATTCTTCCTTCAGCTAAAACATGCATGTGGAACCCAGAGTATGATCAACCGTGTGATCGGGAGACGTGTTCCAATATGTGTCAGTTTTCGTCCCCAGGTACTCGGGTGCAACATTCCAGACGCTTTACTAACACTCTCCCGACTTGGAGAGTCAGTGCCTTTAACCTCCTGTTTGGCCCAGTTTGCAATTTCTGTGGAAGATGAACAGGAATAGGGAGAACCAATGAGAGACTAGCTGGAGGTGTCTGGACGGGCAAATTTAACTCTCATTTCCCACCAGGAAGAGGAATTAACCAAAGGCTCAGCGTGCCGTGCCGGAACCAGATTAGGGCCTGAAGCCATCCTGCGGTGTTGCGGCCAGCTCACGAGAAAGCGAGTTGAAGAAAGGAGCTCAGGGGCACTGTAATTCACAAACCTGCAGAGTTATAAATGACAGCTATCGTCCAAAAATATACTGAAGTAAGGCTGCCAAGAGGACTTGAAAGCGGGGCAGAATTGCAGGAAACCGATTTCAGGAGGTAGACTGGAATTGCATTGAAAGCATAGGAAAAGAGGCAGAACGTCCACAATGATGCACTTGGCCAAAAAGTGCATATGCGTTTTTTCCTGAATATATTCAGGAAAAAACGCATACGCCCTTTTTGGCCAACCAAGCAAGCTTGCAAAGGAAATCTGCACTACAATGAAGTCTCACTTCCCCCCGGTCAAAAGGGCCATCTGAAAAAAGTGTAAAATCCAGAAAGGCAGGACAGGCCATGGAGAACTGGGAGCCTTGTTATGCTGATGGGCGGGATGTAAATTGCCAACAGCCACTCGGGAGAAGTGTATGGTGTTTCCTGAAACATCTAAAAAACAAAGCAACAGAGCCTAGGGCACTTCCACTTATGGTCCTATAGCTTAGGGAAATTAAAATCAAAAGACACAGCCACCCCAAAGGTTGGGACGGCTCTGTTTACAAGAACCACGTTTACGGTACAAGTTCAATATCTCAGAAAGTGAAAAATGGATAAAGAAGTTGTGGTACTTACGTACAATGCAGTATCACTCAGCAATGAAATCTATGTCATCAGGCCCGTAGCAGCATAATGAGTGGATTCAGGTACGATGATTCTAACTGAAATAAGTCACACAGGAAAAGAAACATCATAAGATATCACTAATACACGGAATGTAACCTTGGCTACACAGGAACTGAATTACAAAACAGAACAGGGTCTCAAATTTAGAAAACCAACTTATGATTGCTTAAGGGGAAAGGTGAGTTGGGGTGCTGCATAAAACCAGAGATTGAAATGAGCACAGATAAAGTTCCTTAAGCCAAATATGGAATAGACAAGAGCTACTCCTTGCTCAACGAAATGGACTCAACACCCCATATTAAATGCCTAAGAGTGTACCTGACTAGGAAGTATCTTAAAACCTATGGATTGCTATGTCTCTGAAAGAGAATCAAGGGTGTGTACAGGGACATAAACGCAGCAGTGATAGGACTGGAGAGATTCGGTGAGCAAATGAAGACCCTTTGAAGTCATATTGCATGGTACCCATTCCACGGGTCTCAACTCTCCAGGTTTAAGGTATTCTTCCTTCAGCTAAAACATGCATGTGGAACCCAGAGTATGATCAACCGTGTGATCGGGAGACGTGTTCCAATATGTGTCAGTTTTCGTCCCCTGGTACTCGGGTGCAACATTCCAGACGCTTTACTAACACTCTCCCGACTTGGAGAGTCAGTGCCTTTAACCTCCTGTTTGGCCCAGTTTGCAATTTCTGCGGAAGATGAACAGGAATAGGGAGAACCAATGACAGACTAGCTGGAGGTGTCTGGACGGGCAAATTTAACTCTCATTTCCCACCAGGAAGAGGAATTAACCAAAGGCTCAGCGTGCCGTGCCGGAACCAGATTAGGGCCTGAAGCCATCCTGCGGTGTTGCGGCCAGCTCACGAGAAAGCGACTTGAAGAAAGGAGCTCAGGGGCACTGTAATTCACAAACCTGCAGAGTTATAAATGACAGCTATCGTCCAAAAATATACTGAAGTAAGGCTGCCAAGAGGACTTGAAAGCGGGGCAGAATTGCAGGAAACCGATTTCAGGAGGTAGACTGGAATTGCATTGAAAGCATAGGAAAAGAGGCAGAACGTCCACAATGATGCACTTGGCCAAAAAGGGCGTATGCGTTTTTTCCTGAATATATTCAGGAAAAAACGCATACGCCCTTTTTGGCCAACCAAGCAAGCTTGCAAAGGAAATCTGCACTACAGTGAAGTCTCACTTCCCCCCGGTCAAAAGGGCCATCTGAAAAAAGTGTAAAATCCAGAAAGGCAGGACAGGCCATGGAGAACTGGGAGCCTTGTTATGCTGATGGGCAGGATGTAAATTACAAACAGCCCCTCGGGAGAAGTGTATGGTGTTTCCTGAAACATCTAAAAAACAAAGCAACAGAGCTTGGGCACTTCCACTTATGGTCCTATAGCTTAGGGAAATTAAAATCAAAAGACACAGCCACCCCAAAGGTTGGGACGGCTCTGTTTACAAGAACCTGGTTTATGGTACAAGTTCAATATCGCAGAAAGTGAAAAATGGATAAAGAATTTGTGGTACTTACGTACAATGCAGTATCACTCAGCAATGAAATCTATGTCATCAGGCCCGTAGCGGCATAATGAGTGGATTCAGGTACGATGATTCTAACTGAAATAAGTCACACAGGAAAAGAAACATCATAAGATATCACTAATACACGGAATGTAACCTTGGCTACACAGGAACTGAATTACAAAACAGAACAGGGTCTCAAATTTAGAAAACCAACTTATGCTTGCTTAAGGGGAAAGGTGAGTTGGGGTGCTGCATAAAACCAGAGATTGAAATGAGCACAGATAAAGTTCCTTAAGCCAAATATGGAATAGACAAGAGCTACTCCTTGCTCAACGAAATGGATTCAACACCCCATATTAAACACCTAAGAATATACCTGACTAGGAAGTATCTTAAAACCTATGGATTGCTATGTCTCCGAAAGAGAATCAAGCGTGTGTACAGGGGCATAAACGCAGCAGTGATAGGACTGGAGATGTTCGGTGAGCAAATGAAGACCCTTTGAAGTCATATTGCATGGTACCCATTCCACGGGTCTCAACTCTCCAGGTTTAAGGTATTCTTCCTTCAGCTAAAACATGCATGTGGAACCCAGAGTATGATCAACCGTGTGATCGGGAGACGTGTTCCAATATGTGTCAGTTTTCGTCCCCTGGTACTCGGGTGCAACATTCCAGACGCTTTACTAACACTCTCCCGACTTGGAGAGTCAGTGCCTTTAACCTCCTGTTTGGCCCAGTTTGCAATTTCTGCGGAAGATGAACAGGAATAGGGAGAACCAATGACAGACTAGCTGGAGGTGTCTGGACGGGCAAATTTAACTCTCATTTCCCACCAGGAAGAGGAATTAACCAAAGGCTCAGCGTGCCGTGCCGGAACCAGATTAGGGCCTGAAGCCATCCTGCGGTGTTGCGGCCAGCTCACGAGAAAGCGACTTGAAGAAAGGAGCTCAGGGGCACTGTAATTCACAAACCTGCAGAGTTATAAATGACAGCTATCGTCCAAAAATATACTGAAGTAAGGCTGCCAAGAGGACTTGAAAGCGGGGCAGAATTGCAGGAAACCGATTTCAGGAGGTAGACTGGAATTGCATTTAAAGCATAGGAAAAGAGGCAGAACGTCCACAATGATGCACTTGGCCAAAAAGGGCGTATGCGTTTTTTCCTGAATATATTCAGGAAAAACGCATACGCACTTTTTGGCCAACCAAGCAAGCTTGCAAAGGAAATCTGCACTACAGTGAAGTCTCACTTCCCCCCGGTCAAAAGGGCCATCTGAAAAAAGTGTAAAATCCAGAAAGGCAGGACAGGCCATGGAGAACTGGGAGCCTTGTTATGCTGATGGGCAGGATGTAAATTACAAACAGCCCCTCGGGAGAAGTGTATGGTGTTTCCTGAAACATCTAAAAAACAAAGCAACAGAGCCTAGGGCACTTCCACTTATGGTCCTATAGCTTAGGGAAATTAAAATCAAAAGACACAGCCACCCCAAAGGTTGGGACGGCTCTGTTTACAAGAACCTGGTTTACGGTACAAGTTCAATATCGCAGAAAGTGAAAAATGGATAAAGAAGTTGTGGTACTTACGTACAATGCAATATCACTCAGCAAGGAAATCTATGTCATCAGGCCCGTAGCAGCATAATGAGTGGATTCAGGTATGATGATTCTAACTGAAATAAGTCACACAGAGAAAGAAACATCATAAGATATCACTAATACACGGAATGTAACCTTGGCTACACAGGAACTGAATTCCAAAACAGAACAGGGTCTCAAATTTAGAAAACCAACTTATGCTTGCTTAAGGGGAAAGGTGAGTTGGGGTGCTGCATAAAACCAGAGATTGAAATGAGCACAGATAAAGTTCCTTAAGCCAAATATGGAATAGACAAGAGCTACTCCTTGCTCAACGAAATGGATTCAACACCCCATATTAAACACCTAAGAATATACCTGACTAGGAAGTATCTTAAAACCTATGGATTGCTATGTCTCCGAAAGAGAATCAAGCGTGTGTACAGGGGCATAAACGCAGCAGTGATAGGACTGGAGAGGTTCGGTGAGCAAATGAAGACCCTTTGAAGTCATATTGCATGGTACCCATTCCACGGGTCTCAACTGTCCAGGTTTAACGTATTCTTCCTTCAGCTAAAACATGCATGTGGAACCCAGAGTATGATCAACCGTGTGATCGGGAGACGTGTTCCAATATGTCTCAGTTTTCGTCCCCAGGTACTCGGGTGCAACATTCCAGACGCTTTACTAACACTCTCCCGACTTGGAGAGTCAGTGCCTTTAACCTCCTGTTTGGCCCAGTTTGCAATTTCTGCGGAAGATGAACAGGAATAGGGAGAACCAATGAGAGACTAGCTGGAGGTGTCTGGACGGGCAAATTTAACTCTCATTTCCCACCAGGAAGAGGAATTAACCAAAGGCTCAGCGTGCCGTGCCGGAACCAGATTAGGGCCTGAAGCCATCCTGCGGTGTTGCGGCCAGCTCACGAGAAAGCGAGTTGAAGAAAGGAGCTCAGGGGCACTGTAATTCACAAACCTGCAGAGTTATAAATGACAGCTATCGTCCAAAAATATACTGAAGTAAGGCTGCCAAGAGGACTTGAAAGCGGGGCAGAATTGCAGGAAACCGATTTCAGGAGGTAGACTGGAATTGCATTTAAAGCATAGGAAAAGAGGCAGAACGTCCACAATGATGCACTTGGCCAAAAAGGGCGTATGCGTTTTTTCCTGAATATATTCAGGAAAAAACGCATACGCCCTTTTTGGCCAACCAAGCAAGCTTGCAAAGGAAATCTGCACTACAATGAAGTCTCACTTCCCCCCGCTCAAAAGGGCCATCTGAAAAAAGTGTAAAATCCAGAAAGGCAGGACAGGCCATGGAGAACTGGGAGCCTTGTTATGCTGATGGGCGGGATGTAAATTGCCAACAGCCACTCGGGAGAAGTGTATGGTGTTTCCTGAAACATCTAAAAAACAAAGCAACAGAGCCTAGAGCACTTCCACTTATGGTCCTATAGCTTAGGGAAATTAAAATCAAAAGACACAGCCACCCCAAAGGTTGGGACGGCTTTGTTTACAAGAACCTGGTTTACGGTACAAGTTCAATATCGCAGAAAGTGAAAAATGGATAAAGAAGTTGTGGTACTTACGTACAATGCAGTATCACTCAGCAATGAAATCTATGTCATCAGGCCCGTAGCAGCATAATGAGTGGATTCAGGTACGATGATTCTAACTGAAATAAGTCACACAGGAAAAGAAACATCATAAGATATCACTAATACACGGAATGTAACCTTGGCTACACAGGAACTGAATTACAAAACAGAACAGGGTCTCAAATTTAGAAAACCAACTTATGCTTGCTTAAGGGGAAAGGTGAGTTGGGGTGCTGCATAAAACCAGAGATTGAAATGAGCACAGATAAAGTTCCTTAAGCCAAATATGGAATAGACAAGAGCTACTCCTTGCTCAACGAAATGGACACACCACCCCATATTAAATGCCTAAGAGTGTACCTGACTAGGAAGTATCTTAAAACCTATGGATTGCTATGTCTCTGAAAGAGAATCAAGTGTGTGTACAGGGGCATAAACGCAGCAGTGATAGGATTGGAGAGGTTCGGTGAGCAAATGAAGACCCTTTGAAGTCATATTGCATGGTACCCATTCCACGGGTCTCAACTCTCCAGGTTTAAGGTATTCTTCCTTCAGCTAAAACATGCATGTGGAACCCAGAGTATGATCAACCGTGTGATCGGGAGACGTGTTCCAATATGTGTCAGTTTTCGTCCCCTGGTACTCGGGTGCAACATTCCAGACGCTTTACTAACACTCTCCCGACTTGGAGAGTCAGTGCCTTTAACCTCCTGTTTGGCCCAGTTTGCAATTTCTGCGGAAGATGAACAGGAATAGGGAGAACCAATGACAGACTAGCTGGAGGTGTCTGGACGGGCAAATTTAACTCTCATTTCCCACCAGGAAGAGGAATTAACCAAAGGCTCAGCGTGCCGTGCCGGAACCAGATTAGGGCCTGAAGCCATCCTGCGGTGTTGCGGCCAGCTCCCGAGAAAGCGAGTTGAAGAAAGGAGCTCAGGGGCACTGTAATTCACAAACCTGCAGAGTTATAAATGACAGCTATCGTCCAAAAATATACTGAAGTAAGGCTGCCAAGAGGACTTGAAAGCGGGGCAGAATTGCAGGAAACCGATTTCAGGAGGTAGACTGGAATTGCATTTAAAGCATAGGAAAAGAGGCAGAACGTCCACAATGATGCACTTGGCCAAAAAGGGCATATGCGTTTTTTCCTGAATATATTCAGGAAAAAACGCATACGCCCTTTTTGGCCAACCAAGCAAGCTTGCAAAGGAAATCTGCACTACAATGAAGTCTCACTTCCCCCCGGTCAAAAGGGCCATCTGAAAAAAGTGTAAAATCCAGAAAGGCAGGACAGGCCATGGAGAACTGGGAGCCTTGTTATGCTGATGGGCGGGATGTAAATTGCCAACAGCCACTCGGGAGAAGTGTATGGTGTTTCCTGAAACATCTAAAAAACAAAGCAACAGAGCCTAGGGCACTTCCACTTATGGTCCTATAGCTTAGGGAAATTAAAATCAAAAGACACAGCCACCCCAAAGGTTGGGACGGCTCTGTTTACAAGAACCTGGTTTACGGTACAAGTTCAATATCGCAGAAAGTGAAAAATGGATAAAGAAGTTGTGGTACTTACGTACAATGCAGTATCACTCAGCAATGAAATCTATGTCATCAGGCCCGTAGCAGCATAATGAGTGGATTCAGGTACGATGATTCTAACTGAAATAAGTCACACAGGAAAAGAAACATCATAAGATATCACTAATACACGGAATGTAACCTTGGCTACACAGGAACTGAATTACAAAACAGAACAGGGTCTCAAATTTAGAAACCCAACTTATGCTTGCTTAAGGGGAAAGGTGAGTTGGGGTGCTGCATAAAACCAGAGATTGAAATGAGCACAGATAAAGTTCCTTAAGCCAAATATGGAATAGACAAGAGCTACTCCTTGCTCAACGAAATGGACACACAACCCCATATTAAATGCCTAAGAGTGTACCTGACTAGGAAGTATCTTAAAACCTATGGATTGCTATGTCTCTGAAAGAGAATCAAGTGTGTGTACAGGGGCATAAACGCAGCAGTGATAGGATTGGAGAGGTTCGGTGAGCAAATGAAGACCCTTTGAAGTCATATTGCATGGTACCCATTCCACGGGTCTCAACTCTCCAGGTTTAAGGTATTCTTCCTTCAGCTAAAACATGCATGTGGAACCCAGAGTATGATCACCCGTGTGATCGGGAGACGTGTTCCAATATGTGTCAGTTTTCGTCCCCTGGTACTCGGGTGCAACATTCCAGACGCTTTACTAACACTCTCCCGACTTGGAGAGTCAGTGCCTTTAACCTCCTGTTTGGCCCAGTTTGCAATTTCTGCGGAAGATGAACAGGAATAGGGAGAACCAATGACAGACTAGCTGGAGGTGTCTGGACGGGCAAATTTAACTCTCATTTCCCACCAGGAAGAGGAATTAACCAAAGGCTCAGCGTGCCGTGCCGGAACCAGATTAGGGCCTGAAGCCATCCTGCGGTGTTGCGGCCAGCTCACGAGAAAGCGAGTTGAAGAAAGGAGCTCAGGGGCACTGTAATTCACAAACCTGCAGAGTTATAAATGACAGCTATCGTCCAAAAATATACTGAAGTAAGGCTGCCAAGAGGACTTGAAAGCGGGGCAGAATTGCAGGAAACCGATTTCAGGAGGTAGACTGGAATTGCATTGAAAGCATAGGAAAAGAGGCAGAACGTCCACAATGATGCACTTGGCCAAAAAGGGCGTATGCGTTTTTTCCTGAATATATTCAGGAAAAAACGCATACGCCCTTTTTGGCCAACCAAGCAAGCTTGCAAAGGAAATCTGCACTACAATGAAGTCTCACTTCCCCCCGGTCAAAAGGGCCATCTGAAAAAAGTGTAAAATCCAGAAAGGCAGGACAGGCCATGGAGAACTGGGAGCCTTGTTATGCTGATGGGCGGGATGTAAATTGCCAACAGCCACTCGGGAGAAGTGTATGGTGTTTCCTGAAACATCTAAAAAACAAAGCAACAGAGCCTAGGGCACTTCCACCTATGGTCCTATAGCTTAGGGAAATTAAAATCAAAAGACACAGCCACCCCAAAGGTTGGGACGGCTCTGTTTACAAGAACCTGGTTTACGGTACAAGTTCAATATCGCAGAAAGTGAAAAATGGATAAAGAAGTTGTGGTACTTACGTACAATGCTATATCACTCAGCAATGAAATCTATGTCATCAGGCCCGTAGCAGCATAATGAGTGGATTCAGGTATGATAATTCTAACTGAAATAAGTCACACAGAAAAAGAAACATCATAAGATATCACTAATAAACGGAATGTAAACTTGGCTACACAGGAACTGAATTACAAAACAGAACAGGGTCTCAAATTTAGAAACCCAACTTATGCTTGCTTAAGGGGAAAGGTGAGTTGGGGTGCTGCATAAAACCAGAGATTGAAATGAGCACAGATAAAGTTCCTTAAGCCAAATATGGAATAGACAAGAGCTACTCCTTGCTCAACGAAATGGACTCAACACCCCATATTAAATGCCTAAGAGTGTACATGACTAGGAAGTATCTTAAAACCTATGGATTGCTATGTCTCTGAAAGAGAATCAAGGGTGCGTACAGGGGCATAAACGCAGCAGTGATAGGACTGGAGAGATTCGGTGAGCAAATGAAGACACTTTGAAGTCATATTGCATGGTACCCATTCCACGGGTCTCAACTCTCCAGGTTTAAGGTATTCTTCCTTCAGCTAAAACATGCATGTGGAACCCAGAGTATGATCAACCGTGTGATCGGGAGACGTGTTCCAATATGTGTCAGTTTTCGTCCCCTGGTACTCGGGTGCAACATTCCAGACGCTTTACTAACACTCTCCCGACTTGGAGAGTCAGTGCCTTTAACCTCCTGTTTGGCCCAGTTTGCAATTTCTGCGGAAGATGAACAGGAATAGGGAGAACCAATGACAGACTAGCTGGAGGTGTCTGGACGGGCAAATTTAACTCTCATTTCCCACCAGGAAGAGGAATTAACCAAAGGCTCAGCGTGCCGTGCCGGAACCAGATTAGGGCCTGAAGCCATCCTGCGGTGTTGCGGCCAGCTCACGAGAAAGTGACTTGAAGAAAGGAGCTCAGGGGCACTGTAATTCACAAACCTGCAGAGTTATAAATGACAGCTATCGTCCAAAAATATACTGAAGTAAGGCTGCCAAGAGGACTTGAAAGCGGGGCAGAATTGCAGGAAACCGATTTCAGGAGGTAGACTGGAATTGCATTGAAAGCATAGGAAAAGAGGCAGAACGTCCACAATGATGCACTTGGCCAAAAAGGGCGTATGCGTTTTTTCCTGAATATATTCAGGAAAAAACGCATACGCCCTTTTTGGCCAACCAAGCAAGCTTGCAAAGGAAATCTGCACTACAATGAAGTCTCACTTCCCCCCGGTCAAAAGGGCCATCTGAAAAAAGTGTAAAATCCAGAAAGGCAGGACAGGCCATGGAGAACTGGGAGCCTTGTTATGCTGATGGGCGGGATGTAAATTGCCAACAGCCACTCGGGAGAAGTGTATGGTGTTTCCTGAAACATCTAAAAAACAAAGCAACAGAGCCTAGGGCACTTCCACTTATGGTCCTATAGCTTAGGGAAATTATAATCAAAAGACACAGCTACCCCAAAGGTTGGGACGGCTCTGTTTACAAGAACCTGGTTTACGGTACAAGTTCAATATCGCAGAAAGTGAAAAATGGATAAAGAAGTTGTGGTACTTACGTACAATGCAGTATCACTCAGCAATGAAATCTATGTCATCAGGCCCGTAGCAGCATAATGAGTGGATTCAGGTACGATGATTCTAACTGAAATAAGTCACACAGGAAAAGAAACATCATAAGATATCACTAATACACGGAATGTAACCTTGGCTACACAGGAACTGAATTCCAAAACAGAACAGGGTCTCAAATTTAGAAACCCAACTTATGCTTGCTTAAGGGGAAAGGTGAGTTGGGGTGCTGCATAAAACCAGAGATTGAAATGAGCACAGATAAAGTTCCTTAAGCCAAATATGGAATAGACAAGAGCTACTCCTTGCTCAACGAAATGGACTCAACACCCCATATTAAATGCCTAAGTGTGTACATGACTAGGAAGTATCTTAAAACCTATGGATTGCTATGTCTCTGAAAGAGAATCAAGGGTGTGTACAGGGGCATAAACGCAGCAGTGATAGGACTGGAGAGATTCGGTGAGCAAATGAAGACCCTTTGAAGTCATATTGCATGGTACCCATTCCACGGGTCTCAACTCTCCAGGTTTAAGGTATTCTTCCTTCAGCTAAAACATGCATGTGGAACCCAGAGTATGATCAACCGTGTGATCGGGAGACGTGTTCCAATATGTGTCAGTTTTCGTCCCCTGGTACTCGGGTGCAACATTCCAGACGCTTTACTAACACTCTCCCGACTTGGAGAGTCAGTGCCTTTAACCTCCTGTTTGGCCCAGTTTGCAATTTCTGCGGAAGATGAACAGGAATAGGGAGAACCAATGACAGACTAGCTGGAGGTGTCTGGACGGGCAAATTTAACTCTCATTTCCCACCAGGAAGAGGAATTAACCAAAGGCTCAGCGTGCCATGCCGGAACCAGATTAGGGCCTGAAGCCATCCTGCGGTGTTGCGGCCAGCTCACGAGAAAGCGACTTGAAGAAAGGAGCTCAGGGGCACTGTAATTCACAAACCTGCAGAGTTATAAATGACAGCTATCGTCCAAAAATATACTGAAGTAAGGCTGCCAAGAGGACTTGAAAGCGGGGCAGAATTGCAGGAAACCGATTTCAGGAGGTAGACTGGAATTGCATTGAAAGCATAGGAAAAGAGGCAGAACGTCCACAATGATGCACTTGGCCAAAAAGGGCGTATGCGTTTTTTCCTGAATATATTCAGGAAAAAACGCATACGCCCTTTTTGGCCAACCAAGCAAGCTTTCAAAGGAAATCTGCACTACAATGAAGTCTCACTTCCCCCCGGTCAAAAGGGCCATCTGAAAAAAGTGTAAAATCCAGAAAGGCAGGACAGGCCATGGAGAACTGGGAGCCTTGTTATGCTGATGGGCGGGATGTAAATTGCCAACAGCCACTCGGGAGAAGTGTATGGTGTTTCCTGAAACATCTAAAAAACAAAGCAACAGAGCCTAGGGCACTTCCACTTATGGTCCTATAGCTTAGGGAAATTAAAATCAAAAGACACAGCCACCCCAAAGGTTGGGACGGCTCTGTTTACAAGAACCTGGTTTACGGTACAAGTTCAATATCGCAGAAAGTGAAAAATGGATAAAGAAGTTGTGGTACTTACGTACAATGCAATATCACTCAGCAATGAAATCTATGTCATCAGGCCCGTAGCAGCATAATGAGTGGATTCAGGTACGATGATTCTAACTGAAATAAGTCACACAGAAAAAGAAACATCATAAGATATCACTAATACACGGAATGTAAACTTGGCTACACAGGAACTGAATTCCAAAACAGAACAGGGTCTCAAATTTAGAAAACCAACTTATGCTTGCTTAAGGGGAAAGGTGAGTTGGGGTGCTGCATAAAACCAGAGATTGAAATGAGCACAGATAAAGTTCCTTAAGCCAAATATGGAATAGACAAGAGCTACTCCTTGCTCAACGAAATGGATTCAACACCCCATATTAAACACCTAAGAATATACCTGACTAGGAAGTATCCTAAAACCTATGGATTGCTATGTCTCCGAAAGAGAATCAAGCGTGTGTACAGGGGCATAAACGCAACAGTGATAGGACGGGAGAGGTTCGGAGAGCAAATAAAGACCCTTTGAAGTCATATTGCATGGTACCCATTCCACGGGTCCCAACTCTCCAGGTTTAAGGTATTCTTCCTTCAGCTAAAACATGCATGTGGAACCCAGAGTATGATCAACCGTGTGATCGGGAGACGTGTTCCAATATGTGTCAGTTTTCGTCCCCTGGTACTCGGGTGCAACATTCCAGACGCTTTACTAACACTCTCCCGACTTGGAGAGTCAGTGCCTTTAACCTCCTGTTTGGCCCAGTTTGCAATTTCTGCGGAAGATGAACAGGAATAGGGAGAACCAATGACAGACTAGCTGGAGGTGTCTGGACGGGCAAATTTAACTCTCATTTCCCACCAGGAAGAGGAATTAACCAAAGGCTCAGCGTGCCGTGCCGGAACCAGATTAGGGCCTGAAGCCATCCTGCGGTGTTGCGGCCAGCTCACGAGAAAGCGAGTTGAAGAAAGGAGCTCAGGGGCACTGTAATTCACAAACCTGCAGAGTTATAAATGACAGCTATCGTCCAAAAATATACTGAAGTAAGGCTGCCAAGAGGACTTGAAAGCGGGGCAGAATTGCAGGAAACCGATTTCAGGAGGTAGACTGGAATTGCATTGAAAGCATAGGAAAAGAGGCAGAACGTCCACAATGATGCACTTGGCCAAAAAGGGCGTATGCGTTTTTTCCTGAATATATTCAGGAAAAAACGCATACGCCCTTTTTGGCCAACCAATCAAGCTTGCAAAGGAAATCTGCACTACAATGAAGTCTCACTTCCCCCCGGTCAAAAGGGCCATCTGAAAAAAGTGTAAAATCCAGAAAGGCAGGACAGGCCATGGAGAACTGGGAGCCTTGTTATGCTGATGGGCGGGATGTAAATTGCCAACAGCCACTCGGGAGAAGTGTATGGTGTTTCCTGAAACATCTAAAAAACAAAGCAACAGAGCCAAGGGCACTTCCACTTATGGTCCTATAGCTTAGGGAAATTAAAATCAAAAGACACAGCCACCCCAAAGGTTGGGACGGCTCTGTTTACAAGAACCTGGTTTACGGTACAAGTTCAATATCGCAGAAAGTGAAAAATGGATAAAGAAGTTGTGGTACTTACGTACAATGCAATATCACTCAGCAATGAAATCTATGTCATCAGGCCCGTAGCAGCATAATGAGTGGATTCAGGTACGATGATTCTAACTGAAATAAGTCACACAGAAAAAGAAACATCATAAGATATCACTAATACACGGAATGTAAACTTGGCTACACAGGAACTGAATTCCAAAACAGAACAGGGTCTCAAATTTAGAAAACCAACTTATGCTTGCTTAAGGGGAAAGGTGAGTTGGGGTGCTGCATAAAACCAGAGATTGAAATGAGCACAGATAAATTTCCTTAAGCCAACTATGGAATAGACAAGAGCTACTCCTTGCTCAACGAAATGGATTCAACACCCCATATTAAACACCTAATAATATACCTGACTAGGAAGTATCTTAAAACCTATGGATTGCTATGTCTCCGAAAGAGAATCAAGTGTGTGTACAGGGGCATAAACGCAGCAGTGATAGGACTGGAGAGGTTCAGTGAGCAAATGAAGACCCTTTGAAGTCATATTGCATGGTACCCATTCCACGGGTCTCAACTCTACAGGTTTAAGGTATTCTTCCTTCAGCTAAAACATGCATGTGGAACCCAGAGTATGATCAACCGTGTGATCGGGAGACGTGTTCCAATATGTGTCAGTTTTCGTCCCCTGGTACTCGGGTGCAACATTCCAGACGCTTTACTAACACTCTCCCGACTTGGAGAGTCAGTGCCTTTAACCTCCTGTTTGGCCCAGTTTGCAATTTCTGCGGAAGATGAACAGGAATAGGGAGAACCAATGAGAGACTAGCTGGAGGTGTCTGGACGGGCAAATTTAACTCTCATTTCCCACCAGGAAGAGGAATTAACCAAAGGCTCAGCGTGCCGTGCCGGAACCAGATTAGGGCCTGAAGCCATCCTGCGGTGTTGCGGCCAGCTCACGAGAAAGCGAGTTGAAGAAAGGAGCTCAGGGGCACTGTAATTCACAAACCTGCAGAGTTATAAATGACAGCTATCGTCCAAAAATATACTGAAGTAAGGCTGCCAAGAGGACTTGAAAGCGGGGCAGAATTGCAGGAAACCGATTTCAGGAGGTAGACTGGAATTGCATTGAAAGCATAGGAAAAGAGGCAGAACGTCCACAATGATGCACTTGGCCAAAAAGGGCGTATGCGTTTTTTCCTGAATATATTCAGGAAAAAACGCATACGCCCTTTTTGGCCAACCAAGCAAGCTTGCAAAGGAAATCTGCACTACAATGAAGTCTCACTTCCCCCGCTCAAAAGGGCCATCTGAAAAAAGTGTAAAATCCAGAAAGGCAGGACAGGCCATGGAGAACTGGGAGCCTTGTTATGCTGATGGGTGGGATGTAAATTGCCAACAGCCACTCGGGAGAAGTGTATGGTGTTTCCTGAAACATCTAAAAAACAAAGCAACAGAGCCTAGGGCACTTCCACTTATGGTCCTATAGCTTAGGGAAATTAAAATCAAAAGACACAGCCACCCCAAAGGTTGGGACGGCTCTGTTTACAAGAACCTGGTTTACGGTACAAGTTCAATATCGCAGAAAGTGAAAAATGGATAAAGAAGTTGTGGTACTTACGTACAATGCAGTATCACTCAGCAATGAAATCTATGTCATCAGGCCCGTAGCAGCATATTGAGTGGATTCAGGTACGATGATTCTAACTGAAATAAGTCACACAGGAAAAGAAACATCATAAGATATCACTAATACACGGAATGTAACCTTGGCTACACAGGAACTGAATTACAAAACACAACAGGGTCTCAAATTTAGAAAACCAACTTATGCTTGCTTAAGGGGAAAGGTGAGTTGGGGTGCTGCATAAAACCAGAGATTGAAATGAGCACAGATAAAGTTCCTTAAGCCAAATATGGAATAGACAAGAGCTACTCCTTGCTCAACGAAATGGACTCAACACCCCATATTAAATGCCTAAGAGTGTACCTGACTAGGAAGTATCTTAAAACCTATGGATTGCTATGTCTCTGAAAGAGAATCAAGTGTGTGTACAGGGGCATAAACGCAGCAGTGATAGGATTGGAGAGGTTCGGTGAGCAAATGAAGACCCTTTGAAGTCATATTGCATGGTACCCATTCCACGGGTCTCAACTCTCCAGGTTTAAGGTATTCTTCCTTCAGCTAAAACATGCATGTGGAACCCAGAGTATGATCAACCGTGTGATCGGGAGACGTGTTCCAATATGTCTCAGTTTTCGTCCCCTGTTACTCGGGTGCAACATTCCAGACGCTTTACTAACACTCTCCCGACTTGGAGAGTCAGTGCCTTTAACCTCCTGTTTGGCCCAGTTTGCAATTTCTGCGGAAGATGAACAGGAATAGGGAGAACCAATGAGAGACTAGCTGGAGGTGTCTGGACGGGCAAATTTAACTCTCATTTCCCACCAGGAAGTGGAATTAACCAAAGGCTCAGCGTGCCGTGCCGGAACCAGATTAGGGCCTGAAGCCATCCTGCGGTGTTGCGGCCAGCTCACGAGAAAGCGAGTTGAAGAAAGGAGCTCAGGGGCACTGTAATTCACAAACCTGCAGAGTTATAAATGACAGCTATCGTCCAAAAATATACTGAAGTAAGGCTGCCAAGAGGACTTGAAAGCGGGGCAGAATTGCAGGAAACCGATTTCAGGAGGTAGACTGGAATTGCATTGAAAGCATAGGAAAAGAGGCAGAACGTCCACAATGATGCACTTGGCCAAAAAGGGCGTATGCGTTTTTTCCTGAATATATTCAGGAAAAAACGCATACGCCCTTTTTGGCCAACCAAGCAAGCTTGCAAAGGAAATCTGCACTACAATGAAGTCTCACTTCCCCCCGGTCAAAAGGGCCATCTGAAAAAAGTGTAAAATCCAGAAAGGCAGGACAGGCCATGGAGAACTGGGAGCCTTGTTATGCTGATGGGCGGGATGTAAATTGCCAACAGCCACTCGGGAGAAGTGTATGGTGTTTCCTGAAACATCTAAAAAACAAAGCAACAGAGCCTAGGGCACTTCCACTTATGGTCCTATAGCTTAGGGAAATTAAAATCAAAAGACACAGCCACCCCAAAGGTTGGGACGGCTCTGTTTACAAGAACCTGGTTTACGGTACAAGTTCAATATCGCAGAAAGTGAAAAATGGATAAAGAAGTTGTGGTACTTACGTACAATGCAGTATCACTCAGCAATGAAATCTATGTCATGAGGCCCGTAGCAGCATAATGAGTGGATTCAGGTACGATGATTCTAACTGAAATAAGTCACACAGAAAAAGAAACATCATATGATATCACTAATACACGGAATGTAAACTTGGCTACACAGGAACTGAATTACAAAACAGAACAGGGTCTCAAATTTAGAAACCCAACTTATGCTTGCTTAAGGGGAAAGGTGAGTTGGGGTGCTGCATAAAACCAGAGATTGAAATGAGCACAGATAAAGTTCCTTAAGCCAAATATGGAATAGACAAGAGCTACTCCTTGCTCAACGAAATGGACTCAACACCCCATATTAAATGCCTAAGAGTGTACCTGACTAGGAAGTATCTTAAAACCTATGGATTGCTATGTCTCTGAAAGAGAATCAAGTGTGTGTACAGGGGCATAAACGCAGCAGTGATAGGATTGGAGAGGTTCGGTGAGCAAATGAAGACCCTTTGAAGTCATATTGCATGGTACCCATTCCACGGGTCTCAACTCTCCAGGTTTAAGGGATTCTTCCTTCAGCTAAAACATGCATGTGGAACCCAGAGTATGATCAACCGTGTGATCGGGAGACGTGTTCCAATATGTGTCAGTTTTCGTCCCCTGGTACTCGGGTGCAACATTCCAGACGCTTTACTAACACTCTCCCGACTTGGAGAGTCAGTGCCTTTAACCTCCTGTTTGGCCCAGTTTGCAATTTCTGCGGAAGATGAACAGGAATAGGGAGAACCAATGACAGACTAGCTGGAGGTGTCTGGACGGGCAAATTTAACTCTCATTTCCCACCAGGAAGAGGAATTAACCAAAGGCTCAGCGTGCCGTGCCGGAACCAGATTAGGGCCTGAAGCCATCCTGCGGTGTTGCGGCCAGCTCACGAGAAAGCGAGTTGAAGAAAGGAGCTCAGGGGCACTGTAATTCACAAACCTGCAGAGTTATAAATGACAGCTATCGTCCAAAAATATACTGAAGTAAGGCTGCCAAGAGGACTTGAAAGCGGGGCAGAATTGCAGGAAACCGATTTCAGGAGGTAGACTGGAATTGCATTGAAAGCATAGGAAAAGAGGCAGAACGTCCACAATGATGCACTTGGCCAAAAAGGGCGTATGCGTTTTTTCCTGAATATATTCAGGAAAAAACGCATACGCCCTTTTTGGCCAACCAAGCAAGCTTGCAAAGGAAATCTGCACTACAATGAAGTCTCACTTCCCCCCGGTCAAAAGGGCCATCTGAAAAAAGTGTAAAATCCAGAAAGGCAGGACAGGCCATGGAGAACTGGGAGCCTTGTTATGCTGATGGGCGGGATGTAAATTGCCAACAGCCACTCGGGAGAAGTGTATGGTGTTTCCTGAAACATCTAAAAAACAAAGCAACAGAGCCTAGGGCACTTCCACTTATGGTCCTATAGCTTAGGGAAATTAAATTCAAAAAGACACAGCCACCCCAAAGGTTGGGACGGCTCTGTTTACAAGAACCTGGTTTACGGTACAAGTTCAATATCGCAGAAAGTGAAAAATGGATAAAGAAGTTGTGGTACTTACGTACAATGCAATATCACTCAGCAATGAAATCTATGTCATCAGGCCCGTAGCAGCATAATGAGTGGATTCAGGTACGATGATTCTAACTGAAATAAGTCACACAGAAAAAGAAACATCATAAGATATCACTAATACACGGAATGTAACCTTGGCTACACAGGAACTGAATTACAAAACAGAACAGGGTCTCAAATTTAGAAACCCAACTTATGCTTGCTTAAGGGGAAAGGTGAGTTGGGGTGCTGCATAAAACCAGAGATTGAAATGAGCACAGATAAAGTTCCTTAAGCCAAATATGGAATAGACAAGAGCTACTCCTTGCTCAACGAAATGGACTCAACACCCCATATTAAATGCCTAAGAGTGTACCTGACTAGGAAGTATCTTAAAACCTATGGATTGCTATGTCTCTGAAAGAGAATCAAGTGTGTGTACAGGGGCATAAACGCAGCAGTGATAGGATTGGAGAGGTTCGGTGAGCAAATGAAGACCCTTTGAAGTCATATTGCATGCTACCCATTCCACGGGTCTCAACTCTCCAGGTTTAAGGGATTCTTCCTTCAGCTAAAACATGCATGTGGAACCCAGAGTATGATCAACCGTGTGATCGGGAGACGTGTTCCAATATGTGTCAGTTTTCGTCCCCTGGTACTCGGGTGCAACATTCCAGACGCTTTACTAACACTCTCCCGACTTGGAGAGTCAGTGCCTTTAACCTCCTGTTTGGCCCAGTTTGCAATTTCTGCGGAAGATGAACAGGAATAGGGAGAACCAATGACAGACTAGCTGGAGGTGTCTGGACGGGCAAATTTAACTCTCATTTCCCACCAGGAAGAGGAATTAACCAAAGGCTCAGCGTGCCGTGCCGGAACCAGATTAGGGCCTGAAGCCATCCTGCGGTGTTGCGGCCAGCTCACGAGAAAGCGAGTTGAAGAAAGGAGCTCAGGGGCACTGTAATTCACAAACCTGCAGAGTTATAAATGACAGCTATCGTCCAAAAATATACTGAAGTAAGGCTGCCAAGAGGACTTGAAAGCGGGGCAGAATTGCAGGAAACCGATTTCAGGAGGTAGACTGGAATTGCATTGAAAGCATAGGAAAAGAGGCAGAACGTCCACAATGATGCACTTGGCCAAAAAGGGCGTATGCGTTTTTTCCTGAATATATTCAGGAAAAAACGCATACGCCCTTTTTGGCCAACCAAGCAAGCTTGCAAAGGAAATCTGCACTACAATGAAGTCTCACTTCCCCCCGGTCAAAAGGGCCATCTGAAAAAAGTGTAAAATCCAGAAAGGCAGGACAGGCCATGGAGAACTGGGAGCCTTGTTATGCTGATGGGCGGGATGTAAATTGCCAACAGCCACTCGGGAGAAGTGTATGGTGTTTCCTGAAACATCTAAAAAACAAAGCAACAGAGCCTAGGGCACTTCCACTTATGGTCCTATAGCTTAGGGAAATTAAAATCAAAAGACACAGCCACCCCAAAGGTTGGGACGGCTCTGTTTACAAGAACCTGGTTTACGGTACAAGTTCAATATCGCAGAAAGTGAAAAATGGATAAAGAAGTTGTGGTACTTACGTACAATGCAATATCACTCAGCAATGAAATCTATGTCATCAGGCCCGTAGCAGCATAATGAGTGGATTCAGGTACGATGATTCTAACTGAAATAAGTCACACAGAAAAAGAAACATCATAAGATATCACTAATACACGGAATGTAACCTTGGCTACACAGGAACTGAATTACAAAACAGAACAGGGTCTCAAATTTAGAAACCCAACTTATGCTTGCTTAAGGGGAAAGGTGAGTTGGGGTGCTGCATAAAACCAGAGATTGAAATGAGCACAGATAAAGTTCCTTAAGCCAAATATGGAATAGACAAGAGCTACTCCTTGCTCAACGAAATGGACTCAACACCCCATATTAAATGCCTAAGAGTGTACCTGACTAGGAAGTATCTTAAAACCTATGGATTGCTATGTCTCTGAAAGAGAATCAAGTGTGTGTACAGGGGCATAAACGCAGCAGTGATAGGATTGGAGAGGTTCGGTGAGCAAATGAAGACCCTTTGAAGTCATATTGCATGCTACCCATTCCACGGGTCTCAACTCTCCAGGTTTAAGGGATTCTTCCTTCAGCTAAAACATGCATGTGGAACCCAGAGTATGATCAACCGTGTGATCGGGAGACGTGTTCCAATATGTGTCAGTTTTCGTCCCCTGGTACTCGGGTGCAACATTCCAGACGCTTTACTAACACTCTCCCGACTTGGAGAGTCAGTGCCTTTAACCTCCTGTTTGGCCCAGTTTGCAATTTCTGCGGAAGATGAACAGGAATAGGGAGAACCAATGAGAGACTAGCTGGAGGTGTCTGGACGGGCAAATTTAACTCTCATTTCCCACCAGGAAGAGGAATTAACCAAAGGCTCAGCGTGCCGTGCCGGAACCAGATTAGGGCCTGAAGCCATCCTGCGGTGTTGCGGCCAGCTCACGAGAAAGCGAGTTGAAGAAAGGAGCTCAGGGGCACTGTAATTCACAAACCTGCAGAGTTATAAATGACAGCTATCGTCCAAAAATATACTGAAGTAAGGCTGCCAAGAGGACTTGAAAGCGGGGCAGAATTGCAGGAAACCGATTTCAGGAGGTAGACTGGAATTGCATTGAAAGCATAGGAAAAGAGGCAGAACGTCCACAATGATGCACTTGGCCAAAAAGGGCGTATGCGTTTTTTCCTGAATATATTCAGGAAAAAACGCATACGCCCTTTTTGGCCAACCAAGCAAGCTTGCAAAGGAAATCTGCACTACAATGAAGTCTCACTTCCCCCCGGTCAAAAGGGCCATCTGAAAAAAGTGTAAAATCCAGAAAGGCAGGACAGGCCATGGAGAACTGGGAGCCTTGTTATGCTGATGGGCGGGATGTAAATTGCCAACAGCCACTCGGGAGAAGTGTATGGTGTTTCCTGAAACATCTAAAAAACAAAGCAACAGAGCCTATGCACTTCCACTTATGGTCCTATAGCTTAGGGAAATTAAAATCAAAAGACACAGCCACCCCAAAGGTTGGGACGGCTCTGTTTACAAGAACCTGGTTTACGGTACAAGTTCAATATCGCAGAAAGTGAAAAATGGATAAAGAAGTTGTGGTACTTACGTACAATGCAGTATCACTCAGCAATGAAATCTATGTCATCAGGCCCGTAGCAGCATATTGAGTGGATTCAGGTATGATGATTCTAACTGAAATAAGTCACACAGGAAAAGAAACATCATAAGATATCACTAATACACGGAATGTAACCTTGGCTACACAGGAACTGAATTACAAAACACAACAGGGTCTCAAATTTAGAAAACCAACTTATGCTTGCTTAAGGGGAAAGGTGAGTTGGGGTGCTGCATAAAACCAGAGATTGAAATGAGCACAGATAAAGTTCCTTAAGCCAAATATGGAATAGACAAGAGCTACTCCTTGCTCAACGAAATGGACTCAACACCCCATATTAAATGCGTAAGTGTGTACATGACTAGGAAGTATCTTAAAACCTATGGATTGCTATGTCTCTGAAAGAGAATCAAGGGTGTGTACAGGGGCATAAACGCAGCAGTGATAGGACTGGAGAGATTCGGTGAGCAAATGAAGACACTTTGAAGTCATATTGCATGGTACCCATTCCACGGGTCTCAACTCTCCAGGTTTAAGGTATTCTTCCTTCAGCTAAAACATGCATGTGGAACCCAGAGTATGATCAACCGTGTGATCGGGAGACGTGTTCCAATATGTCTCAGTTTTCGTCCCATGGTACTCGGGTACAACATTCCAGATGCTTTACTAACACTCTCCCGACTTGGAGAGTCAGTGCCTTTAACCTCCTGTTTGGCCCAGTTTGCAATTTCTGTGGAAGATGAACAGGAATAGGGAGAACCAATGACAGACTAGCTGGAGGTGTCTGGACGGGCAAATGTAACTCTCATTTCCCACCAGGAAGAGGAATTAACCAAAGGCTCAGCGTGCCGTGCCGGAACCAGATTAGGGCCTGAAGCCATCCTGCGGTGTTGCGGCCAGCTCACGAGAAAGCGAGTTGAAGAAAGGAGCTCAGGGGCACTGTAATTCACAAACCTGCAGAGTTATAAATGACAGCTATCGTCCAAAAATATACTGAAGTAAGGCTGCCAAGAGGACTTGAAAGCGGGGCAGAATTGCAGGAAACCGATTTCAGGAGGTAGACTGGAATTGCATTGAAAGCATAGGAAAAGAGGCAGAACGTCCACAATGATGCACTTGGCCAAAAAGGGCGTATGCGTTTTTTCCTGAATATATTCAGGAAAAAACGCATACGCCCTTTTTGGCCAACCAAGCAAGCTTGCAAAGGAAATCTGCACTACAATGAAGTCTCACTTCCCCCCGGTCAAAAGGGCCATCTGAAAAAAGTGTAAAATCCAGAAAGGCAGGACAGGCCATGGAGAACTGGGAGCCTTGTTATGCTGATGGGCGGGATGTCAATTGCCAACAGCCACTCGGGAGAAGTGTATGGTGTTTCCTGAAACATCTAAAAAACAAAGCAACAGAGCCTAGGGCACTTCCACTTATGGTCCTATAGCTTAGGGAAATTAAAATCAAAAAGACACAGCCACCCCAAAGGTTGGGACGGCTCTGTTTACAAGAACCTGGTTTACGGTACAAGTTCAATATCGCAGAAAGTGAAAAATGGATAAAGAAGTTGTGGTACTTACGTACAATGCAATATCACTCAGCAAGGAAATCTATGTCATCAGGCCCGTAGCAGCATAATGAGTGGATTCAGGTATGATGATTCTAACTGAAATAAGTCACACAGAAATAGAAACCTCATAAGATATCACTAATACACGGAATGTAAACTTGGCTACAGAGGAACTGAATTACAAAACAGAACAGGGTCTCAAATTTAGAAAACCAACTTATGCTTCCTTAAGGGGAAAGGTGAGTTGGGGTGCTGCATAAAACCAGAGATTGAAATGAGCACAGATAAAGTACCTTAAGCCAAATATGGAATAGACAAGAGCTACTCCTTGCTCAACGAAATGGACTCAACACCCCATATTAAACACGTAAGAATATACCTGACTAGGAAGTATCTTAAAACCTATGGATTTCTATGTCCCCGAAAGAGAATGAAGCGTGTGTACAGGGGCATAAATGCAGCAGTGATAGGATTGGAGAAGTTCGGTGAGCAAATGAAGACCCTTTGAAGTCATATTGCATGGTACCCATTCCACGGGTCTCAACTCTCCAGGTTTAAGGGATTCTTCCTTCAGCTAAAACATGCATGTGGAACCCAGAGTATGATCAACCGTGTGATCGGGAGACGTGTTCCAATATGTCTCAGTTTTCGTCCCCTGGTACTCGGGTGCAACATTCCAGACGCTTTAGTAACACTCTCCCAACTTGGAGAGTCAGTGCCTTTAACCTCCTGTTTGGCCCAGTTTGCAATTTCTGCGGAAGATGAACAGGAATAGGGAGAACCAATGAGAGACTAGCTGGAGGTGTCTGGACGGGCAAATTTAACTCTCATTTCCCACCAGGAAGAGGAATTAACCAAAGGCTCAGCGTGCCGTGCCGGAACCAGATTAGGGCCTGAAGCCATCCTGCGGTGTTGCGGCCAGCTCACGAGAAAGCGAGTTGAAGAAAGGAGCTCAGGGGCACTGTAATTCACAAACCTGCAGAGTTATAAATGACAGCTATCGTCCAAAAATATACTGAAGTAAGGCTGCCAAGAGGACTTGAAAGCGGGGCAGAATTGCAGGAAACCGATTTCAGGAGGTAGACTGGAATTGCATTGAAAGCATAGGAAAAGAGGCAGAACGTCCACAATGATGCACTTGGCCAAAAAGGGCGTATGCGTTTTTTCCTGAATATATTCAGGAAAAAACGCATACGCCCTTTTTGGCCAACCAAGCAAGCTTGCAAAGGAAATCTGCACTACAATGAAGTCTCACTTCCCCCCGGTCAAAAGGGCCATCTGAAAAAAGTGTAAAATCCAGAAAGGCAGGACAGGCCATGGAGAACTGGGAGCCTTGTTATGCTGATGGGCGGGATGTAAATTGCCAACAGCCACTCGGGAGAAGTGTATGGTGTTTCCTGAAACATCTAAAAAACAAAGCAACAGAGCCTAGGGCACTTCCACTTATGGTCCTTTAGCTTAGGGAAATTAAAATCAAAAAGACACAGCCACCCCAAAGGTTGGGACGGCTCTGTTTACAAGAACCTGGTTTACGGTACAAGTTCAATATCGCAGAAAGTGAAAAATGGATAAAGAAGTTGTGGTACTTACGTACAATGCAGTATCACTCAGCAATGAAATCTATGTCATCAGGCCCGTAGCAGCATAATGAGTGGATTCAGGTACGATGATTCTAACTGAAATAAGTCACACAGGAAAAGAAACATCATAAGATATCACTAATACACGGAATGTAACCTTGGCTACACAGGAACTGAATTACAAAACACAACAGGGTCTCAAATTTAGAAAACCAACTTATGCTTGCTTAAGGGGAAAGGTGAGTTGGGGTGCTGCATAAAACCAGAGATTGAAATGAGCACAGATAAAGTTCCTTAAGCCAAATATGGAATAGACAAGAGCTACTCCTTGCTCAACGAAATGGACTCAACACCCCATATTAAATGCCTAAGAGTGTACATGACTAGGAAGTATCTTAAAACCTATGGATTGCTATGTCTCTGAAAGAGAATCAAGGGTGTGTACAGGGGCATAAACGCAGCAGTGATAGGACTGGAGAGATTCGGTGAGCAAATGAAGACCCTTTGAAGTCATATTGCATGGTACCCATTCCACGGGTCTCAACTCTCCAGGTTTAAGGTATTCTTCCTTCAGCTAAAACATGCATGTGGAACCCAGAGTATGATCAACCGTGTGATCGGGAGACGTGTTCCAATATGTGTCAGTTTTCGTCCCCTGGTACTCGGGTGCAACATTCCAGACGCTTTACTAACACTCTCCCGACTTGGAGAGTCAGTGCCTTTAACCTCCTGTTTGGCCCAGTTTGCAATTTCTGCGGAAGATGAACAGGAATAGGGAGAACCAATGACAGACTAGCTGGAGGTGTCTGGACGGGCAAATTTAACTCTCATTTCCCACCAGGAAGTGGAATTAACCAAAGGCTCAGCGTGCCGTGCCGGAACCAGATTAGGGCCTGAAGCCATCCTGCGGTGTTGCGGCCAGCTCACGAGAAAGCGAGTTGAAGAAAGGAGCTCAGGGGCACTGTAATTCACAAACCTGCAGAGTTATAAATGACAGCTATCGTCCAAAAATATACTGAAGTAAGGCTGCCAAGAGGACTTGAAAGCGGGGCAGAATTGCAGGAAACCGATTTCAGGAGGTAGACTGGAATTGCATTGAAAGCATAGGAAAAGAGGCAGAACGTCCACAATGATGCACTTGGCCAAAAAGGGCGTATGCGTTTTTTCCTGAATATATTCAGGAAAAAACGCATACGCCCTTTTTGGCCAACCAAGCAAGCTTGCAAAGGAAATCTGCACTACAATGAAGTCTCACTTCCCCCCGGTCAAAAGGGCCATCTGAAAAAAGTGTAAAATCCAGAAAGGCAGGACAGGCCATGGAGAACTGGGCGCCTTGTTATGCTGATGGGTGGGATGTCAATTGCCAACAGCCACTCGGGAGAAGTGTATGGTGTTTCCTGAAACATCTAAAAAACAAAGCAACAGAGCCTATGCACTTCCACTTATGGTCCTATAGCTTAGGGAAATTAAAATCAAAAGACACAGCCACCCCAAAGTTTGGGACGGCTCTGTTTACAAGAACCTGGTTTACGGTACAAGTTCAATATCGCAGAAAGTGAAAAATGGATAAAGAAGTTGTGGTACTTACGTACAATGCAGTATCACTCAGCAATGAAATCTATGCCATCAGGCCCGTAGCAGCATAATGAGTGGATTCAGGTATGATGATTCTAACTGAAATAAGTCACACAGGAAAAGAAACATCATAAGATATCACTAATACACGGAATGTAACCTTGGCTACACAGGAACTGAATTACAAAACAGAACAGGGTCTCAAATTTAGAAAACCAACTTATGCTTGCTTAAGGGGAAAGGTGAGTTGGGGTGCTGCATAAAACCAGAGATTGAAATGAGCACAGATAAAGTTCCTTAAGCCAAATATGGAATAGACAAGAGCTACTCCTTGCTCAACGAAATGGACTCAACACCCCATATTAAATGCCTAAGAGTGTACCTGACTAGGAAGTATCTTAAAACCTATGGATTGCTATGTCTCTGAAAGAGAATCAAGTGGGTGTACAGGGGCATAAACGCAGCAGTGATAGGATTGGAGAGGTTCGGTGAGCAAATGAAGACCCTTTGAAGTCATATTGCATGGTACCCATTCCACGGGTCTCAACTCTCCAGGTTTAAGGTATTCTTCCTTCAGCTAAAACATGCATGTGGAACCCAGAGTATGATCAACCGTGTGATCGGGAGACGTGTTCCAATATGTGTCAGTTTTCGTCCCCTGGTACTCGGGTGCAACATTCCAGACGCTTTACTAACACTCTCCCGACTTGGAGAGTCAGTGCCTTTAACCTCCTGTTTGGCCCAGTTTGCAATTTCTGCGGAAGATGAACAGGAATAGGGAGAACCAATGAGAGACTAGCTGGAGGTGTCTGGACGGGCAAATTTAACTCTCATTTCCCACCAGGAAGAGGAATTAACCAAAGGCTCAGCGTGCCGTGCCGGAACCAGATTAGGGCCTGAAGCCATCCTGCGGTGTTGCGGCCAGCTCACGAGAAAGCGAGTTGAAGAAAGGAGCTCAGGGGCACTGTAATTCACAAACCTGCAGAGTTATAAATGACAGCTATCGTCCAAAAATATACTGAAGTAAGGCTGCCAAGAGGACTTGAAAGCGGGGCAGAATTGCAGGAAACCGATTTCAGGAGGTAGACTGGAATTGCATTGAAAGCATAGGAAAAGAGGCAGAACGTCCACAATGATGCACTTGGCCAAAAAGGGCGTATGCGTTTTTTCCTGAATATATTCAGGAAAAAACGCATACGCCCTTTTTGGCCAACCAAGCAAGCTTGCAAAGGAAATCTGCACTACAATGAAGTCTCACTTCCCCCCGGTCAAAAGGGCATCTGAAAAAAGTGTAAAATCCAGAAAGGCAGGACAGGCCATGGAGAACTGGGAGCCTTGTTATGCTGATGGGCGGGATGTCAATTGCCAACAGCCACTCGGGAGAAGTGTATGGTGTTTCCTGAAACATCTAAAAAACAAAGCAACAGAGCCTAGGGCACTTCCACTTATGGTCCTATAGCTTAGGGAAATTAAAATCAAAAGACACAGCCACCCCAAAGGTTGGGACGGCTCTGTTTACAAGAACCTGGTTTACGGTACAAGTTCAATATCGCAGAAAGTGAAAAATGGATAAAGAAGTTGTGGTACTTACGTACAATGCAATATCACTCAGCAAGGAAATCTATGTCATCAGGCCCGTAGCAGCATAATGAGTGGATTCAGGTATGATGATTCTAACTGAAATAAGTCACACAGAAAAAGAAACCTCATAAGATATCACTAATACACGGAATGTAAACTTGGCTACAGAGGAACTGAATTACAAAACAGAACAGGGTCTCAAATTTAGAAAACCAACTTATGCTTCCTTAAGGGGAAAGGTGAGTTGGGGTGCTGCATAAAACCAGAGATTGAAATGAGCACAGATAAAGTACCTTAAGCCAAATATGGAATAGACAAGAGCTACTCCTTGCTCAACGAAATGGACTCAACACCCCATATTAAACACGTAAGAATATACCTGACTAGGAAGTATCTTAAAACCTATGGATTTCTATGTCCCCGAAAGAGAATCAAGCGTGTGTACAGGGGCATAAATGCAGCAGTGATAGAATTGGAGAAGTTCGGTGAGCAAATGAAGACCCTTTGAAGTCATATTGCATGGTACCCATTCCACGGGTCTCAACTCTTCAGGTTTAAGGCATTCTTCCTTCAGCTAAAACATGCATGTGGAACCCAGAGTATGATCAACCGTGTGAGCGGGAGACGTGTTCCAATATGTCTCAGTTTTCGTCCCCAGGTACTCGGGTGCAACATTCCAGACGCTTTACTAACACTCTCCCGACTTGGAGAGTCAGTGCCTTTAACCTCCTGTTTGGCCCAGTTTGCAATTTCTGCGGAAGATGAACAGGAATAGGGAGAACCAATGAGAGACTAGCTGGAGGTGTCTGGACGGGCAAATTTAACTCTCATTTCCCACCAGGAAGAGGAATTAACCAAAGGCTCAGCGTGCCGTGCCGGAACCAGATTAGGGCCTGAAGCCATCCTGCGGTGTTGCGGCCAGCTCACGAGAAAGCGAGTTGAAGAAAGGAGCTCAGGGGCACTGTAATTCACAAACCTGCAGAGTTATAAATGACAGCTATCGTCCAAAAATATACTGAAGTAAGGCTGCCAAGAGGACTTGAAAGCGGGGCAGAATTGCAGGAAACCGATTTCAGGAGGTAGACTGGAATTGCATTGAAAGCATAGGAAAAGAGGCAGAACGTCCACAATGATGCACTTGGCCAAAAAGGGCGTATGCGTTTTTTCCTGAATATATTCAGGAAAAAACGCATACGCCCTTTTTGGCCAACCAAGCAAGCTTGCAAAGGAAATCTGCACTACAATGAAGTCTCACTTCCCCCCGGTCAAAAGGGCATCTGAAAAAAGTGTAAAATCCAGAAAGGCAGGACAGGCCATGGAGAACTGGGAGCCTTGTTATGCTGATGGGCGGGATGTCAATTGCCAACAGCCACTCGGGAGAAGTGTATGGTGTTTCCTGAAACATCTAAAAAACAAAGCAACAGAGCCTAGGGCACTTCCACTTATGGTCCTATAGCTTAGGGAAATTAAAATCAAAAGACACAGCCACCCCAAAGGTTGGGACGGCTCTGTTTACAAGAACCTGGTTTACGGTACAAGTTCAATATCGCAGAAAGTGAAAAATGGATAAAGAAGTTGTGGTACTTACGTACAATGCAATATCACTCAGCAAGGAAATCTATGTCATCAGGCCCGTAGCAGCATAATGAGTGGATTCAGGTATGATGATTCTAACTGAAATAAGTCACACAGAAAAAGAAACCTCATAAGATATCACTAATACACGGAATGTAAACTTGGCTACAGAGGAACTGAATTACAAAACAGAACAGGGTCTCAAATTTAGAAAACCAACTTATGCTTCCTTAAGGGGAAAGGTGAGTTGGGGTGCTGCATAAAACCAGAGATTGAAATGAGCACAGATAAAGTACCTTAAGCCAAATATGGAATAGACAAGAGCTACTCCTTGCTCAACGAAATGGACTCAACACCCCATATTAAACACGTAAGAATATACCTGACTAGGAAGTATCTTAAAACCTATGGATTTCTATGTCCCCGAAAGAGAATCAAGCGTGTGTACAGGGGCATAAATGCAGCAGTGATAGAATTGGAGAAGTTCGGTGAGCAAATGAAGACCCTTTGAAGTCATATTGCATGGTACCCATTCCACGGGTCTCAACTCTTCAGGTTTAAGGCATTCTTCCTTCAGCTAAAACATGCATGTGGAACCCAGAGTATGATCAACCGTGTGATCGGGAGACGTGTTCCAATATGTGTCAGTTTTCGTCCCCTGGTACTCGGGTGCAACATTTCAGACGCTTTACTAACACTCTCCCGACTTGGAGAGTCAGTGCCTTTAACCTCCTGTTTGGCCCAGTTTGCAATTTCTGCGGAAGATGAACAGGAATAGGGAGAACCAATGAGAGACTAGCTGGAGGTGTCTGGACGGGCAAATTTAACTCTCATTTCCCACCAGGAAGAGGAATTAACCAAAGGCTCAGCGTGCCGTGCCGGAACCAGATTAGGGCCTGAAGCAATCCTGCGGTGTTTCGGCCAGCTCACGAAAAAGCCAGTTGAAGAAAGGAGCTCAGGGGCACTGTAATTCACAAACCTGCAGAGTTATAAATGACAGCTATCGTCCAAAAATATACTGAAGTAAGGCTGCCAAGAGGACTTGAAAGCGGGGCAGAATTGCAGGAAACCGATTTCAGGAGGTAGACTGGAATTGCATTTAAAGCATAGGAAAAGAGGCAGAACGTCCACAATGATGCACTTGGCCAAAAAGGGCGTATGCGTTTTTTCCTGAATATATTCAGGAAAAAACGCATACGCCCATTTTGGCCAACCAAGCAAGCTCGGAAAGGAAATCTGCACTACAATGAAGTCTCACTTCCCCCGGGTCAAAAGGGCCATCTGAAAAAAGTGTAAAATCCAGAAAGGCAGGACAGGCCATGGAGAACTGGGAGCCTTGTTATGCTGATGGGCGGGATGCAAATTGCCAACAGCCACTCGGGAGAAGTGTATGGTGTTTCCTGAAACATCTAAAAAACAAAGCAACAGAGCCTAGGGCACTTCCACTTATGGTCCTATAGCTTAGGGAAATTAAAATCAAAAAGACACAGCCACCCCAAAGGTTGGGACGGCTCTGTTTACAAGAACCTGGTTTACGGTACAAGTTCAATATCGCAGAAAGTGAAAAATGGATAAAGAATTTGTGGTACTTACGTACAATGCAATATCACTCAGCAAGGAAATCTATTTCATCAGGCCCTTAGCAGCATAACGAGTGGATTCAGGTATGATGATTCTAACTGAAATAAGTCACACAGAAAAAGAAACATCATAAGATATCACTAATACACGGAATGAAAACTTAGCTACTTAGGAACTGAATTACAAAACAGAACAGGGTCTCAAATTTAGAAAACCAACTTATGCTTCCTTAAGGGGAAAGGTGAGTTGGGGTGCTGCATAAAACCAGAGATTGAAATGAGCACAGATAAAGTTCCTTAAGCCAAATATGGAATAGACAAGAGCCACTCCTTGCTCAACGAAATGGATTCAACACCCCATATTAAACGCCTAAGAATATACCTGACTAGGAAGTATCTTAAAACCTATGGATTGCTATGTTTCCGAAAGAGAATCAAGCGTGTGTGTAGGGGCAGAAACGCAGCAGTGATAGGATTGGAGAGGTTCGGTGAGCAAATGAAGACACTTTGAAGTCATATTGCATGGTACCCATTCCACGGGTCTCAACTCTCCAGGTTTAAGGTATTCTTCCTTCAGCTAAAACATGCATGTGGAACCCAGAGTATGATCAACCGTGTGATCGGGAGACGTGTTCCAATATGTCTCAGTTTTCGTCCCCTGGTACTCGGGTGCAACATTCCAGACGCTTTACTAACACTCTCCCGACTTGGAGAGTCAGTGCCTTTAACCTCCTGTTTGGCCCAGTTTGCAATTTCTGCGGAAGATGAACAGGAATAGGGAGAACCAATGAGAGACTAGCTGGAGGTGTCTGGACGGGCAAATTTAACTCTCATTTCCCACCAGGAAGAGGAATTAACCAAAGGCTCAGCGTGCCGTGCCGGAACCAGATTAGGGCCTGAAGCCATCCTGCGGTGTTGCGGCCAGCTCACGAGAAAGCGAGTTGAAGAAAGGAGCTCAGGGGCACTGTAATTCACAAACCTGCAGAGTTATAAATGACAGCTATCGTCCAAAAATATACTGAAGTAAGGCTGCCAAGAGGACTTGAAAGTGGGGCAGAATTGCAGGAAACCGATTTCAGGAGGTAGACTGGAATTGCATTTAAAGCATAGGAAAAGAGGCAGAACGTCCACAATGATGCACTTGGCCAAAAAGGGCGTATGCGTTTTTTCCTGAATATATTCAGGAAAAAACGCATACGCCCTTTTTGGCCAACCAAGCAAGCTTGCAAAGGAAATCTGCACTACAATGAAGTCTCACTTCCCCCCGCTCAAAAGGGCCATCTGAAAAAAGTGTAAAATCCAGAAAGGCAGGACAGGCCATGGAGAACTGGGAGCCTTGTTATGCTGATGGGCGGGATGTCAATTGCCAACAGCCACTCGGGAGAAGTGTATGGTGTTTCCTGAAACATCTAAAAAACAAAGCAACAGAGCCTAGGGCACTTCCACTTATGGTCCTATAGCTTAGGGAAATTAAAATCAAAAAGACACAGACACCCCAACGGTTGGGACGGCTCTGTTTACAAGAACCTGGTTTACGGTACAAGTTCAATATCGCAGAAAGTGAAAAATGGATAAAGAAGTTGTGGTACTTACGTACAATGCAGTATCACTCAGCAATGAAATCTATGTCATCAGGCCCGTAGCAGCATAATGAGTGGATTCAGGTATGATGATTCTAACTGAAATAAGTCACACAGAAAAAGAAACATCATAAGATATCACTAATACACGGAATGTAACCTTGGCTACACAGGAACTGAATTACAAAACAGAACAGGGTCTCAAATTTAGAAACACAACTTATGCTTGCTTAAGGGGAAAGGTGAGTTGGGGTGCTGCATAAAACCAGAGATTGAAATGAGCACAGATAAAGTTCCTTAAGCCAAATATGGAATAGACAAGAGCTACTCCTTGCTCAACGAAATGGACTCAACACCCCATATTAAACGCCTGAGAATGTACCTGACTAGGAAGTATCTTAAAACCTATGGATTGCTATGTCTCCGAAAGAGAATCTAGCGTGTGTACAGGGGCATAAACGCAGCAGTGATAGGACTGGAGAGGTTCGGTGAGCAAATGAAGAACCTTTGAAGTCATAGTGCATGGTACCCATTCCACGGGTCTCAACTCTCCAGGTTTAAGGTATTCTTCCTTCAGCTAAAACATGCATGTGGAACCCAGAGTATGATCAACCGTGTGATCGGGAGACGTGTTCCAATATGTGTCAGTTTTCGTCCCCTGGTACTCGGGTGCAACATTCCAGACGCTTTACTAACACTCTCCCGACTTGGAGAGTCAGTGCCTTTAATCTCCTGTTTGGCCCAGTTTGCAATTTCTGCGGAAGATGAACAGGAATAGGGAGAACCAATGACAGACTAGCTGGAGGTGTCTGGACGGGCAAATTTAACTCTCATTTCCCACCAGGAAGAGGAATTCACCAAAGGCTCAGCGTGCCGTGCCGGAACCAGATTAGGGCCTGAAGCCATCCTGCGGTGTTGCGGCCAGCTCACGAGAAAGCGAGTTGAAGAAAGGAGCTCAGGGGCACTGTAATTCACAAACCTGCAGAGTTATAAATGACAGCTATCGTCCAAAAATATACTGAAGTAAGGCTGCCAAGAGGACTTGAAAGCGGGGCAGAATTGCAGGAAACCGATTTCAGGAGGTAGACTGGAATTGCATTGAAAGCATAGGAAAAGAGGCAGAACGTCCACAATGATGCACTTGGCCAAAAAGGGCGTATGCGTTTTCTCCTGAATATATTCAGGAAAAAACGCATACGCCCTTTTTGGCCAACCAAGCAAGCTTGCAAAGGAAATCTGCACTACAATGAAGTCTCACTTCCCCCCGCTCAAAAGGGCCATCTGAAAAAAGTGTAAAATCCAGAAAGGCAGGACAGGCCATGGAGAACTGGGAGCCTTGTTATGCTGATGGGCGGGATGTAAATTGCCAACAGCCACTCGGGAGAAGTGTATGGTGTTTCCTGAAACATCTAAAAAACAAAGCAACAGAGCCTAGGGCACTTCCAATTATGGTCCTATAGCTTAGGGAAATTAAAATCAAAAAGAAACAGACACCCCAACGGTTGGGACGGCTCTGTTTACAAGAACCTGGTTTACGGTACAAGTTCAATATCGCAGAAAGTGAAAAATGGATAAAGAAGTTGTGGTACTTACGTACAATGCAGTATCACTCAGCAAGGAAATCTATGTCATCAGGCCCGTAGCAGCATAATGAGTGGATTCAGGTATGATGATTCTAACTGAAATAAGTCACACAGAAAAAGAAACATCATAAGATATCACTAATACACGGAATGTAATCTTGGCTACACAGGAACTGAATTACAAAACAGAACAGGGTCTCAAATTTAGAAACCCAACTTATGCTTGCTTAAGGGGAAAGGTGAGTTGGGGTGCTGCATAAAACCAGAGATTGAAATGAGCACAGATAAAGTTCCTTAAGCCAAATATGGAAGAGACAAGAGCTACTCTTTGTTCAATGAAATGGACTCAACACCCCATATTAAACGCCTAAGAATGTACCTGACTAGGAAGTATCTTAAAACCTATGGATTCCTATGTCTCCGAAAGAGAATCAAGCGTGTGTACAGGGGCATAAACGCAGCAGTGATAGGATTGGAGAGGTTCGGTGAGCAAATGAAGACCCTTTGAAGTCATAGTGCATGGTACCCATTCCACGGGTCTCAACTCTCCAGGTTTAAGGTATTCTTCCTTCAGCTAAAACATGCATGTGGAACCCAGAGTATGATCAACCGTGTGATCGGGAGACGTGTTCCAATATGTGTCAGTTTTCGTCCCCTGGTACTCGGGTGCAACATTCCAGACGCTTTACTAACACTCTCCCGACTTGGAGAGTCAGTGCCTTTAACCTCCTGTTTGGCCCAGTTTGCAATTTCTGCGGAAGATGAACAGGAATAGGGAGAACCAATGACAGACTAGCTGGAGGTGTCTGGACGGGCAAATTTAACTCTCATTTCCCACCAGGAAGGGGAATTAACCAAAGGCTCAGCGTGCCGTGCCGGAACCAGATTAGCGCCTGAAGCAACCCTGCGGTATTGCGGCCAGCTCACGAGAAAGCGAGTTGAAGAAAGGAGCTCAGGGGCACTGTAATTCACAAACCTGCAGAGTTATAAGTGATGGCTATCGTCCAAAAATATACTGAAGTAAGGCTGCCAAGAGGACTTGAAAGCGGGGCAGAATTGCAGGAAACCGATTTCAGGAGGTAGACTGGAATTTCATTGAAAGCATAGGAAAAGAGGAAGAACGTCCACAATGATGCACTTGGCCAAAAAGTGTGTATGCGTTTTTTCCTGAATATATTCAGGAAAAAACGCATACACACTTTTTGGCCAACCAAGCAAGCTTGCAAAGGAAATCTGCACTACAATGAAGTCTCACTTCCCCCCGGTCAAAACGGCCATCTGAAAAAAGTGTAAAATCCAGAAAGGCAGGACAGGCCATGGAGAACTGGGAGCCTTGTTATGCTGATGGGCGGGATGTCAATTGCCAACAGCCACTCGGGAGAAGTGTATGGTGTTTCCTGAAACATGTAAAAAACAAAGCAACAGAGCCTAGGGCACTTCCACTTATGGTCCTATAGCTTAGGGAAATTAAAATCAAAAAGACACAGACACCCCAACGGTTGGGACGGCTCTGTTTACAAGAACCTGGTTTACGGTACAAGTTCAATATCGCAGAAAGTGAAAAATGGATAAAGAAGTTGTGGTACTTACGTACAATGCAATATCACTCAGCAGTGAAATCTATGTCATCAGGCCCGTAGCAGCATAATGAGTGGATTCAGGTATGATGATTCTAACTGAAATAAGTCACACAGAAAAAGAAACATAATAAGATATCACTAATACACGGAATGTAAACTTGGCTACACAGGAACTGAATTCCAAAACAGAACAGGGTCTCAAATTTAGAAACCCAACTTATGCTTGCTTAAGGGGAAAGGTGAGTTGGGGTGCTGCATAAAACCAGAGATTGAAATGAGCACAGATAAAGTTCCTTAAGTCAATATGGAAGAGACAAGAGCTACTCCTTGCTCAACGAAATGGACTCAACACCCCATATTAAACGCCTAAGAATGTACCTGACTAGAAAGTATCTTAAAACCTATGGATTGCTATGTCTCCGAAAGAGAATCAAGCGTGTGTACAGGGGCATAAACGCAGCAGTGATAGGATTGGAGAGGTTCGGTGAGCAAATGAAGACCCTTTGAAGTCATATTGCATGGTACCCATTCCACGGGTCTCAACTCTCCAGGTTTAAGGGATTCTTCCTTCAGCTAAAACATGCATGTGGAACCCAGAGTATGATCAACCGTGTGATCGGGAGACGTGTTCCAATATGTGTCAGGTTTCGTCCCCTGGTACTCGGGTGCAACATTCCAGACGCTTTACTAACACTCTCCCGACTTGGAGAGTCAGTGCCTTTAACCTCCTGTTTGGCCCAGTTTGCAATTTCTGCGGAAGATGAACAGGAATAGGGAGAACCAATGACAGACTAGCTGGAGGTGTCTGGACGGGCAAATTTAACTCTCATTTCCCACCAGGAAGAGGAATTAACCAAAGGCTCAGCGTGCCGTGCCGGAACCAGATTAGGGCCTGAAGTCATCCTGCGGTGTTGCGGCCAGCTCACGAGAAAGCGAGTTGAAGAAAGGAGCTCAGGGGCACTGTAATTCACAAACCTGCAGAGTTATAAATGACAGCTATCGTCCAAAAATATACTGAAGTAAGGCTGCCAAGAGGACTTGAAAGCGGGGCAGAATTGCAGGAAACCGATTTCAGGAGGTAGACTGGAATTGCATTGAAAGCATAGGAAAAGAGGCAGAACGTCCACAATGATGCACTTGGCCAAAAAGGGCGTATGCGTTTTTTCCTGAATATATTCAGGAAAAAACGCATACGCCCTTTTTGGCCAACCAAGCAAGCTTGCAAAGGAAATCTGCACTACAATGAAGTCTCACTTCCCCCCGGTCAAAAGGGCCATCTGAAAAAAGTGTAAAATCCAGAAAGGCAGGACAGGCCATGGAGAACTGGGAGCCTTGTTATGCTGATGGGCGGGATGTAAATTGCCAACAGCCACTCGGGAGAAGTGTATGGTGTTTCCTGAAACATCTAAAAAACAAAGCAACAGAGCCTATGCACTTCCACTTATGGTCCTATAGCTTAGGGAAATTAAAATCAAAAGACACAGCCACCCCAAAGGTTGGGACGGCTCTGTTTACAAGAACCTGGTTTACGGTACAAGTTCAATATCGCAGAAAGTGAAAAATGGATAAAGAAGTTGTGGTACTTACGTACAATGCAGTATCACTCAGCAATGAAATCTATGTCATCAGGCCCGTAGCAGCATATTGAGTGGATTCAGGTATGATGATTCTAACTGAAATAAGTCACACAGGAAAAGAAACATCATAAGATATCACTAATACACGGAATGTAACCTTGGCTACACAGGAACTGAATTACAAAACACAACAGGGTCTCAAATTTAGAAAACCAACTTATGCTTGCTTAAGGGGAAAGGTGAGTTGGGGTGCTGCATAAAACCAGAGATTGAAATGAGCACAGATAAAGTTCCTTAAGCCAAATATGGAATAGACAAGAGCTACTCCTTGCTCAACGAAATGGACTCAACACCCCATATTAAATGCCTAAGTGTGTACATGACTAGGAAGTATCTTAAAACCTATGGATTGCTATGTCTCTGAAAGAGAATCAAGGGTGTGTACAGGGGCATAAACGCAGCAGTGATAGGACTGGAGAGATTCGGTGAGCAAATGAAGACACTTTGAAGTCATATTGCATGGTACCCATTCCACGGGTCTCAACTCTCCAGGTTTAAGGGATTCTTCCTTCAGCTAAAACATGCATGTGGAACCCAGAGTATGATCAACCGTGTGATCGGGAGACGTGTTCCAATATGTCTCAGTTTTCGTCCCATGGTACTCGGGTGCAACATTCCAGATGCTTTACTAACACTCTCCCGACTTGGAGAGTCAGTGCCTTTAACCTCCTGTTTGGCCCAGTTTGCAATTTCTGTGGAAGATGAACAGGAATAGGGAGAACCAATGACAGACTAGCTGGAGGTGTCTGGACGGGCAAATGTAACTCTCATTTCCCACCAGGAAGAGGAATTAACCAAAGGCTCAGCGTGCCGTGCCGGAACCAGATTAGGGCCTGAAGCCATCCTGCGGTGTTGCGGCCAGCTCACGAGAAAGCGAGTTGAAGAAAGGAGCTCAGGGGCACTGTAATTCACAAACCTGCAGAGTTATAAATGACAGCTATCGTCCAAAAATATACTGAAGTAAGGCTGCCAAGAGGACTTGAAAGCGGGGCAGAATTGCAGGAAACCGATTTCAGGAGGTAGACTGGAATTGCATTGAAAGCATAGGAAAAGAGGCAGAACGTCCACAATGATGCACTTGGCCAAAAAGGGCGTATGCGTTTTTTCCTGAATATATTCAGGAAAAAACGCATACGCCCTTTTTGGCCAACCAAGCAAGCTTGCAAAGGAAATCTGCACTACAATGAAGTCTCACTTCCCCCCGGTCAAAAGGGCCATCTGAAAAAAGTGTAAAATCCAGAAAGGCAGGACAGGCCATGGAGAACTGGGAGCCTTGTTATGCTGATGGGCGGGATGTCAATTGCCAACAGCCACTCGGGAGAAGTGTATGGTGTTTCCTGAAACATCTAAAAAACAAAGCAACAGAGCCTATGCACTTCCACTTATGGTCCTATAGCTTAGGGAAATTAAAATCAAAAGACACAGCCACCCCAAAGGTTGGGACGGCTCTGTTTACAAGAACCTGGTTTACGGTACAAGTTCAATATCGCAGAAAGTGAAAAATGGATAAAGAAGTTGTGGTACTTACGTACAATGCAGTATCACTCAGCAATGAAATCTATGTCATCAGGCCCGTAGCAGCATATTGAGTGGATTCAGGTATGATGATTCTAACTGAAATAAGTCACACAGGAAAAGAAACATCATAAGATATCACTAATACACGGAATGTAACCTTGGCTACACAGGAACTGAATTACAAAACACAACAGGGTCTCAAATTTAGAAAACCAACTTATGCTTGCTTAAGGGGAAAGGTGAGTTGGGGTGCTGCATAAAACCAGAGATTGAAATGAGCACAGATAAAGTTCCTTAAGCCAAATATGGAATAGACAAGAGCTACTCCTTGCTCAACGAAATGGACTCAACACCCCATATTAAATGCCTAAGTGTGTACATGACTAGGAAGTATCTTAAAACCTATGGATTGCTATGTCTCTGAAAGAGAATCAAGGGTGTGTACAGGGGCATAAACGCAGCAGTGATAGGACTGGAGAGATTCGGTGAGCAAATGAAGACACTTTGAAGTCATATTGCATGGTACCCATTCCACGGGTCTCAACTCTCCAGGTTTAAGGGATTCTTCCTTCAGCTAAAACATGCATGTGGAACCCAGAGTATGATCAACCGTGTGATCGGGAGACGTGTTCCAATATGTCTCAGTTTTCGTCCCATGGTACTCGGGTGCAACATTCCAGATGCTTTACTAACACTCTCCCGACTTGGAGAGTCAGTGCCTTTAACCTCCTGTTTGGCCCAGTTTGCAATTTCTGTGGAAGATGAACAGGAATAGGGAGAACCAATGACAGACTAGCTGGAGGTGTCTGGACGGGCAAATGTAACTCTCATTTCCCACCAGGAAGAGGAATTAACCAAAGGCTCAGCGTGCCGTGCCGGAACCAGATTAGGGCCTGAAGCCATCCTGCGGTGTTGCGGCCAGCTCACGAGAAAGCGAGTTGAAGAAAGGAGCTCAGGGGCACTGTAATTCACAAACCTGCAGAGTTATAAATGACAGCTATCGTCCAAAAATATACTGAAGTAAGGCTGCCAAGAGGACTTGAAAGCGGGGCAGAATTGCAGGAAACCGATTTCAGGAGGTAGACTGGAATTGCATTGAAAGCATAGGAAAAGAGGCAGAACGTCCACAATGATGCACTTGGCCAAAAAGGGCGTATGCGTTTTTTCCTGAATATATTCAGGAAAAAACGCATACGCCCTTTTTGGCCAACCAAGCAAGCTTGCAAAGGAAATCTGCACTACAATGAAGTCTCACTTCCCCCCGGTCAAAAGGGCCATCTGAAAAAAGTGTAAAATCCAGAAAGGCAGGACAGGCCATGGAGAACTGGGAGCCTTGTTATGCTGATGGGCGGGATGTCAATTGCCAACAGCCACTCGGGAGAAGTGTATGGTGTTTCCTGAAACATCTAAAAAACAAAGCAACAGAGCCTATGCACTTCCACTTATGGTCCTATAGCTTAGGGAAATTAAAATCAAAAGACACAGCCACCCCAAAGGTTGGGACGGCTCTGTTTACAAGAACCTGGTTTACGGTACAAGTTCAATATCGCAGAAAGTGAAAAATGGATAAAGAAGTTGTGGTACTTACGTACAATGCAGTATCACTCAGCAATGAAATCTATGTCATCAGGCCCGTAGCAGCATATTGAGTGGATTCAGGTATGATGATTCTAACTGAAATAAGTCACACAGGAAAAGAAACATCATAAGATATCACTAATACACGGAATGTAACCTTGGCTACACAGGAACTGAATTACAAAACACAACAGGGTCTCAAATTTAGAAAACCAACTTATGCTTGCTTAAGGGGAAAGGTGAGTTGGGGTGCTGCATAAAACCAGAGATTGAAATGAGCACAGATAAAGTTCCTTAAGCCAAATATGGAATAGACAAGAGCTACTCCTTGCTCAACGAAATGGACTCAACACCCCATATTAAATGCCTAAGTGTGTACATGACTAGGAAGTATCTTAAAACCTATGGATTGCTATGTCTCTGAAAGAGAATCAAGGGTGTGTACAGGGGCATAAACGCAGCAGTGATAGGACTGGAGAGATTCGGTGAGCAAATGAAGACACTTTGAAGTCATATTGCATGGTACCCATTCCACGGGTCTCAACTCTCCAGGTTTAAGGGATTCTTCCTTCAGCTAAAACATGCATGTGGAACCCAGAGTATGATCAACCGTGTGATCGGGAGACGTGTTCCAATATGTCTCAGTTTTCGTCCCATGGTACTCGGGTGCAACATTCCAGATGCTTTACTAACACTCTCCCGACTTGGAGAGTCAGTGCCTTTAACCTCCTGTTTGGCCCAGTTTGCAATTTCTGTGGAAGATGAACAGGAATAGGGAGAACCAATGACAGACTAGCTGGAGGTGTCTGGACGGGCAAATGTAACTCTCATTTCCCACCAGGAAGAGGAATTAACCAAAGGCTCAGCGTGCCGTGCCGGAACCAGATTAGGGCCTGAAGCCATCCTGCGGTGTTGCGGCCAGCTCACGAGAAAGCGAGTTGAAGAAAGGAGCTCAGGGGCACTGTAATTCACAAACCTGCAGAGTTATAAATGACAGCTATCGTCCAAAAATATACTGAAGTAAGGCTGCCAAGAGGACTTGAAAGCGGGGCAGAATTGCAGGAAACCGATTTCAGGAGGTAGACTGGAATTGCATTGAAAGCATAGGAAAAGAGGCAGAACGTCCACAATGATGCACTTGGCCAAAAAGGGCGTATGCGTTTTTTCCTGAATATATTCAGGAAAAAACGCATACGCCCTTTTTGGCCAACCAAGCAAGCTTGCAAAGGAAATCTGCACTACAATGAAGTCTCACTTCCCCCCGGTCAAAAGGGCCATCTGAAAAAAGTGTAAAATCCAGAAAGGCAGGACAGGCCATGGAGAACTGGGAGCCTTGTTATGCTGATGGGCGGGATGTCAATTGCCAACAGCCACTCGGGAGAAGTGTATGGTGTTTCCTGAAACATCTAAAAAACAAAGCAACAGAGCCTAGGGCACTTCCACTTATGGTCCTATAGCTTAGGGAAATTAAAATCAAAAAGACACAGCCACCCCAAAGGTTGGGACGGCTCTGTTTACAAGAACCTGGTTTACGGTACAAGTTCAATATCGCAGAAAGTGAAAAATGGATAAAGAAGTTGTGGTACTTACGTACAATGCAATATCACTCAGCAAGGAAATCTATGTCATCAGGCCCGTAGCAGCATAATGAGTGGATTCAGGTATGATGATTCTAACTGAAATAAGTCACACAGAAATAGAAACCTCATAAGATATCACTAATACACGGAATGTAAACTTGGCTACAGAGGAACTGAATTACAAAACAGAACAGGGTCTCAAATTTAGAAAACCAACTTATGCTTCCTTAAGGGGAAAGGTGAGTTGGGGTGCTGCATAAAACCAGAGATTGAAATGAGCACAGATAAAGTACCTTAAGCCAAATATGGAATAGACAAGAGCTACTCCTTGCTCAACGAAATGGACTCAACACCCCATATTAAACACGTAAGAATATACCTGACTAGGAAGTATCTTAAAACCTATGGATTTCTATGTCCCCGAAAGAGAATGAAGCGTGTGTACAGGGGCATAAATGCAGCAGTGATAGGATTGGAGAAGTTCGGTGAGCAAATGAAGACCCTTTGAAGTCATATTGCATGGTACCCATTCCACGGGTCTCAACTCTCCAGGTTTAAGGGATTCTTCCTTCAGCTAAAACATGCATGTGGAACCCAGAGTATGATCAACCGTGTGATCGGGAGACGTGTTCCAATATGTCTCAGTTTTCGTCCCCTGGTACTCGGGTGCAACATTCCAGACGCTTTAGTAACACTCTCCCAACTTGGAGAGTCAGTGCCTTTAACCTCCTGTTTGGCCCAGTTTGCAATTTCTGCGGAAGATGAACAGGAATAGGGAGAACCAATGAGAGACTAGCTGGAGGTGTCTGGACGGGCAAATTTAACTCTCATTTCCCACCAGGAAGAGGAATTAACCAAAGGCTCAGCGTGCCGTGCCGGAACCAGATTAGGGCCTGAAGCCATCCTGCGGTGTTGCGGCCAGCTCACGAGAAAGCGAGTTGAAGAAAGGAGCTCAGGGGCACTGTAATTCACAAACCTGCAGAGTTATAAATGACAGCTATCGTCCAAAAATATACTGAAGTAAGGCTGCCAAGAGGACTTGAAAGCGGGGCAGAATTGCAGGAAACCGATTTCAGGAGGTAGACTGGAATTGCATTGAAAGCATAGGAAAAGAGGCAGAACGTCCACAATGATGCACTTGGCCAAAAAGGGCGTATGCGTTTTTTCCTGAATATATTCAGGAAAAAACGCATACGCCCTTTTTGGCCAACCAAGCAAGCTTGCAAAGGAAATCTGCACTACAATGAAGTCTCACTTCCCCCCGGTCAAAAGGGCCATCTGAAAAAAGTGTAAAATCCAGAAAGGCAGGACAGGCCATGGAGAACTGGGAGCCTTGTTATGCTGATGGGCGGGATGTAAATTGCCAACAGCCACTCGGGAGAAGTGTATGGTGTTTCCTGAAACATCTAAAAAACAAAGCAACAGAGCCTAGGGCACTTCCACTTATGGTCCTTTAGCTTAGGGAAATTAAAATCAAAAAGACACAGCCACCCCAAAGGTTGGGACGGCTCTGTTTACAAGAACCTGGTTTACGGTACAAGTTCAATATCGCAGAAAGTGAAAAATGGATAAAGAAGTTGTGGTACTTACGTACAATGCAGTATCACTCAGCAATGAAATCTATGTCATCAGGCCCGTAGCAGCATAATGAGTGGATTCAGGTACGATGATTCTAACTGAAATAAGTCACACAGGAAAAGAAACATCATAAGATATCACTAATACACGGAATGTAACCTTGGCTACACAGGAACTGAATTACAAAACACAACAGGGTCTCAAATTTAGAAAACCAACTTATGCTTGCTTAAGGGGAAAGGTGAGTTGGGGTGCTGCATAAAACCAGAGATTGAAATGAGCACAGATAAAGTTCCTTAAGCCAAATATGGAATAGACAAGAGCTACTCCTTGCTCAACGAAATGGACTCAACACCCCATATTAAATGCCTAAGAGTGTACATGACTAGGAAGTATCTTAAAACCTATGGATTGCTATGTCTCTGAAAGAGAATCAAGGGTGTGTACAGGGGCATAAACGCAGCAGTGATAGGACTGGAGAGATTCGGTGAGCAAATGAAGACCCTTTGAAGTCATATTGCATGGTACCCATTCCACGGGTCTCAACTCTCCAGGTTTAAGGTATTCTTCCTTCAGCTAAAACATGCATGTGGAACCCAGAGTATGATCAACCGTGTGATCGGTAGACGTGTTCCAATATGTGTCAGTTTTCGTCCCCTGGTACTCGGGTGCAACATTCCAGACGCTTTACTAACACTCTCCCGACTTGGAGAGTCAGTGCCTTTAACCTCCTGTTTGGCCCAGTTTGCAATTTCTGCGGAAGATGAACAGGAATAGGGAGAACCAATGACAGACTAGCTGGAGGTGTCTGGACGGGCAAATTTAACTCTCATTTCCCACCAGGAAGTGGAATTAACCAAAGGCTCAGCGTGCCGTGCCGGAACCAGATTAGGGCCTGAAGCCATCCTGCGGTGTTGCGGCCAGCTCACGAGAAAGCGAGTTGAAGAAAGGAGCTCAGGGGCACTGTAATTCACAAACCTGCAGAGTTATAAATGACAGCTATCGTCCAAAAATATACTGAAGTAAGGCTGCCAAGAGGACTTGAAAGCGGGGCAGAATTGCAGGAAACCGATTTCAGGAGGTAGACTGGAATTGCATTGAAAGCATAGGAAAAGAGGCAGAACGTCCACAATGATGCACTTGGCCAAAAAGGGCGTATGCGTTTTTTCCTGAATATATTCAGGAAAAAACGCATACGCCCTTTTTGGCCAACCAAGCAAGCTTGCAAAGGAAATCTGCACTACAATGAAGTCTCACTTCCCCCCGGTCAAAAGGGCCATCTGAAAAAAGTGTAAAATCCAGAAAGGCAGGACAGGCCATGGAGAACTGGGAGCCTTGTTATGCTGATGGGCGGGATGTAAATTGCCAACAGCCACTCGGGAGAAGTGTATGGTGTTTCCTGAAACATCTAAAAAACAAAGCAACAGAGCCTAGGGCACTTCCACTTATGGTCCTATAGCTTAGGGAAATTAAAATCAAAAAGACACAGCCACCCCAAAGGTTGGGACGGCTCTGTTTACAAGAACCTGGTTTACGGTACAAGTTCAATATCGCAGAAAGTGAAAAATGGATAAAGAAGTTGTGGTACTTACGTACAATGCAGTATCACTCAGCAATGAAATCTATGTCATCAGGCCCGTAGCAGCATAATGAGTGGATTCAGGTATGATGATTCTAACTGAAATAAGTCACACAGGAAAAGAAACATCATAAGATATCACTAATACACGGAATGTAAACTTGGCTACACAGGAACTGAATTACAAAACAGAACAGGGTCTCAAATTTAGAAACCCAACTTATGCTTGCTTAAGGGGAAAGGTGAGTTGGGGTGCTGCATAAAACCAGAGATTGAAATGAGCACAGATAAAGTTCCTTAAGCCAAATATGGAATAGACAAGAGCTACTCCTTGCTCAACGAAATGGACTCAACACCCCATATTAAATGCCTAAGAGTGTACATGACTAGGAAGTATCTTAAAACCTATGGATTGCTATGTCTCTGAAAGAGAATCAAGGGTGTGTACAGGGGCATAAACGCAGCAGTGATAGGACTGGAGAGGTTCGGTGAGCAAATGAAGACACTTTGAAGTCATATAGCATGGTACCCATTCCACGGGTCTCAACTCTCCAGGTTTAAGGGATTCTTCCTTCAGCTAAAACATGCATGTGGAACCCAGAGTATGATCAACCGTGTGATCGGGAGACGTGTTCCAATATGTGTCAGTTTTCGTCCCCTGGTACTCGGGTGCAACATTCCAGACGCTTTACTAACACTCTCCCGACTTGGAGAGTCAGTGCCTTTAACCTCCTGTTTGGCCCAGTTTGCAATTTCTGCGGAAGATGAACAGGAATAGGGAGAACCAATGAGAGACTAGCTGGAGGTGTCTGGACGGGCAAATTTAACTCTCATTTCCCACCAGGAAGTGGAATTAACCAAAGGCTCAGCGTGCCGTGCCGGAACCAGATTAGGGCCTGAAGCCATCCTGCGGTGTTGCGGCCAGCTCACGAGAAAGCGAGTTGAAGAAAGGAGCTCAGGGGCACTGTAATTCACAAACCTGCAGAGTTATAAATGACAGCTATCGTCCAAAAATATACTGAAGTAAGGCTGCCAAGAGGACTTGAAAGCGGGGCAGAATTGCAGGAAACCGATTTCAGGAGGTAGACTGGAATTGCATTTAAAGCATAGGAAAAGAGGCAGAACGTCCACAATGATGCACTTGGCCAAAAAGGGCGTATGCGTTTTTTCCTGAATATATTCAGGAAAAAACGCATACGCCCTTTTTGGCCAACCAAGCAAGCTTGCAAAGGAAATCTGCACTACAATGAAGTCTCACTTCCCCCCGGTCAAAAGGGCCATCTGAAAAAAGTGTAAAATCCAGAAAGGCAGGACAGGCCATGGAGAACTGGGCGCCTTGTTATGCTGATGGGTGGGATGTCAATTGCCAACAGCCACTCGGGAGAAGTGTATGGTGTTTCCTGAAACATCTAAAAAACAAAGCAACAGAGCCTATGCACTTCCACTTATGGTCCTATAGCTTAGGGAAATTAAAATCAAAAGACACAGCCACCCCAAAGGTTGGGACGGCTCTGTTTACAAGAACCTGGTTTACGGTACAAGTTCAATATCGCAGAAAGTGAAAAATGGATAAAGAAGTTGTGGTACTTACGTACAATGCAGTATCACTCAGCAATGAAATCTATGCCATCAGGCCCGTAGCAGCATAATGAGTGGATTCAGGTATGATGATTCTAACTGAAATAAGTCACACAGGAAAAGAAACATCATAAGATATCACTAATACACGGAATGTAACCTTGGCTACACAGGAACTGAATTACAAAACAGAACAGGGTCTCAAATTTAGAAAACCAACTTATGCTTGCTTAAGGGGAAAGGTGAGTTGGGGTGCTGCATAAAACCAGAGATTGAAATGAGCACAGATAAAGTTCCTTAAGCCAAATATGGAATAGACAAGAGCTACTCCTTGCTCAACGAAATGGACTCAACACCCCATATTAAATGCCTAAGAGTGTACCTGACTAGGAAGTATCTTAAAACCTATGGATTGCTATGTCTCTGAAAGAGAATCAAGTGGGTGTACAGGGGCATAAACGCAGCAGTGATAGGATTGGAGAGGTTCGGTGAGCAAATGAAGACCCTTTGAAGTCATATTGCATGGTACCCATTCCACGGGTCTCAACTCTCCAGGTTTAAGGTATTCTTCCTTCAGCTAAAACATGCATGTGGAACCCAGAGTATGATCAACCGTGTGATCGGGAGACGTGTTCCAATATGTGTCAGTTTTCGTCCCCTGGTACTCGGGTGCAACATTCCAGACGCTTTACTAACACTCTCCCGACTTGGAGAGTCAGTGCCTTTAACCTCCTGTTTGGCCCAGTTTGCAATTTCTGCGGAAGATGAACAGGAATAGGGAGAACCAATGAGAGACTAGCTGGAGGTGTCTGGACGGGCAAATTTAACTCTCATTTCCCACCAGGAAGAGGAATTAACCAAAGGCTCAGCGTGCCGTGCCGGAACCAGATTAGGGCCTGAAGCCATCCTGCGGTGTTGCGGCCAGCTCACGAGAAAGCGAGTTGAAGAAAGGAGCTCAGGGGCACTGTAATTCACAAACCTGCAGAGTTATAAATGACAGCTATCGTCCAAAAATATACTGAAGTAAGGCTGCCAAGAGGACTTGAAAGCGGGGCAGAATTGCAGGAAACCGATTTCAGGAGGTAGACTGGAATTGCATTGAAAGCATAGGAAAAGAGGCAGAACGTCCACAATGATGCACTTGGCCAAAAAGGGCGTATGCGTTTTTTCCTGAATATATTCAGGAAAAAACGCATACGCCCTTTTTGGCCAACCAAGCAAGCTTGCAAAGGAAATCTGCACTACAATGAAGTCTCACTTCCCCCCGGTCAAAAGGGCATCTGAAAAAAGTGTAAAATCCAGAAAGGCAGGACAGGCCATGGAGAACTGGGAGCCTTGTTATGCTGATGGGCGGGATGTAAATTGCCAACAGCCACTCAGGAGAAGTGTATGGTGTTTCCTGAAACATCTAAAAAACAAAGCAACAGAGCCTAGGGCACTTCCACTTATGGTCCTATAGCTTAGGGAAATTAAAATCAAAAGACACAGCCACCCCAAAGGTTGGGACGGCTCTGTTTACAAGAACCTGGTTTACGGTACAAGTTCAATATCGCAGAAAGTGAAAAATGGATAAAGAAGTTGTGGTACTTACGTACAATGCAATATCACTCAGCAAGGAAATCTATGTCATCAGGCCCGTAGCAGCATAATGAGTGGATTCAGGTATGATGATTCTAACTGAAATAAGTCACACAGAAAAAGAAACCTCATAAGATATCACTAATACACGGAATGTAAACTTGGCTACAGAGGAACTGAATTACAAAACAGAACAGGGTCTCAAATTTAGAAAACCAACTTATGCTTCCTTAAGGGGAAAGGTGAGTTGGGGTGCTGCATAAAACCAGAGATTGAAATGAGCACAGATAAAGTACCTTAAGCCAAATATGGAATAGACAAGAGCTACTCCTTGCTCAACGAAATGGACTCAACACCCCATATTAAACACGTAAGAATATACCTGACTAGGAAGTATCTTAAAACCTATGGATTTCTATGTCCCCGAAAGAGAATCAAGCGTGTGTACAGGGGCATAAATGCAGCAGTGATAGAATTGGAGAAGTTCGGTGAGCAAATGAAGACCCTTTGAAGTCATATTGCATGGTACCCATTCCACGGGTCTCAACTCTTCAGGTTTAAGGCATTCTTCCTTCAGCTAAAACATGCATGTGGAACCCAGAGTATGATCAACCGTGTGATCGGGAGACGTGTTCCAATATGTGTCAGTTTTCGTCCCCTGGTACTCGGGTGCAACATTTCAGACGCTTTACTAACACTCTCCCGACTTGGAGAGTCAGTGCCTTTAACCTCCTGTTTGGCCCAGTTTGCAATTTCTGCGGAAGATGAACAGGAATAGGGAGAACCAATGAGAGACTAGCTGGAGGTGTCTGGACGGGCAAATTTAACTCTCATTTCCCACCAGGAAGAGGAATTAACCAAAGGCTCAGCGTGCCGTGCCGGAACCAGATTAGGGCCTGAAGCAATCCTGCGGTGTTTCGGCCAGCTCACGAGAAAGCCAGTTGAAGAAAGGAGCTCAGGGGCATGTAATTCACAAACCTGCAGAGTTATAAATGACAGCTATCGTCCAAAAATATACTGAAGTAAGGCTGCCAAGAGGACTTGAAAGCGGGGCAGAATTGCAGGAAACCGATTTCAGGAGGTAGACTGGAATTGCATTTAAAGCATAGGAAAAGAGGCAGAACGTCCACAATGATGCACTTGGCCAAAAAGGGCGTATGCGTTTTTTCCTGAATATATTCAGGAAAAAACGCATACGCCCATTTTGGCCAACCAAGCAAGCTCGGAAAGGAAATCTGCACTACAATGAAGTCTCACTTCCCCCGGGTCAAAAGGGCCATCTGAAAAAAGTGTAAAATCCAGAAAGGCAGGACAGGCCATGGAGAACTGGGAGCCTTGTTATGCTGATGGGCGGGATGTAAATTGCCAACAGCCACTCGGGAGAAGTGTATGGTGTTTCCTGAAACATCTAAAAAACAAAGCAACAGAGCCTAGGGCACTTCCACTTATGGTCCTATAGCTTAGGGAAATTAAAATCAAAAAGACACAGCCACCCCAAAGGTTGGGACGGCTCTGTTTACAAGAACCTGGTTTACGGTACAAGTTCAATATCGCAGAAAGTGAAAAATGGATAAAGAATTTGTGGTACTTACGTACAATGCAATATCACTCAGCAAGGAAATCTATTTCATCAGGCCCTTAGCAGCATAACGAGTGGATTCAGGTATGATGATTCTAACTGAAATAAGTCACACAGAAAAAGAAACATCATAAGATATCACTAATACATGGAATGAAAACTTGGCTACTTAGGAACTGAATTACAAAACAGAACAGGGTCTCAAATTTAGAAAACCAACTTATGCTTCCTTAAGGGGAAAGGTGAGTTGGGGTGCTGCATAAAACCAGAGATTGAAATGAGCACAGATAAAGTTCCTTAAGCCAAATATGGAATAGACAAGAGCCACTCCTTGCTCAACGAAATGGATTCAACACCCCATATTAAACGCCTAAGAATATACCTGACTAGGAAGTATCTTAAAACCTATGGATTGCTATGTTTCCGAAAGAGAATCAAGCGTGTGTGTAGGGGCAGAAACGCAGCAGTGATAGGATTGGAGAGGTTCGGTGAGCAAATGAAGACACTTTGAAGTCATATTGCATGGTACCCATTCCACGGGTCTCAACTCTCCAGGTTTAAGGTATTCTTCCTTCAGCTAAAACATGCATGTGGAACCCAGAGTATGATCAACCGTGTGATCGGGAGACGTGTTCCAATATGTCTCAGTTTTCGTCCCCTGGTACTCGGGTGCAACATTCCAGACGCTTTACTAACACTCTCCCGACTTGGAGAGTCAGTGCCTTTAACCTCCTGTTTGGCCCAGTTTGCAATTTCTGCGGAAGATGAACAGGAATAGGGAGAACCAATGAGAGACTAGCTGGAGGTGTCTGGACGGGCAAATTTAACTCTCATTTCCCACCAGGAAGAGGAATTAACCAAAGGCTCAGCGTGCCGTGCCGGAACCAGATTAGGGCCTGAAGCCATCCTGCGGTGTTGCGGCCAGCTCACGAGAAAGCGAGTTGAAGAAAGGAGCTCAGGGGCACTGTAATTCACAAACCTGCAGAGTTATAAATGACAGCTATCGTCCAAAAATATACTGAAGTAAGGCTGCCAAGAGGACTTGAAAGTGGGGCAGAATTGCAGGAAACCGATTTCAGGAGGTAGACTGGAATTGCATTTAAAGCATAGGAAAAGAGGCAGAACGTCCACAATGATGCACTTGGCCAAAAAGGGCGTATGCGTTTTTTCCTGAATATATTCAGGAAAAAACGCATACGCCCTTTTTGGCCAACCAAGCAAGCTTGCAAAGGAAATCTGCACTACAATGAAGTCTCACTTCCCCCCGCTCAAAAGGGCCATCTGAAAAAAGTGTAAAATCCAGAAAGGCAGGACAGGCCATGGAGAACTGGGAGCCTTGTTATGCTGATGGGCGGGATGTAAATTGCCAACAGCCACTCGGGAGAAGTGTATGGTGTTTCCTGAAACATCTAAAAAACAAAGCAACAGAGCCTAGGGCACTTCCACTTATGGTCCTATAGCTTAGGGAAATTAAAATCAAAAAGACACAGACACCCCAACGGTTGGGACGGCTCTGTTTACAAGAACCTGGTTTACGGTACAAGTTCAATATCGCAGAAAGTGAAAAATGGATAAAGAAGTTGTGGTACTTACGTACAATGCAGTATCACTCAGCAATGAAATCTATGTCATCAGGCCCGTAGCAGCATAATGAGTGGATTCAGGTATGATGATTCTAACTGAAATAAGTCACACAGAAAAAGAAACATCATAAGATATCACTAATACACGGAATGTAACCTTGGCTACACAGGAACTGAATTACAAAACAGAACAGGGTCTCAAATTTAGAAACACAACTTATGCTTGCTTAAGGGGAAAGGTAAGTTGGGGTGCTGCATAAAACCAGAGATTGAAATGAGCACAGATAAAGTTCCTTAAGCCAAATATGGAATAGACAAGAGCTACTCCTTGCTCAACGAAATGGACTCAACACCCCATATTAAACGCCTGAGAATGTACCTGACTAGGAAGTATCTTAAAACCTATGGATTGCTATGTCTCCGAAAGAGAATCTAGCATGTGTACAGGGGCATAAACGCAGCAGTGATAGGACTGGAGAGGTTCGGTGAGCAAATGAAGACCCTTTGAAGTCATAGTGCATGGTACCCATTCCACGGGTCTCAACTCTCCAGGTTTAAGGTATTCTTCCTTCAGCTAAAACATGCATGTGGAACCCAGAGTATGATCAACCGTGTGATCGGGAGACGTGTTCCAATATGTGTCAGTTTTCGTCCCCTGGTACTCGGGTGCAACATTCCAGACGCTTTACTAACACTCTCCCGACTTGGAGAGTCAGTGCCTTTAACCTCCTGTTTGGCCCAGTTTGCAATTTCTGCGGAAGATGAACAGGAATAGGGAGAACCAATGACAGACTAGCTGGAGGTGTCTGGACGGGCAAATTTAACTCTCATTTCCCACCAGGAAGGGGAATTAACCAAAGGCTCAGCGTGCCGTGCCGGAACCAGATTAGGGCCTGAAGCAACCCTGCGGTATTGCGGCCAGCTCACGAGAAAGCGAGTTGAAGAAAGGAGCTCAGGGGCACTGTAATTCACAAACCTGCAGAGTTATAAGTGATGGCTATCGTCCAAAAATATACTGAAGTAAGGCTGCCAAGAGGACTTGAAAGCGGGGCAGAATTGCAGGAAACCGATTTCAGGAGGTAGACTGGAATTTCATTGAAAGCATAGGAAAAGAGGAAGAACGTCCACAATGATGCACTTGGCCAAAAAGTGTGTATGCGTTTTTTCCTGAATATATTCAGGAAAAAACGCATACACACTTTTTGGCCAACCAAGCAAGCTTGCAAAGGAAATCTGCACTACAATGAAGTCTCACTTCCCCCCGGTCAAAAGGGCCATCTGAAAAAAGTGTAAAATCCAGAAAGGCAGGACAGGCCATGGAGAACTGGGAGCCTTGTTATGCTGATGGGCGGGATGTCAATTGCCAACAGCCACTCGGGAGAAGTGTATGGTGTTTCCTGAAACATGTAAAAAACAAAGCAACAGAGCCTAGGGCACTTCCACTTATGGTCCTATAGCTTAGGGAAATTAAAATCAAAAAGACACAGACACCCCAACGGTTGGGACGGCTCTGTTTACAAGAACCTGGTTTACGGTACAAGTTCAATATCGCAGAAAGTGAAAAATGGATAAAGAAGTTGTGGTACTTACGTACAATGCAATATCACTCAGCAGTGAAATCTATGTCATCAGGCCCGTAGCAGCATAATGAGTGGATTCAGGTATGATGATTCTAACTGAAATAAGTCACACAGAAAAAGAAACATCATAAGATATCACTAATACACGGAATGTAAACTTGGCTACACAGGAACTGAATTCCAAAACAGAACAGGGTCTCAAATTTAGAAACCCAACTTATGCTTGCTTAAGGGGAAAGGTGAGTTGGGGTGCTGCATAAAACCAGAGATTGAAATGAGCACAGATAAAGTTCCTTAAGTCAATATGGAAGAGACAAGAGCTACTCCTTGCTCAACGAAATGGACTCAACACCCCATATTAAACGCCTAAGAATGTACCTGACTAGAAAGTATCTTAAAACCTATGGATTGCTATGTCTCCGAAAGAGAATCAAGCGTGTGTACAGGGGCATAAACGCAGCAGTGATAGGATTGGAGAGGTTCGGTGAGCAAATGAAGACCCTTTGAAGTCATATTGCATGGTACCCATTCCACGGGTCTCAACTCTCCAGGTTTAAGGGATTCTTCCTTCAGCTAAAACATGCATGTGGAACCCAGAGTATGATCAACCATGTGATCGGGAGACGTGTTCCAATATGTGTCAGGTTTCGTCCCCTGGTACTCGGGTGCAACATTCCAGACGCTTTACTAACACTCTCCCGACTTGGAGAGTCAGTGCCTTTAACCTCCTGTTTGGCCCAGTTTGCAATTTCTGCGGAAGATGAACAGGAATAGGGAGAACCAATGACAGACTAGCTGGAGGTGTCTGGACGGGCAAATTTAACTCTCATTTCCCACCAGGAAGAGGAATTAACCAAAGGCTCAGCGTGCCGTGCCGGAACCAGATTAGGGCCTGAAGTCATCCTGCGGTGTTGCGGCCAGCTCACGAGAAAGCGAGTTGAAGAAAGGAGCTCAGGGGCACTGTAATTCACAAACCTGCAGAGTTATAAATGACAGCTATCGTCCAAAAATATACTGAAGTAAGGCTGCCAAGAGGACTTGAAAGCGGGGCAGAATTGCAGGAAACCGATTTCAGGAGGTAGACTGGAATTGCATTTAAAGCATAGGAAAAGAGGCAGAACGTCCACAATGATGCACTTGGCCAAAAAGGGCGTATGCGTTTTTTCCTGAATATATTCAGGAAAAAACGCATACGCCCTTTTTGGCCAACCAAGCAAGCTTGCAAAGGAAATCTGCACTACAATGAAGTGTCACTTCCCCCCGGTCAAAAGGGCCATCTGAAAAAAGTGTAAAATCCAGAAAGGCAGGACAGGCCATGGAGAACTGGGCGCCTTGTTATGCTGATGGGCGGGATGTAAATTGCCAACAGCCACTCGGGAGAAATGTATGGTGTTTCCTGAAACATCTAAAAAACAAAGCAACAGAGCCCAGGGCACTTCCACTTATGGTCCTATAGCTTAGGGAAATTAAAATCAAAAAGACACAGACACCCCAACGGTTGGGACGGCTCCGTTTACAAGAACTTGGTTTACGGTACAAGTTCAATATCGCAGAAAGTGAAAAATGGATAAAGAAGTTGTGGTACTTACGTACAATGCAATATCACTCAGCAGTGAAATCTATGTCATCAGGCCCGTAACAGCATAATGAGTGGATTCAGGTATGATGATTCTAACTGAAATAAGTCACACAGAAAAAGAAACATCATAAGATATCACTAATACACGGAATGTAAACTTGGCTACACAGGAACAGAATTACAAAACAGAACAGGGTCTCAAATTTAGAAACCCAACTTATGCTTGCTTAAGGGGAAAGGTGAGTTGGGGTGCTGCATAAAACCAGAGATTGAAATGAGCACAGATAAAGTTCCTTAAGCCAAATATGGAAGAGTCAAGAGCTACTCCTTGTTCAACGAAATGGACTCAACACCCCATATTAAACGCCTAAGAATGTACCTGACTAGGAAGTATCTTAAAACCTATGGATTGCTATGTCTCCGAAGGAGAATCAAGCGTGTGAACAGGGGCATAAACGCAGCAGTGATAGGACTGGAGAGGTTCGGTGAGCAAATGAAGACCCTTTGATGTCATATTGCATGGTACCCATTCCACGGGTCTCAACTCTCCAGGTTTAAGGTATTCTTCCTTCAGCTAAAACATGCATGTGGAACCCAGAGTATGATCAACCGTGTGATCGGGAGACGTGTTCCAATATGTGTCAGTTTTCGTCCCCTGGTACTCGGGTGCAACATTCCAGACGCTTTAGTAACACTCTCCCGACTTGGAGAGTCAGTGCCTTTAACCTCCTGTTTGGCCCAGTTTGCAATTTCTGCGGAAGATGAACAGACTAGCTGTTCTAACTAACCAATGACAGACTAGCTGGAGGTGTCTGGACGGGCAAATTTAACTCTCATTTCCCACCAGGAAGGGGAATTAACCAAAGGCTCAGCGTGCCGTGCCGGAACGAGATTAGGGCCTGAGGCCATCCTGCGGTGTTGCGGCCAGCTCACGAGAAAGCGAGTTTAAGAAAGGAGCTCAGGGGCACTGTAATTCACAAACTGCAGAGTTATAAATGAAAGCTATCGTCCAAAAATATACTGAAGTAAGGCTGCCAAGAGGACTTGAAAGCGGGGCAGAATTGCAGGAAACCGATTTCAGGAGGTAGACTGGAATTGCATTTAAAGCATAGGAAAAGAGGCAGAACGTCCACAATGATGCACTTGGCCAAAAAGGGCGTATGCGTTTTTTCCTGAATATATTCAGGAAAAAACGCATACGCCCTTTTTGGCCAACCAAGCAAGCTTGCAAAGGAAATCTGCACTACAATGAAGTCTCACTTCCCCCCGGTCAAAAGGGCCATCTGAAAAAAGTGTAAAATCCAGTAAGGCAGGACAGGCCATGGAGAACTGGGAGCCTTGTTATGCTGATGGGCGGGATGTAAATTGCCAACAGCCACTCGGGAGAAGTGTATGGTGTTTCCTGAAACATCTAAAAAACAAAGCAACAGAGCCTAGGGCACTTCCACTTATGGTCCTGTAGCTTAGGGAAATTAAAATCAAAAAGACACAGCCACCCCAAAGGTTGGGATGGCTCTGTTTACAAGAACCTGGTTTACGGTACAAGTTCAATATCGCAGAAAGTGAAAAATGGATAAAGAAGTTGTGGTACTTACGTACAATGCAGTATCACTCAGCAATGAAATCTATGTCATCAGGCCCGTAGCAGCATAATGAGTGGATTCAGGTACGATGATTCTAACTGAAATAAGTCACACAGGAAAAGAAACATCATAAGATATCACTAATACACGGAATGTAACCTTGGCTACACAGGAACTGAATTACAAAACAGAACAGGGTCTCAAATTTAGAAACTCAACTTATGCTTGCTTAAGGGGAAAGGTGAGTTGGGGTGCTGCATAAAACCAGAGATTGAAATGAGCACAGATAAAGTTCCTTAAGCCAAATATGGAATAGACAAGAGCTACTCCTTGCTCAACGAAATGGACACACCACCCCATATTAAATGCCTAAGAGTGTACCTGACTAGGAAGTATCTTAAAACCTATGGATTGCTATGTCTCTGAAAGAGAATCAAGTGTGTGTACAGGGGCATAAACGCAGCAGTGATAGGATTGGAGAGGTTCGGTGAGCAAATGAAGACCCTTTGAAGTCATAGTGCATGGTACCCATTCCACGGGTCTCAACTCTCCAGGTTTAAGGTATTCTTCCTTCAGCTAAAACATGCATGTGGAACCCAGAGTATGATCAACCGTGTGATCGGGAGACGTGTTCCAATATGTGTCAGTTTTCGTCCCCTGGTACTCGGGTGCAACATTCCAGACGCTTTACTAACACTCTCCCGACTTGGAGAGTCAGTGCCTTTAACCTCCTGTTTGGCCCAGTTTGCAATTTCTGCGGAAGATGAACAGGAATAGGGAGAACCAATGACAGACTAGCTGGAGGTGTCTGGACGGGCAAATTTAACTCTCATTTCCCACCAGGAAGAGGAATTAACCAAAGGCTCAGCGTGCCGTGCCGGAACCAGATTAGGGCCTGAAGCCATCCTGCGGTGTTGCGGCCAGCTCACGAGAAAGCGAGTTGAAGAAAGGAGCTCAGGGGCACTGTAATTCACAAACCTGCAGAGTTATAAATGACAGCTATCGTCCAAAAATATACTGAAGTAAGGCTGCCAAGAGGACTTGAAAGCGGGGCAGAATTGCAGGAAACCGATTTCAGGAGGTAGACTGGAATTGCATTTAAAGCATAGGAAAAGAGGCAGAACGTCCACAATGATGCACTTGGCCAAAAAGAGCGTATGCGTTTTTTCCTGAATATATTCAGGAAAAAACGCATACGCCCTTTTTGGCCAACCAAGCAAGCTTGCAAAGGAAATCTGCACTACAATGAAGTCTCACTTCCCCCCGGTCAAAAGGGCCATCTGAAAAAAGTGTAAAATCCAGAAAGGCAGGACAGGCCATGGAGAACTGGGAGCCTTGTTATGCTGATGGGCGGGATGTAAATTGCCAACAGCCACTCGGGAGAAGTGTATGGTGTTTCCTGAAACATCTAAAAAACAAAGCAACAGAGCCTAGGGCACTTCCACTTATGGTCCTATAGTTTAGGGAAATTAAAATCAAAAAGACACAGCCACCCCAAAGGTTGGGATGGCTCTGTTTACAAGAACCTGGTTTACGGTACAAGTTCAATATCGCAGAAAGTGAAAAATGGATAAAGAAGTTGTGGTACTTACGTACAATGCAGTATCACTCAGCAATGAAATCTATGTCATCAGGCCCGTAGCAGCATAATGAGTGGATTCAGGTACGATGATTCTAACTGAAATAAGTCACACAGGAAAAGAAACATCATAAGATATCACTAATACACGGAATGTAACCTTGGCTACACAGGAACTGAATTACAAAACAGAACAGGGTCTCAAATTTAGAAAACCAACTTATGCTTGCTTAAGGGGAAAGCTGAGTTGGGGTGCTGCATAAAACCAGAGATTGAAATGAGCACAGATAAAGTTCCTTAAGCCAAATATGGAATAGACAAGAGCTACTCCTTGCTCAACGAAATGGACTCAACACCCCATATTAAATGCCTAAGAGTGTACATGACTAGGAAGTATCTTAAAACCTATGGATTGCTATGTCTCTGAAAGAGAATCAAGGGTGTGTACAGGGGCATAAACGCAGCAGTGATAGGACTGGAGAGATTCGGTGAGCAAATGAAGACACTTTGAAGTCATATTGCATGGTACCCATTCCACGGGTCTCAACTCTCCAGGTTTAAGGTATTCTTCCTTCAGCTAAAACATGCATGTGGAACCCAGAGTATGATCAACCGTGTGATCGGGAGACGTGTTCCAATATGTGTCAGTTTTCGTCCCCTGGTACTCGGGTGCAACATTCCAGACGCTTTACTAACACTCTCCCGACTTGGAGAGTCAGTGCCTTTAACCTCCTGTTTGGCCCAGTTTGCAATTTCTGCGGAAGATGAACAGGAATAGGGAGAACCAATGAGAGACTAGCTGGAGGTGTCTGGACGGGCAAATTTAACTCTCATTTCCCACCAGGAAGAGGAATTAACCAAAGGCTCAGCGTGCCGTGCCGGAACCAGATTAGGGCCTGAAGCCATCCTGCGGTGTTGCGGCCAGCTCACGAGAAAGCGAGTTGAAGAAAGGAGCTCAGGGGCACTGTAATTCACAAACCTGCAGAGTTATAAATGACAGCTATCGTCCAAAAATATACTGAAGTAAGGCTGCCAAGAGGACTTGAAAGCGGGGCAGAATTGCAGGAAACCGATTTCAGGAGGTAGACTGGAATTGCATTGAAAGCATAGGAAAAGAGGCAGAACGTCCACAATGATGCACTTGGCCAAAAAGGGCATATGCGTTTTTTCCTGAATATATTCAGGAAAAAACGCATACGCCCTTTTTGGCCAACCAAGCAAGCTTGCAAAGGAAATCTGCACTACAATGAAGTCTCACTTCCCCCCGGTCAAAAGGGCCATCTGAAAAAAGTGTAAAATCCAGAAAGGCAGGACAGGCCATGGAGAACTGGGAGCCTTGTTATGCTGATGGGCGGGATGTAAATTGCCAACAGCCACTCGGGAGAAGTGTATGGTGTTTCCTGAAACATCTAAAAAACAAAGCAACAGAGCCTAGGGCACTTCCACTTATGGTCCTATAGCTTAGGGAAATTAAAATCAAAAAGACACAGCCACCCCAAAGGTTGGGACGGCTCTGTTTACAAGAACCTGGTTTACGGTACAAGTTCAATATCGCAGAAAGTGAAAAATGGATAAAGAAGTTGTGGTACTTACGTACAATGCAGTATCACTCAGCAATGAAATCTATGTCATCAGGCCCGTAGCAGCATAATGAGTGGATTCAGGTACGATGATTCTAACTGAAATAAGTCACACAGGAAAAGAAACATCATAAGATATCACTAATACACGGAATGTAAACTTGGCTACACAGGAACTGAATTCCAAAAGAGAACAGGGTCTCAAATTTAGAAAACCAACTTATGCTTGCTTAAGGGGAAAGGTGAGTTGGGGTGCTGCATAAAACCAGAGATTGAAATGAGCACAGATAAAGTTCCTTAAGCCAAATATGGAATAGACAAGAGCTACTCCTTGCTCAACGAAATGGACTCAACACCCCATATTAAACGCCTAAGAGTGTACCTGACTAGGAAGTATCTTAAAACCTATGGATTGCTATGTCTCCGAAAGAGAATCAAGTGTGTGTACAGGGGAATAAACGCAGCAGTGATAGGACTGGAGAGGTTCGGTGAGCAAATGAAGACCCTTTGAAGTCATAGTGCATGGTACCCATTCCAAGGGTCTCAACTCTCCAGGTTTAAGGTATTCTTCCTTCAGCTAAAACATGCATGTGGAACCCAGAGTATGATCAACCGTGTGATCGGGAGACGTGTTCCAATATGTGTCAGTTTTCGTCCCCTGGTACTCGGGTGCAACATTCCAGACGCTTTACTAACACTCTCCCGACTTGGAGAGTCAGTGCCTTTAACCTCCTGTTTGGCCCAGTTTGCAATTTCTGCGGAAGATGAACAGGAATAGGGAGAACCAATGAGAGACTAGCTGGAGGTGTCTGGACGGGCAAATTTAACTCTCATTTCCCACCAGGAAGAGGAATTCACCAAAGGCTCAGCGTGCCGTGCCGGAACCAGATTAGGGCCTGAAGCCATCCTGCGGTGTTGCGGCCAGCTAACGAGAAAGCGAGTTGAAGAAAGGAGCTCAGGGGCACTGTAATTCACAAACCTGCAGAGTTATAAATGACAGCTATCGTCCAAAAATATACTGAAGTAAGGCTGCCAAGAGGACTTGAAAGCGGGGCAGAATTGCAGGAAACCGATTTCAGGAGGTAGACTGGAATTGCATTGAAAGCATAGGAAAAGAGGCAGAACGTCCACAATGATGCACTTGGCCAAAAAGGGCGTATGCGTTTTTTCCTGAATATATTCAGGGAAAAACGCATACGCCCTTTTTGGCCAACCAAGCAAGCTTGCAAAGGAAATCTGCACTACAATGAAGTCTCACTTCCCCCCGCTCCAAAGGGCCATCTGAAAAAAGTGTAAAATCCAGAAAGGCAGGACAGGCCATGGAGAACTGGGAGCCTTGTTATGCTGATGGGCGGGATGTAAATTGCCAACAGCCACTCGGGAGAAGTGTATGGTGTTTCCTGAAACATGTAAAAAACAAAGCAACAGAGCCTAGGGCACTTCCACTTATGGTCCTATAGCTTAGGGAAAAAAAAATCAAAAGACACAGCCACCCCAAAGGTTGGGACGGCTCTGTTTACAAGAACCACGTTTACGGTACAAGTTCAATATCGCAGAAAGTGAAAAATGGATAAAGAAGTTGTGGTACTTACGTACAATGCAGTATCACTCAGCAATGAAATCTATGTCATCAGGCCCGTAGCAGCATAATGAGTGGATTCAGGTACGATGATTCTAACTGAAATAAGTCACACAGGAAAAGAAACATCATAAGATATCACTAATACACGGAATGTAACCTTGGCTACACAGGAACTGAATTACAAAACAGAACAGGGTCTCAAATTTAGAAAACCAACTTATGCTTGCTTAAGGGGAAAGGTGAGTTGGGGTGCTGCATAAAACCAGAGATTGAAATGAGCACAGATAAAGTTCCTTAAGCCAAATATGGAATAGACAAGAGCTACTCCTTGCTCAACGAAATGGACTCAACACCCCATATTAAATGCCTAAGAGTGTACCTGACTAGGAAGTATCTTAAAACCTATGGATTGCTATGTCTCTGAAAGAGAATCAAGTGTGTGTACAGGGGCATAAACGCAGCAGTGATAGGATTGGAGAGGTTCGGTGAGCAAATGAAGACCCTTTGAAGTCATATTGCATGGTACCCATTCCAAGGGTCTCAACTCTCCAGGTTTAAGGTATTCTTCCTTCAGCTAAAACATGCATGTGGAACCCAGAGTATGATCAACCGTGTGATCGGGAGACGTGTTCCAATATGTGTCAGTTTTCGTCCCCTGGTACTCGGGTGCAACATTCCAGACGCTTTACTAACACTCTCCCGACTTGGAGAGTCAGTGCCTTTAACCTCCTGTTTGGCCCAGTTTGCAATTTCTGCGGAAGATAAACAGGAATAGGGAGAACCAATGAGAGACTAGCTGGAGGTGTCTGGACGGGCAAATTTAACTCTCATTTCCCACCAGGAAGAGGAATTAACCAAAGGCTCAGCGTGCCGTGCCGGAACCAGATTAGGGCCTGAAGCCATCCTGCGGTGTTGCGGCCAGCTCACGAGAAAGCGAGTTGAAGAAAGGAGCTCAGGGGCACTGTAATTCACAAACCTGCAGAGTTATAAATGACAGCTATCGTCCAAAAATATACTGAAGTAAGGCTGCCAAGAGGACTTGAAAGCGGGGCAGAATTGCAGGAAACCGATTTCAGGAGGTAGACTGGAATTGCATTGAAAGCATAGGAAAAGAGGCAGAACGTCCACAATGATGCACTTGGCCAAAAAGGGCGTATGCGTTTTTTCCTGAATATATTCAGGAAAAAACGCATACGCCCTTTTTGGCCAACCAAGCAAGCTTGCAAAGGAAATCTGCACTACAATGAAGTCTCACTTCCCCCCGGTCAAAAGGGCCATCTGAAAAAAGTGTAAAATCCAGAAAGGCAGGACAGGCCATGGAGAACTGGGAGCCTTGTTATGCTGATGGGCGGGATGTAAATTGCCAACAGCCACTCGGGAGAAGTGTATGGTGTTTCCTGAAACATCTAAAAAACAAAGCAACAGAGCCTAGGGCACTTCCACTTATGGTCCTATAGCTTAGGGAAATTAAAATCAAAAAGACACAGCCACCCCAAAGGTTGGGACGGCTCTGTTTACAAGAACCTGGTTTACGGTACAAGTTCAATATCGCAGAAAGTGAAAAATGGATAAAGAAGATGTGGTACTTACGTACAATGCAGTATCACTCAGCAATGAAATCTATGTCATCAGGCCCGTAGCAGCATAATGAGTGGATTCAGGTACGATGATTCTAACTGAAATAAGTCACACAGGAAAAGAAACATCATAAGATATCACTAATACACGGAATGTAACCTTGGCTACACAGGAACTGAATTACAAAACAGAACAGGGTCTCAAATTTAGAAACCCAACTTATGCTTGCTTAAGGGGAAAGGTGCGTTAGGGTGCTGCATAAAACCAGAGTTTGAAATGAGCACAGATAAAGTTCCTTAAGCCAAATATGGAATAGACAAGAGCTACTCCTTGCTCAACGAAATGGTCTCAACACCACATATTAAATGCCTAAGAGTGTACCTGACTAGGAAGTATCTTAAAACCTATGGATTGCTATGTCTCTGAAAGAGAATCAAGTGTGTGTACAGGGGCATAAACGCAGCAGTGATAGGATTGGAGAGGTTCGGTGAGCAAATGAAGACCCTTTGAAGTCATATTGCATGGTACCCATTCCACGGGTCTCAACTCTCCAGGTTTAAGGGATTCTTCCTTCAGCTAAAACATGCATGTGGAACCCAGAGTATGATCAACCGTGTGATCGGGAGACGTGTTCCAATATGTCTCAGTTTTCGTCCCCTGGTACTCGGGTGCAACATTCCAGACGCTTTACTAACACTCTCCCGACTTGGAGAGTCAGTGCCTTTAACCTCCTGTTTGGCCCAGTTTGCAATTTCTGCGGAAGATGAACAGGAATAGGGAGAACCAATGAGAGACTAGCTGGAGGTGTCTGGACGGGCAAATTTAACTCTCATTTCCCACCAGGAAGAGGAGTTAACCAAAGGCTCAGCGTGCCGTGCCGGAACCAGATTAGGGCCTGAAGCCATCCTGCGGTGTTGCGGCCAGCTCACGAGAAAGCGAGTTGAAGAAAGGAGCTCAGGGGCACTGTAATTCACAAACCTGCAGAGTTATAAATGACAGCTATCGTCCAAAAATATACTGAAGTAAGGCTGCCAAGAGGACTTGAAAGCGGGGCAGAATTGCAGGAAACCGATTTCAGGAGGTAGACTGGAATTGCATTGAAAGCATAGGAAAAGAGGCAGAACGTCCACAATGATGCACTTGGCCAAAAAGGGCGTATGCGTTTTTTCCTGAATATATTCAGGAAAAAACGCATACGCCCTTTTTGGCCAACCAAGCAAGCTTGCAAAGGAAATCTGCACTACAATGAAGTCTCACTTCCCCCCGGTCAAAAGGGCCATCTGAAAAAAGTGTAAAATCCAGAAAGGCAGGACAGACCATGGAGAACTGGGAGCCTTGTTATGCTGATGGGCGGGATGTCAATTGCCAACAGCCACTCGGGAGAAGTGTATGGTGTTTCCTGAAACATCTAAAAAACAAAGCAACAGAGCCTAGGGCACTTCCACTTATGGTCCTATAGCTTAGGGAAATTAAAATCAAAAGACACAGCCACCCCAAATGTTGGGACGGCTCTGTTTACAAGAACCACGTTTACGGTACAAGTTGAATATCGCAGAAAGTGAAAAATGGATAAAGAAGTTGTGGTACTTACGTACAATGCAGTATCACTCAGCAATGAAATCTATGTCATCAGGCCCGTAGCAGCATAATGAGTGGATTCAGGTACGATGATTCTAACTGAAATAAGTCACACAGGAAATGAAACATCATAAGATATCACTAATACACGGAATGTAACCTTGGCTACACAGGAACTGAATTCCAAAACAGAACAGGGTCTCAAATTTAGAAAACCAACTTATGCTTGCTTAAGGGGAAAGGTGAGTTGGGGTGCTGCATAAAACCAGAGATTGAAATGAGCACAGATAAAGTTCCTTAAGCCAAATATGGAATAGACAAGAGCTACTCCTTGCTCAACGAAATGGACTCAACACCCCATATTAAATGCCTAAGAGTGTACCTGACTAGGAAGTATCTTAAAACCTATGGATTGCTATGTCTCTGAAAGAGAATCAAGTGTGTGTACAGGGGCATAAACGCAGCAGTGATAGGATTGGAGAGGTTCGGTGAGCAAATGAAGACCCTTTGAAGTCATATTGCATGGTACCCATTCCACGGGTCTCAACTCTCCAGGTTTAAGGGATTCTTCCTTCAGCTAAAACATGCATGTGGAACCCAGAGTATGATCAACCGTGTGAGCGGGAGACGTGTTCCAATATGTGTCAGTTTTCGTCCCCAGGTACTCGGGTGCAACATTCCAGACGCTTTACTAACACTCTCCCGACTTGGAGAGTCAGTGCCTTTAACCTCCTGTTTGGCCCAGTTTGCAATTTCTGCAGAAGATGAACAGGAATAGGGAGAACCAATGAGAGACTAGCTGGAGGTGTCTGGACGGGCAAATTTAACTCTCATTTCCCACCAGGAAGAGGAATTAACCAAAGGCTCAGCGTGCCGTGCCGGAACCAGATTAGGGCCTGAAGCCATCCTGCGGTGTTGCGGCCAGCTCACGAGAAAGCGAGTTGAAGAAAGGAGCTCAGGGGCACTGTAATTCACAAACCTGCAGAGTTATAAATGACAGCTATCTTCCACAAATATACTGAAGTAAGGCTGCCAAGAGGACTTGAAAGCGGGGCAGAATTGCAGGAAACCGATTTCAGGAGGTAGACTGGAATTGCATTGAAAGCATAGGAAAAGAGGCAGAACGTCCACAATGATGCACTTGGCCAAAAAGGGCGTATGAGTTTTTTCCTGAATATATTCAGGAAAAAACGCATACGCCCTTTTTGGCCAACCAAGCAAGCTTGCAAAGGAAATCTGCACTACAGTGAAGTCTCACTTCCCCCCGGTCAAAAGGGCCATCTGAAAAAAGTGTAAAATCCAGAAAGGCAGGACAGGCCATGGAGAACTGGGAGCCTTGTTATGCTGATGGGCGGGATGTAAATTGCCAACAGCCACTCGGGAGAAGTGTATGGTGTTTCCTGAAACATCTAAAAAACAAAGCAACAGAGCCTAGGGCACTTCCACTTATGGTCCTATAGCTTAGGGAAATTAAAATCAAAAGACACAGCCACCCCAAAGGTTGGGACGGCTCTGTTTACAAGAACCTGGTTTACGGTACAAGTTCAATATCGCAGAAAGTGAAAAATGGATAAAGAAGTTGTGGTACTTACGTACAATGCAGTATCACTCAGCAATGAAATCTATGTCATCAGGCCCGTAGCAGCATAATGAGTGGATTCAGGTACGATGATTCTAACTGAAATAAGTCACACAGGAAAAGAAACATCATAAGATATCACTAATACACGGAATGTAACCTTGGCTACACAGGAACTGAATTACAAAACAGAACAGGGTCTCAAATTTAGAAAACCAACTTATGCTTGCTTAAGGGGAAAGGTGAGTTGGGGTGCTGCATAAAACCAGAGATTGAAATGAGCACAGATAAAGTTCCTTAAGCCAAATATGGAATAGACAAGAGCTACTCCTTGCTCAACGAAATGGACTCAACAGCCCATATTAAATGCCTAAGAGTGTACATGACTAGGAAGTATCTTAAAACCTATGGATTGCTATGTCTCTGAAAGAGAATCAAGGGTGTGTACAGGGGCATAAACGCAGCAGTGATAGGACTGGAGAGGTTCGGTGAGCAAATGAAGACACTTTGAAGTCATATTGCATGGTACCCATTCCACGGGTCTCAACTCTCCAGGTTTAAGGTATTCTTCCTTCAGCTAAAACATGCATGTGGAACCCAGAGTATGATCAACCGTGTGATCGGGAGACGTGTTCCAATATGTCTCAGTTTTCGTCCCCTGGTACTCGGGTGCAACATTCCAGACGCTTTACTAACACTCTCCCGACTTGGAGAGTCAGTGCCTTTAACCTCCTGTTTGGCCCAGTTTGCAATTTCTGCGGAAGATGAACAGGAATAGGGAGAACCAATGAGAGACTAGCTGGAGGTGTCTGGACGGGCAAATTTAACTCTCATTTCCCACCAGGAAGAGGAATTAACCAAAGGCTCAGCGTGCCGTGCCGGAACCAGATTAGGGCCTGAAGCCATCCTGCGGTGTTGCGGCCAGCTCACGAGAAAGCGAGTTGAAGAAAGGAGCTCAGGGGCACTGTAATTCACAAACCTGCAGAGTTATAAATGACAGCTATCGTCCAAAAATATACTGAAGTAAGGCTGCCAAGAGGACTTGAAAGCGGGGCAGAATTGCAGGAAACCGATTTCAGGAGGTAGACTGGAATTGCATTGAAAGCATAGGAAAAGAGGCAGAACGTCCACAATGATGCACTTGGCCAAAAAGGGCGTATGCGTTTTTTCCTGAATATATTCAGGAAAAAACGCATACGCCCTTTTTGGCCAACCAAGCAAGCTTGCAAAGGAAATCTGCACTACAATGAAGTCTCACTTCCCCCCGGTCAAAAGGGCCATCTGAAAAAAGTGTAAAATCCAGAAAGGCAGGACAGGCCATGGAGAACTGGGAGCCTTGTTATGCTGATGGGCGGGATGTAAATTGCCAACAGCCACTCGGGAGTAGTGTATGGTGTTTCCTGAAACATCTAAAAAACAAAGCAACAGAGCCTAGAGCACTTCCACTTATGGTCCTATAGCTTAGGGAAATTAAAATCAAAAAGACACAGCCACCCCAAAGGTTGGGACGGCTCTGTTTACAAGAACCTGGTTTACGGTACAAGTTCAATATCGCAGAAAGTGAAAAATGGATAAAGAAGTTGTGGTACTTACGTACAATGCAGTATCACTCAGCAATGAAATCTATGTCATCAGGCCCGTAGCAGCATAATGAGTGGATTCAGGTACGATGATTCTAACTGAAATAAGTCACACAGGAAAAGAAACATCATAAGATATCACTAATACACGGAATGTAACCTTGGCTACACAGGAACTGAATTACAAAACAGAACAGGGTCTCAAATTTAGAAAACCAACTTATGCTTGCTTAAGGGGAAAGGTGAGTTGGGGTGCTGCATAAAACCAGAGATTGAAATGAGCACAGATAAAGTTCCTTAAGCCAAATATGGAATAGACAAGAGCTACTCCTTGCTCAACGAAATGGACTCAACACCCCATATTAAATGCCTAAGAGTTTACCTGACTAGGAAGTATCTTAAAACCTATGGATTGCTATGTCTCTGAAAGAGAATCAAGTGTGTGTACAGGGGCATAAACGCAGCAGTGATAGGATTGGAGAGGTTCGGTGAGCAAATGAAGACCCTTTGAAGTCATATTGCATGGTACCCATTCCACGGGTCTCAACTCTCCAGGTTTAAGGTATTCTTCCTTCAGCTAAAACATGCATGTGGAACCCAGAGTATGATCAACCGTGTGATCGGGAGACGTGTTCCAATATGTCTCAGTTTTCGTCCCCAGGTACTCTGGTGCAACATTCCAGACGCTTTACTAACACTCTCCCGACTTGGAGAGTCAGTGCCTTTAACCTCCTGTTTGGCCCAGTTTGCAATTTCTGCGGAAGATGAACAGGAATAGGGAGAACCAATGAGAGACTAGCTGGAGGTGTCTGGACGGGCAAATTTAACTCTCATTTCCCACCAGGAAGAGGAATTAACCAAAGGCTCAGCGTGCCGTGCCGGAACCAGATTAGGGCCTGAAGCCATCCTGCGGTGTTGCGGCCAGCTCACGAGAAAGCGAGTTGAAGAAAGGAGCTCAGGGGCACTGTAATTCACAAACCTGCAGAGTTATAAATGACAGCTATCGTCCAAAAATATACTGAAGTAAGGCTGCCAAGAGGACTTGAAAGCGGGGCAGAATTGCAGGAAACCGATTTCAGGAGGTAGACTGGAATTGCATTGAAAGCATAGGAAAAGAGGCAGAACGTCCACAATGATGCACTTGGCCAAAAAGGGCGTATGCGTTTTTTCCTGAATATATTCAGGAAAAAACGCATACGCCCTTTTTGGCCAACCAAGCAAGCTTGCAAAGGAAATCTGCACTACAATGAAGTCTCACTTCCCCCCGGTCAAAAGGGCCATCTGAAAAAAGTGTAAAATCCAGAAAGGCAGGACAGGCCATGGAGAACTGGGAGCCTTGTTATGCTGATGGGCGGGATGTAAATTGCCAACAGCCACTCGGGAGTAGTGTATGGTGTTTCCTGAAACATCTAAAAAACAAAGCAACAGAGCCTAGAGCACTTCCACTTATGGTCCTATAGCTTAGGGAAATTAAAATCAAAAAGACACAGCCACCCCAAAGGTTGGGACGGCTCTGTTTACAAGAACCTGGTTTACGGTACAAGTTCAATATCGCAGAAAGTGAAAAATGGATAAAGAAGTTGTGGTACTTACGTACAATGCAGTATCACTCAGCAATGAAATCTATGTCATCAGGCCCGTAGCAGCATAATGAGTGGATTCAGGTACGATGATTCTAACTGAAATAAGTCACACAGGAAAAGAAACATCATAAGATATCACTAATACACGGAATGTAACCTTGGCTACACAGGAACTGAATTACAAAACAGAACAGGGTCTCAAATTTAGAAAACCAACTTATGCTTGCTTAAGGGGAAAGGTGAGTTGGGGTGCTGCATAAAACCAGAGATTGAAATGAGCACAGATAAAGTTCCTTAAGCCAAATATGGAATAGACAAGAGCTACTCCTTGCTCAACGAAATGGACTCAACACCCCATATTAAATGCCTAAGAGTTTACCTGACTAGGAAGTATCTTAAAACCTATGGATTGCTATGTCTCTGAAAGAGAATCAAGTGTGTGTACAGGGGCATAAACGCAGCAGTGATAGGATTGGAGAGGTTCGGTGAGCAAATGAAGACCCTTTGAAGTCATATTGCATGGTACCCATTCCACGGGTCTCAACTCTCCAGGTTTAAGGTATTCTTCCTTCAGCTAAAACATGCATGTGGAACCCAGAGTATGATCAACCGTGTGATCGGGAGACGTGTTCCAATATGTCTCAGTTTTCGTCCCCAGGTACTCTGGTGCAACATTCCAGACGCTTTACTAACACTCTCCCGACTTGGAGAGTCAGTGCCTTTAACCTCCTGTTTGGCCCAGTTTGCAATTTCTGCGGAAGATGAACAGGAATAGGGAGAACCAATGAGAGACTAGCTGGAGGTGTCTGGACGGGCAAATTTAACTCTCATTTCCCACCAGGAAGAGGAATTAACCAAAGGCTCAGCGTGCCGTGCCGGAACCAGATTAGGGCCTGAAGCCATCCTGCGGTGTTGCGGCCAGCTCACGAGAAAGCGAGTTGAAGAAAGGAGCTCAGGGGCACTGTAATTCACAAACCTGCAGAGTTATAAATGACAGCTATCGTCCAAAAATATACTGAAGTAAGGCTGCCAAGAGGACTTGAAAGCGGGGCAGAATTGCAGGAAACCGATTTCAGGAGGTAGACTGGAATTGCATTGAAAGCATAGGAAAAGAGGCAGAACGTCCACAATGATGCACTTGGCCAAAAAGGGCGTATGCGTTTTTTCCTGAATATATTCAGGAAAAAACGCATACGCCCTTTTTGGCCAACCAAGCAAGCTTGCAAAGGAAATCTGCACTACAATGAAGTCTCACTTCCCCCCGGTCAAAAGGGCCATCTGAAAAAAGTGTAAAATCCAGAAAGGCAGGACAGGCCATGGAGAACTGGGAGCCTTGTTATGCTGATGGGCGGGATGTAAATTGCCAACAGCCACTCGGGAGAAGTGTATGGTGTTTCCTGAAACATCTAAAAAACAAAGCAACAGAGCCTAGGGCACTTCCACTTATGGTCCTATAGCTTAGGGAAATTAAAATCAAAAAGACACAGCCACCCCAAAGGTTGGGACGGCTCTGTTTACAAGAACCTGATTTACGGTACAAGTTCAATATCGCAGAAATTGAAAAATGGATAAAGAAGATGTGGTACTTACGTACAATGCAGTATCACTCAGCAATGAAATCTATGTCATCAGGCCCGTAGCAGCATAATGAGTGGATTCAGGTACGATTATTCTAACTGAAATAAGTCACACAGGAAAAGAAACATCATAAGATATCACTAATACACGGAATGTAACCTTGGCTACACAGGAACTGAATTACAAAACAGAACAGGGTCTCAAATTTAGAAAACCAACTTATGCTTGCTTAAGGGGAAAGGTGAGTTGGGGTGCTGCATAAAACCAGAGATTGAAATGAGCACAGATAAAGTTCCTTAAGCCAAATATGGAATAGACAAGAGCTACTCCTTGCTCAACGAAATGGACTCAACACCCCATATTAAATGCCTAAGAGTTTACCTGACTAGGAAGTATCTTAAAACCTATGGATTGCTATGTCTCTGAAAGAGAATCAAGTGTGTGTACAGGGGCATAAACGCAGCAGTGATAGGATTGGAGAGGTTCGGTGAGCAAATGAAGACCCTTTGAAGTCATATTGCATGGTACCCATTCCACGGGTCTCAACTCTCCAGGTTTAAGGGATTCTTCCTTCAGCTAAAACATGCATGTGGAACCCAGAGTATGATCAACCGTGTGAGCGGGAGACGTGTTCCAATATGTGTCAGTTTTCGTCCCCAGGTACTCGGGTGCAACATTCCAGATGCTTTACTAACACTCTCCCGACTTGGAGAGTCAGTGCCTTTAACCTCCTGTTTGGCCCAGTTTGCAATTTCTGCGGAAGATGAACAGGAATAGGGAGAACCAATGAGAGACTAGCTGGAGGTGTCTGGACGGGCAAATTTAACTCTCATTTCCCACCAGGAAGAGGAATTAACCAAAGGCTCAGCGTGCCGTGCCGGAACCAGATTAGGGCCTGAAGCCATCCTGCGGTGTTGCGGCCAGCTCACGAGAAAGCGAGTTGAAGAAAGGAGCTCAGGGGCACTGTAATTCACAAACCTGCAGAGTTATAAATGACAGCTATCGTCCAAAAATATACTGAAGTAAGGCTGCCAAGAGGACTTGAAAGCGGGGCAGAATTGCAGGAAACCGATTTCAGGAGGTAGACAGGAATTGCATTTAAAGCATAGGAAAAGAGGCAGAACGTCCACAATGATGCACTTGGCCAAAAAGGGCGTATGCGTTTTTTCCTGAATATATTCAGGAAAAAACGCATACGCCCTTTTTGGCCAACCAAGCAAGCTTGCAAATGAAATCTGCACTACAGTGAAGTCTCACTTCCCCCCGGTCAAAAGGGCCATCTGAAAAAAGTGTAAAATCCAGAAAGGCAGGACAGGCCATGGAGAACTGGGAGCCTTGTTATGCTGATGGGCGGGATGTAAATTGCGAACAGCCACTCGGGAGTAGTGTATGGTGTTTCCTGAAACATCTAAAAAACAAAGCAACAGAGCCTAGGGCACTTCCACTTATGGTCCTATAGCTTAGGGAAATTAAAATCAAAAGACACAGCCACCCCAAAGGTTGGGACGGCTCTGTTTACAAGAACCTGGTTTACGGTACAAGTTCAATATCGCAGAAAGTGAAAAATGGATAAAGAAGTTGTGGTACTTACGTACAATGCAGTATCACTCAGCAATGAAATCTATGTCATCAGGCCCGTAGCAGCATAATGAGTGGATTCAGGTACGATGATTCTAACTGAAATAAGTCACACAGGAAAAGAAACATCATAAGATATCACTAATACACGGAATGTAACCTTGGCTACACAGGAACTGAATTACAAAACAGAACAGGGTCTCAAATTTAGAAAACCAACTTATGCTTGCTTAAGGGGAAAGGTGAGTTGGGGTGCTGCATAAAACCAGAGATTGAAATGAGCACAGATAAAGTTCCTTAAGCCAAATATGGAATAGACAAGAGCTACTCCTTGCTCAACGAAATGGACTCAACACCCCATATTAAATGCCTAAGAGTGTACATGACTAGGAAGTATCTTAAAACCTATGGATTGCTATGTCTCTGAAAGAGAATCAAGGGTGTGTACAGGGGCATAAACGCAGCAGTGATAGGACTGGAGAGGTTCGGTGAGCAAATGAAGACCCTTTGAAGTCATATTGCATGGTACCCATTACACGGGTCTTAACTCTCCAGGTTTAAGGTATTCTTCCTTCAGCTAAAACATGCATGTGGAACCCAGAGTATGATCAATCGTGTGATCGGGAGACGTATTCCAATATGTCTCAGTTTTCGTCCCCTGGTACTCGGGTGCAACATTCCAGACGCTTTACTAACACTCTCCCGACTTGGAGAGTCAGTGCCTTTAACCTCCTGTTTGGCCCAGTTTGCAATTTCTGCGGAAGATGAACAGGAATAGGGAGAACCAATGAGAGACTAGCTGGAGGTGTCTGGACGGGCAAATTTAACTCTCATTTCCCACCAGGAAGAGGAATTAACCAAAGGCTCAGCGTGCCGTGCCGGAACCAGATTAGGGCCTGAAGCCATCCTGCGGTGTTGCGGCCAGCTCACGAGAAAGCGAGTTGAAGAAAGGAGCTCAGGGGCACTGTAATTCACAAACCTGCAGAGTTATAAATGACAGCTATCGTCCACAAATATACTGAAGTAAGGCTGCCAAGAGGACTTGAAAGCGGGGCAGAATTGCAGGAAACCGATTTCAGGAGGTAGACTGGAATTGCATTGAAAGCATAGGAAAAGAGGCAGAACGTCCACAATGATGCACTTGGCCAAAAAGGGCGTATGCGTTTTTTCCTGAATATATTCAGGAAAAAACGCATACGCCCTTTTTGGCCAACCAAGCAAGCTTGCAAAGGAAATCTGCACTACAATGAAGTCTCACTTCCCCCCGGTCAAAAGGGCCATCTGAAAAAAGTGTAAAATCCAGAAAGGCAGGACAGGCCATGGAGAACTGGGAGCCTTGTTATGCTGATGGGCGGGATGTAAATTGCCAACAGCCACTCGGGAGAAGTGTATGGTGTTTCCTGAAACATCTAAAAAACAAAGCAACAGAGCCTAGGGCACTTCCACTTATGGTCCTATAGCTTAGGGAAATTAAAATCAAAAAGACACAGCCACCCCAAAGGTTGGGACGGCTCTGTTTACAAGAACCTGGTTTACGGTACAAGTTCAATATCGCAGAAAGTGAAAAATGGATAAAGAAGTTGTGGTACTTACGTACAATGCAGTATCACTCAGCAATGAAATCTATGTCATCAGGCCCGTAGCAGCATAATGAGTGGATTCAGGTACGATGATTCTAACTGAAATAAGTCACACAGGAAAAGAAACATCATAAGATATCACTAATACACGGAATGTAACCTTGGCTACACAGGAACTGAATTCCAAAACAGAACAGGGTCTCAAATTTAGAAAACCAACTTATGCTTGCTTAAGGGGAAAGGTGAGTTGGGGTGCTGCATAAAACCAGAGATTGAAATGAGCACAGATAAAGTTCCTTAAGCCAAATATGGAATAGACAAGAGCTACTCCTTGCTCAACGAAATGGACTCAACAGCCCATATTAAATGCCTAAGAGTGTACCTGACTAGGAAGTATCTTAAAACCTATGGATTGCTATGTCTCTGAAAGAGAATCAAGTGTGTGTACAGGGGCATAAACGCAGCAGTGATAGGTTTGGAGAGGTTCGATGAGCAAATGAAGACCCTTTGAAGTCATATTGCATGGTACCCATTCCACGGGTCTCAACTCTCCAGGTTTAAGGGATTCTTCCTTCAGCTAAAACATGCATGTGGAACCCAGAGTATGATCAACCGTGTGAGCGGGAGACGTGTTCCAATATGTCTCAGTTTTCGTCCCCAGGTACTCGGGTGCAACATTCCAGACGCTTTACTAACACTCTCCCGACTTGGAGAGTCAGTGCCTTTAACCTCCTGTTTGGCCCAGTTTGCAATTTCTGCGGAAGATGAACAGGAATAGGGAGAACCAATGACAGACTAGCTGGAGGTGTCTGGACGGGCAAATTTAACTCTCATTTCCCACCAGGAAGAGGAATTAACCAAAGGCTCAGCGTGCCGTGCCGGAACCAGATTAGGGCCTGAAGCCATCCTGCGGTGTTGCGGCCAGCTCACGAGAAAGCGAGTTGAAGAAAGGAGCTCAGGGGCACTGTAATTCACAAACCTGCAGAGTTATAAATGACAGCTATCGTCCAAAAATATACTGAAGTAAGGCTGCCAAGAGGACTTGAAAGCGGGGCAGAATTGCAGGAAACCGATTTCAGGAGGTAGACTGGAATTGCATTGAAAGCATAGGAAAAGAGGCAGAACGTCCACAATGATGCACTTGGCCAAAAAGGGCGTATGCGTTTTTTCCTGAATATATTCAGGAAAAAACGCATACGCCCTTTTTGGCCAACCAAGCAAGCTTGCAAAGGAAATCTGCACTACAATGAAGTCTCACTTCCCCCCGGTCAAAAGGGCCATCTGAAAAAAGTGTAAAATCCAGAAAGGCAGGACAGGCCATGGAGAACTGGGAGCCTTGTTATGCTGATGGGCGGGATGTAAATTGCCAACAGCCACTCGGGAGAAGTGTATGGTGTTTCCTGAAACATCTAAAAAACAAAGCAACAGAGCCTAGGGCACTTCCACTTATGGTCCTATAGCTTAGGGAAATTAAAATCAAAAGACACAGCCACCCCAAAGGTTGGGACGGCTCTGTTTACAAGAACCTGGTTTACGGTACAAGTTCAATATCGCAGAAAGTGAAAAATGGATAAAGAAGTTGTGGTACTTACGTACAATGCAATATCACTCAGCAAGGAAATCTATGTCATCAGGCCCGTAGCAGCATAATGAGTGGATTCAGGTACGATGATTCTAACTGAAATAAGTCACACAGGAAAAGAAACATCATAAGATATCACTAATACACGGAATGTAAACTTGGCTACACAGGAACTGAATTTCAAAACAGAACAGGGTCTCAAATTTAGAAAACCAACTTATGATTGCTTAAGGGGAAAGGTGAGTTGGGGTGCTGCATAAAACCAGAGATTGAAATGAGCACAGATAAAGTTCCTTAAGCCAAATATGGAATAGACAAGAGCTACTCCTTGCTCAACGAAATGGACTCAACACCCCATATTAAATGCCTAAGAGTGTACATGACTAGGAAGTATCTTAAAACCTATGGATTGCTATGTCTCTGAAAGAGAATCAAGGGTGTGTACAGGGGCATAAACGCAGCAGTGATAGGACTGGAGAGATTCGGTGAGCAAATGAAGACCCTTTGAAGTCATATTGCATGGTACCCATTCCACGGGTCTCAACTCTCCAGGTTTAAGGTATTCTTCCTTCAGCTAAAACATGCATGTGGAACCCAGAGTATGATCAACCGTGTGATCGGGAGACGTGTTCCAATATGTCTCAGTTTTCGTCCATTGTTACTCGGGTGCAACATTCCAGACGCTTTACTAACACTCTCCCGACTTGGAGAGTCAGTGCCTTTAACCTCCTGTTTGGCCCAGTTTGCAATTTCTGCGGAAGATGAACAGGAATAGGGAGAACCAATGACAGACTAGCTGGAGGTGTCTGGACGGGCAAATTTAACTCTCATTTCCCACCAGGAAGAGGAATTAACCAAAGGCTCAGCGTGCCGTGCCGGAACCAGATTAGGGCCTGAAGCCATCCTGTGGTGTTGCAGCCAGCTCACAAGAAAGCGACTTGAAGAAAGGAGCTCAGGGGCACTGTAATTCACAAACCTGCAGAGTTATAAATGACAGCTATCGTCCAAAAATATACTGAAGTAAGGCTGCCAAGAGGACTTGAAAGCGGGGCAGAATTGCAGGAAACCAATTTCAGGAGGTAGACTGGAATTGCATTGAAAGCATAGGTAAAGAGGCAGAACGTCCACAATGATGCACTTGGCCAAAAAGGGCGTATGCGTTTTTTCCTGAATATATTCAGGAAAAAACGCATACGCCCTTTTTGGCCAACCAAGCAAGCTTGCAAAGGAAATCTGCACTACAGTGAAGTCTCACTTCCCCCCGGTCAAAAGGGCCATCTGAAAAAAGTGTAAAATCCAGAAAGGCAGGACAGGCCATGGAGAACTGGGAGCCTTGTTATGCTGATGGGCAGGATGTAAATTACAAACAGCCCCTCGGGAGAAGTGTATGGTGTTTCCTGAAACATCTAAAAAACAAAGCAACAGAGCCTAGGGCACTTCCACTTATGGTCCTATAGCTTAGGGAAATTAAAATCAAAAGACACAGCCACCCCAAAGGTTGGGACGGCTCTGTTTACAAGAACCTGGTTTACGGTACAAGTTCAATATCGCAGAAAGTGAAAAATGGATAAAGAAGTTGTGGTACTTACGTACAATGCAATATCACTCAGCAATGAAATCTATGTCATCAGGCCCGTAGCAGCATAATGAGTGGATTCAGGTATGATGATTCTAACTGAAATAAGTCACACAGAGAAAGAAACATCATAAGATATCACTAATACACGGAATGTAACCTTAGCTACACAGGAACTGAATTCCAAAACAGAACAGGGTCTCAAATTTAGAAAACCAACTTATGCTTGCTTAAGGGGAAAGGTGAGCTGGGGTGCTGCATAAAACCAGAGATTGAAATGAGCACAGATAAAGTTCCTTAAGCCAAATATGGAATAGACAAGAGCTACTCCTTGCTCAACGAAATGGATTCAACACCCCATATTAAACACCTAAGAATATACCTGACTAGGAAGTATCTTAAAACCTATGGATTGCTATGTCTCCGAAAGAGAATCAAGCGTGTGTACAGGGGCATAAACGCAGCAGTGATAGGACTGGAGAGGTTCGGTGAGCAAATGAAGACCCTTTGAAGTCATATTGCATGGTACCCATTCCACGGGTCTCAACTCTCCAGGTTTAAGGTATTCTTCCTTCAGCTAAAACATGCATGTGGAACCCAGAGTATGATCAACCGTGTGATCGGGAGACGTGTTCCAATATGTGTCAGTTTTCGTCCCCTGGTACTCGGGTGCAACATTCCAGACGCTTTACTAACACTCTCCCGACTTGGAGAGTCAGTGCCTTTAACCTCCTGTTTGGCCCAGTTTGCAATTTCTGCGGAAGATGAACAGGAATAGGGAGAACCAATGAGAGACTAGCTGGAGGTGTCTGGACGGGCAAATTTAACTCTCATTTCCCACCAGGAAGAGGAATTAACCAAAGGCTCAGCGTGCCGTGCCGGAACCAGATTAGGGCCTGAAGCCATCCTGCGGTGTTGCGGCCAGCTCACGAGAAAGCGAGTTGAAGAAAGGAGCTCAGGGGCACTGTAATTCACAAACCTGCAGAGTTATAAATGACAGCTATCGTCCACAAATATACTGAAGTAAGGCTGCCAAGAGGACTTGAAAGCGGGGCAGAATTGCAGGAAACCGATTTCAGGAGGTAGACTGGAATTGCATTGAAAGCATAGGAAAAGAGGCAGAACGTCCACAATGATGCACTTGGCCAAAAAGGGCGTATGCGTTTTTTCCTGAATATATTCAGGAAAAAACGCATACGCCCTTTTTGGCCAACCAAGCAAGCTTGCAAAGGAAATCTGCACTACAATGAAGTCTCACTTCCCCCCGGTCAAAAGGGCCATCTGAAAAAAGTGTAAAATCCAGAAAGGCAGGACAGGCCATGGAGAACTGGGAGCCTTGTTATGCTGATGGGCGGGATGTAAATTGCCAACAGCCACTCGGGAGAAGTGTATGGTGTTTCCTGAAACAACTAAAAAACAAAGCAACAGAGCCTAGGGCACTTCCACTTATGGTCCTATAGCTTAGGGAAATTAAAATCAAAAGACACAGCCACCCCAAAGGTTGGGACGGCTCTGTTTACAAGAACCACGTTTACGGTACAAGTTCAATATCGCAGAAAGTGAAAAATGGATAAAGAAGTTGTGGTACTTACGTACAATGCAGTATCACTCAGCAATGAAATCTATGTCATCAGGCCCGTAGCAGCATAATGAGTGGATTCAGGTACGATGATTCTAACTGAAATAAGTCACACAGGAAAAGAAACATCATAAGATATCACTAATACACGGAATGTAACCTTGGCTACACAGGAACTGAATTCCAAAAGAGAACAGGGTCTCAAATTTAGAAAACCAACTTATGCTTGCTTAAGGGGAAAGGTGAGTTGGGGTGCTGCATAAAACCAGAGATTGAAATGAGCACAGATAAAGTTCCTTAAGCCAAATATGGAATAGACAAGAGCTACTCCTTGCTCAACGAAATGGACTCAACACCCCATATTAAATGCCTAAGAGTTTACCTGACTAGGAAGTATCTTAAAACCTATGGATTGCTATGTCTCTGAAAGAGAATCAAGTGTGTGTACAGGGGCATAAACGCAGCAGTGATAGGATTGGAGAGGTTCGGTGAGCAAATGAAGACCCTTTGAAGTCATATTGCATGGTACCCATTCCACGGGTCTCAACTCTCCAGGTTTAAGGGATTCTTCCTTCAGCTAAAACATGCATGTGGAACCCAGAGTATGATCAACCGTGTGAGCGGGAGACGTGTTCCAATATGTCTCAGTTTTCGTCCCCAGGTACTCGGGTGCAACATTCCAGACGCTTTACTAACACTCTCCCGTCTTCGAGAGTCAGTGCCTTTAACCTCCTGTTTGGCCCATTTTGCAATTTCTGCGGAAGATGAACAGGAATAGGGAGAACCAATGAGAGACTAGCTGGAGGTGTCTGGACGGGCAAATTTAACTCTCATTTCCCACCAGGAAGAGGAATTAACCAAAGGCTCAGCATGCCGTGCCGGAACCAGATTAGGGCCTGAAGCCATCCTGCGGTGTTGCGGCCAGCTCACGAGAAAGCGAGTTGAAGAAAGGAGCTCAGGGGCACTGTAATTCACAAACATGCAGAGTTATAAATGACAGCTATCGTCCAAAAATATACTGAAGTAAGGCTGCCAAGAGGACTTGAAAGCGGGGCAGAATTGCAGGAAACCGATTTCAGGAGGTAGACTGGAATTGCATTGAAAGCATAGGAAAAGAGGCAGAACGTCCACAATGATGCACTTGGCCAAAAAGGGCGTATGCGTTTTTTCCTGAATATATTCAGGAAAAAACGCATACGCCCTTTTTGGCCAACCAAGCAAGCTTGCAAAGGAAATCTGCACTACAGTGAAGTCTCACTTCCCCCCGGTCAAAAGGGCCATCTGAAAAAAGTGTAAAATCCAGAAAGGCAGGACAGGCCATGGAGAACTGGGAGCCTTGTTATGCTGATGGGCGGGATGTAAATTGCCAACAGCCACTCGGGAGAAGTGTATGGTGTTTCCTGAAACATCTAAAAAACAAAGCAACAGAGCCTAGGGCACTTCCACTTATGGTCCTATAGCTTAGGGAAATTAAAATCAAAAGACACAGCCACCCCAAAGGTTGGGACGGCTCTGTTTACAAGAACCACGTTTACGGTACAAGTTCAATATCGCAGAAAGTGAAAAATGGATAAAGAAGTTGTGGTACTTACGTACAATGCAGTATCACTCAGCAATGAAATCTATGTCATCAGGCCCGTAGCAGCATAATGAGTGGATTCAGGTACGATGATTCTAACTGAAATAAGTCACACAGGAAAAGAAACATCATAAGATATCACTAATACACGGAATGTAACCTTGGCTACACAGGAACTGAATTACAAAACAGAACAGGGTCTCAAATTTAGAAACCCAACTTATGCTTGCTTAAGGGGAAAGGTGAGTTGGGGTGCTGCATAAAACCAGAGATTGAAATGAGCACAGATAAAGTTCCTTAAGCCAAATATGGAATAGACAAGAGCTACTCCTTGCTCAACGAAATGGACTCAACACCCCATATTAAACGCCTAAGAGTGTACCTGACTAGGAAGTATCTTAAAACCTATGGATTGCTATGTCTCCGAAAGAGAATCAAGTGTGTGTACAGGGGCATTAACGCAGCAGTGATAGGACTGGAGAGGTTCAGTGAGCAAATGAAGACCCTTTGAAGTCATAGTGCATGGTACCCATTCCACGGGTCTCAACTCTCCAGTTTTAAGGTATTCTTCTTTAAGCTAAAACATGCATGTGGAACCCAGAGTATGATCAACCGTGTGATCGGGAGACGTGTTCCAATATGTGTCAGTTTTCGTCCCCAGGTACTCGGGTGCAACATTCCAGACGCTTTACTAACACTCTCCCGACTTGGAGAGTCAGTGCCTTTAACCTCCTGTTTGGCCCAGTTTGCAATTTCTGCGGAAGATGAACAGGAATAGGGAGAACCAATGAGAGACTAGCTGGAGGTGTCTGGACGGGCAAATTTAACTCTCATTTCCCACCAGGAAGAGGAATTAACCAAAGGCTCAGCGTGCCGTGCCGGAACCAGATTAGGGCCTGAAGCCATCCTGCGGTGTTGCGGCCAGCTCACGAGAAAGCGAGTTGAAGAAAGGAGCTCAGGGGCACTGTAATTCACAAACCTGCAGAGTTATAAATGACAGCTATCGTCCAAAAATATACTGAAGTAAGGCTGCCAAGAGGACTTGAAAGCGGGGCAGAATTGCAGGAAACCGATTTCAGGAGGTAGACTGGAATTGCATTGAAAGCATAGGAAAAGAGGCAGAACGTCCACAATGATGCACTTGGCCAAAAAGGACGTATGCGTTTTTTCCTGAATATATTCAGGAAAAAACGCATACGCCCTTTTTGGCCAACCAAGCAAGCTTGCAAAGGAAATCTGCACTACAGTGAAGTCTCACTTCCCCCCGGTCAAAAGGGCCATCTGAAAAAAGTGTAAAATCCAGAAAGGCAGGACAGGCCATGGAGAACTGGGAGCCTTGTTATGCTGATGGGCGGGATGTAAATTGCCAACAGCCACTCGGGAGAAGTGTATGGTGTTTCCTGAAACATCTAAAAAACAAAGCAACAGAGCCTAGGGCACTTCCACTTATGGTCCTATAGCTTAGGGAAATTAAAATCAAAAGACACAGCCACCCCAAAGGTTGGGACGGCTCTGTTTACAAGAACCACGTTTACGGTACAAGTTCAATATCGCAGAAAGTGAAAAATGGATAAAGAAGTTGTGGTACTTACGTACAATGCAGTATCACTCAGCAATGAAATCTATGTCATCAGGCCCGTAGCAGCATAATGAGTGGATTCAGGTACGATGATTCTAACTGAAATAAGTCACACAGGAAAAGAAACATCATAAGATATCACTAATACACGGAATGTAACCTTGGCTACACAGGAACTGAATTCCAAAAGAGAACAGGGTCTCAAATTTAGAAAACCAACTTATGCTTGCTTAAGGGGAAAGGTGAGTTGGGGTGCTGCATAAAACCAGAGATTGAAATGAGCACAGATAAAGTTCCTTAAGCCAAATATGGAATAGACAAGAGCTACTCCTTGCTCAACGAAATGGACTCAACACCCCATATTAAATGCCTAAGAGTGTACCTGACTAGGAAGTATCTTAAAACCTATGGATTGCTATGTCTCTGAAAGAGAATCAAGTGTGTGTACAGGGGCATAAATGCAGCAGTGATAGGATTGGAGAGGTTCGGTGAGCAAATGAAGACCCTTTGAAGTCATATTTCATGGTACCCATTCCACGGGTCTCAACTCTCCAGGTTTAAGGTATTCTTCCTTCAGCTAAAACATGCATGTGGAACCCAGAGTATGATCAACCGTGTGATCGGGAGATGTGTTCCAATATGTCTCAGTTTTCGTGCCCAGGTACTCGGGTGCAACATTCCAGACGCTTTACTAACACTCTCCTGACTTGGAGAGTCAGTGCCTTTAACCTCCTGTTTGGCCCAGTTTGCAATTTCTGCGGAAGATGAACAGGAATAGGGAGAACCAATGACAGACTAGCTGGAGGTGTCTGGACGGGCAAATTTAACTCTCATTTCCCACCAGGAAGAGGAATTAACCAAAGGCTCAGCGTGCCGTGCCGGAACCAGATTAGGGCCTGAAGCCATCCTGCGGTGTTGCGGCCAGCTCACGAGAAAGCGAGTTGAAGAAAGGAGCTCAGGGGCACTGTAATTCACAAACCTGCAGAGTTATAAATGACAGCTATCGTCCAAAAATATACTGAAGTAAGGCTGCCAAGAGGACTTGAAAGCGGGGCAGAATTGCAGGAAACCGATTTCAGGAGGTAGACTGGAATTGCATTGAAAGCATAGGAAAAGAGGCAGAACGTCCACAATGATGCACTTGGCCAAAAAGGGCGTATGCGTTTTTTCCTGAATATATTCAGGAAAAAACGCATACGCCCTTTTTGGCCAACCAAGCAAGCTTGCAAAGGAAATCTGCACTACAATGAAGTCTCACTTCCCCCCGGTCAAAAGGGCCATCTGAAATAAGTGTAAAATCCAGAAAGGCAGGACAGGCCATGGAGAACTGGGAGCCTTGTTATGCTGATGGGCGGGATGTAAATTGCCAACAGCCACTCGGGAGAAGTGTATGGTGTTTCCTGAAACATCTAAAAAACAAAGCAACAGAGCCTAGGGCACTTCCACTTATGGTCCTATAGCTTAGGGAAATTAAAATCAAAAGACACAGCCACCCCAAAGGTTGGGACGGCTCTGTTTACAAGAACCTGGTTTACGGTACAAGTTCAATATCGTAGAAAGTGAAAAATGGATAAAGAAGTTGTGGTACTTACGTACAATGCAGTATCACTCAGCAATGAAATCTATGTCATCAGGCCCGTAGCAGCATAATGAGTGGATTCAGGTACGATGATTCTAACTGAAATAAGTCACACAGGAAAAGAAACATCATAAGATATCACTAATACACGGAATGTAACCTTGGCTACACAGGAACTGAATTACAAAACAGAACAGGGTCTCAAATTTAGAAACCCAACTTATGCTTGCTTAAGGGGAAAGGTGAGTTGGGGTGCTGCATAAAACCAGAGATTGAAATGAGCACAGATAAAGTTCCTTAAGCCAAATATGGAATAGACAAGAGCTACTCCTTGCTCAACGAAATGGACTCAACACCCCATATTAAATGCCTAAGTGTGTACCTGACTAGGAAGTATCTTAAAACCTATGGATTGCTATGTCTCTGAAAGAGAATCAAGTGTGTGTACAGGGGCATAAACGCAGCAGTGATAGGATTGGAGAGGTTCGGTGAGCAAATGAAGACCCTTTGAAGTCATATTGCATGGTACCCATTCCACGGGTCTCAACTCTCCAGGTTTAAGGTATTCTTCCTTCAGCTAAAACATGCATGTGGAACCCAGAGTATGATCAACCGTGTGATCGGGAGACGTGTTCCAATATGTGTCAGTTTTCGTCCCCTGGTACTCGGGTGCAACATTCCAGACGCTTTACTAACACTCTCCCGACTTGGAGAGTCAGTGCCTTTAACCTCCTGTTTGGCCCAGTTTGCAATTTCTGCGGAAGATGAACAGGAATAGGGAGAACCAATGACAGACTAGCTGGAGGTGTCTGGACGGGCAAATTTAACTCTCATTTCCCACCAGGAAGAGGAATTAACCAAAGGCTCAGCGTGCCGTGCCGGAACCAGATTAGGGCCTGAAGCCATCCTGCGGTGTTGCGGCCAGCTCACGAGAAAGCGAGTTGAAGAAAGGAGCTCAGGGGCACTGTAATTCACAAACCTGCAGAGTTATAAATGACAGCTATCGTCCAAAAATATACTGAAGTAAGGCTGCCAAGAGGACTTGAAAGCGGGGCAGAATTGCAGGAAACCGATTTCAGGAGGTAGACTGGAATTGCATTGAAAGCATAGGAAAAGAGGCAGAACGTCCACAATGATGCACTTGGCCAAAAAGGGCGTATGCGTTTTTTCCTGAATATATTCAGGAAAAAACGCATACGCCCTTTTTGGCCAACCAAGCAAGCTTGCAAAGGAAATCTGCACTACAATGAAGTCTCACTTCCCCCCGGTCAAAAGGGCCATCTGAAAAAAGTGTAAAATCCAGAAAGGCAGGACAGGCCATGGAGAACTGGGAGCCTTGTTATGCTGATGGGCGGGATGTAAATTGCCAACAGCCACTCGGGAGAAGTGTATGGTGTTTCCTGAAACATCTAAAAAACAAAGCAACAGAGCCTAGGGCACTTCCACTTATGGTCCTATAGCTTAGGGAAATTAAAATCAAAAAGACACAGCCACCCCAAAGGTTGGGACGGCTCTGTTTACAAGAACCTGGTTTACGGTACAAGTTCAATATCGCAGAAAGTGAAAAATGGATAAAGAAGTTGTGGTACTTACGTACAATGCAGTATCACTCAGCAATGAAATCTATGTCATCAGGCCCGTAGCAGCATAATGAGTGGATTCAGGTACGATGATTCTAACTGAAATAAGTCACACAGGAAAAGAAACATCATAAGATATCACTAATACACGGAATGTAACCTTGGCTACACAGGAACTGAATTACAAAACAGAACAGGGTCTCAAATTTAGAAAACCAACTTATGCTTGCTTAAGGGGAAAGGTGAGTTGGGGTGCTGCATAAAACCAGAGATTGAAATGAGCACAGATAAAATTCCTTAAGCCAAATATGGAATAGACAAGAGCTACTCCTTGCTCAACGAAATGGACTCAACACCCCATATTAAATGCCTAAGAGTGTACCTGACTAGGAAGTATCTTAAAACCTATGGATTGCTATGTCTCTGAAAGAGAATCAAGTGTGTGTACAGGGGCATAAACGCAGCAGTGATAGGATTGGAGAGGTTCGGTGAGCAAATGAAGACCCTTTGAATTCATATTGCATGGTACCCATTCCACGGGTCTCAACTCTCCAGGTTTAAGGTATTCTTCCTTCAGCTAAAACATGCATGTGGAACCCAGAGTATGATCAACCGTGTGATCGGGAGACGTGTTCCAATATGTGTCAGTTTTCGTCCCCTGGTACTCGGGTGCAACATTCCAGACGCTTTACTAACACTCTCCCGACTTGGAGAGTCAGTGCCTTTAACCTCCTGTTTGGCCCAGTTTGCAATTTCTGCGGAAGATGAACAGGAATAGGGAGAACCAATGAGAGACTAGCTGGAGGTGTCTGGACGGGCAAATTTAACTCTCATTTCCCACCAGGAAGAGGAATTAACCAAAGGCTCAGCGTGCCGTGCCGGAACCAGATTAGGGCCTGAAGCCATCCTGCGGTGTTGCGGCCAGCTCACGAGAAAGCGAGTTGAAGAAAGGAGCTCAGGGGCACTGTAATTCACAAACCTGCAGAGTTATAAATGACAGCTATCGTCCAAAAATATACTGAAGTAAGGCTGCCAAGAGGACTTGAAAGCGGGGCAGAATTGCAGGAAACCGATTTCAGGAGGTAGACTGGAATTGCATTGAAAGCATAGGAAAAGAGGCAGAACGTCCACAATGATGCACTTGGCCAAAAAGGGCGTATGCGTTTTTTCCTGAATATATTCAGGAAAAAACGCATACGCCCTTTTTGGCCAACCAAGCAAGCTTGCAAAGGAAATCTGCACTACAATGAAGTCTCACTTCCCCCCGGTCAAAAGGGCCATCTGAAAAAAGTGTAAAATCCAGAAAGGCAGGACAGGCCATGGAGAACTGGGAGCCTTGTTATGCTGATGGGCGGGATGTAAATTGCCAACAGCCACTCGGGAGAAGTGTATGGTGTTTCCTGAAACATCTAAAAAACAAAGCAACAGAGCCTAGGGCACTTCCACTTATGGTCCTATAGCTTAGGGAAATTAAAATCAAAAGACACAGCCACCCCAAAGGTTGGGACGGCTCTGTTTACAAGAACCTGGTTTACGGTACAAGTTCAATATCGCAGAAAGTGAAAAATGGATAAAGAAGTTGTGGTACTTACGTACAATGCAGTATCACTCAGCAATGAAATCTATGTCATCAGGCCCGTAGCAGCATAATGAGTGGATTCAGGTACGATGATTCTAACTGAAATAAGTCACACAGAAAAAGAAACATCATAAGATATCACTAATACACGGAATGTAAACTTGGCTACACAGGAACTGAATTACAAAACAGAACAGGGTCTCAAATTTAGAAAACCAACTTATGCTTGCTTAAGGGGAAAGGTGAGTTGGGGTGCTGCATAAAACCAGAGATTGAAATGAGCACAGATAAAGTTCCTTAAGCCAAATATGGAATAGACAAGAGCTACTCCTTGCTCAACGAAATGGACTCAACACCCCATATTAAATGCCTAAGAGTGTACCTGACTAGGAAGTATCTTAAAACCTATGGATTGCTATGTCTCTGAAAGAGAATCAAGCGTGTGTACAGGGGCATAAACGCAGCAGTGATAGGATTGGAGAGGTTCGGTGAGCAAATGAAGACCCTTTGAAGTCATATTGCATGCTACCCATTCCACGAGTCTCAATTCTCCAGGTTTAAGGGATTCTTCCTTCAGCTAAAACATGCATGTGGAACCCAGAGTATGATCAACCGTGTGATCGGGAGATGTGTTCCAATATGTGTCAGTTTTCGTCCCCTGGTACTCGGGTGCAACATTCCAGACGCTTTACTAACACTCTCCCGACTTGGAGAGTCAGTGCCTTTAACCTCCTGTTTGGCCCAGTTTGCAATTTCTGCGGAAGATGAACAGGAATAGGGAGAACCAATGACAGACTAGCTGGAGGTGTCTGGACGGGCAAATTTAACTCTCATTTCCCACCAGGAAGAGGAATTAACCAAAGGCTCAGCGTGCCGTGCCGGAACCAGATTAGGGCCTGAAGCCATGCTGCGGTGTTGCGGCCAGCTCACGAGAAAGCGAGTTGAAGAAAGGAGCTCAGGGGCACTGTAATTCACAAACCTGCAGAGTTATAAATGACAGCTATCGTCCAAAAATATACTGAAGTAAGGCTGCCAAGAGGACTTGAAAGCGGGGCAGAATTGCAGGAAACCGATTTCAGGAGGTAGACTGGAATTGCATTGAAAGCATAGGAAAAGAGGCAGAACGTCCACAATGATGCACTTGGCCAAAAAGGGCGTATGCGTTTTTTCCTGAATATATTCAGGAAAAAACGCATACGCCCTTTTTGGCCAACCAAGCAAGCTTGCAAATGAAATCTGCACTACAATGAAGTCTCACTTCCCCCCGGTCAAAAGGGCCATCTGAAAAAAGTGTAAAATCCAGAAAGGCAGGACAGGCCATGGAGAACTGGGAGCCTTGTTATGCTGATGGGCAGGATGTAAATTGCCAACAGCCACTCGGGAGAAGTGTATGGTGTTTCCTGAAACATCTAAAAAACAAAGCAACAGAGCCTAGGGCACTTCCACTTATGGTCCTATAGCTTAGGGAAATTAAAATCAAAAGACACAGCCACCCCAAAGGTTGGGACGGCTCTGTTTACAAGAACCTGGTTTACGGTACAAGTTCAATATCGCAGAAAGTGAAAAATGGATAAAGAAGTTGTGGTACTTACGTACAATGCAGTATCACTCAGCAATGAAATCTATGTCATCAGGCCCGTAGCAGCATATTGAGTGGATTCAGGTACGATGATTCTAACTGAAATAAGTCACACAGGAAAAGAAACATCATAAGATATCACTAATACACGGAATGTAACCTTGGCTACACAGGAACTGAATTACAAAACAAAACAGGGTCTCAAATTTAGAAAACCAACTTATGCTTGCTTAAGGGGAAAGGTGAGTTGGGGTGCTGCATAAAACCAGAGATTGAAATGAGCACAGATAAAGTTCCTTAAGCCAAATATGGAATAGACAAGAGCTACTCCTTGCTCAACGAAATGGACTCAACACCCCATATTAAATGCCTAAGAGTGTACATGACTAGGAAGTATCTTAAAACCTATGGATTGCTATGTCTCTGAAAGAGAATCAAGGGTGTGTACAGGGGCATAAACGCAGCAGTGATAGGACTGGAGAGATTCGGTGAGCAAATGAAGACCCTTTGAAGTCATATTGCATGGTACCCATTCCATGGGTCTCAACTCTCCAGGTTTAAGGGATTCTTCCTTCAGCTAAAACATGCATGTGGAACCCAGAGTATGATCAACCGTGTGATCGGGAGACGTGTTCCAATATGTGTCAGTTTTCGTCACCTGGTACTCGGGTGCAACATTCCAGACGCTTTACTAACACTCTCCCGACTTGGAGAGTCAGTGCCTTTAACCTCCTGTTTGGCCCAGTTTGCAATTTCTGCGGAAGATGAACAGGAATAGGGAGAACCAATGACAGACTAGATGGAGGTGTCTGGACGGGCAAATTTAACTCTCATTTCCCACCAGGAAGAGGAATTAACCAAAGGCTCAGCGTGCCGTGCCGGAACCAGATTAGGGCCTGAAGCCATCCTGCGGTGTTGCGGCCAGCTCACGAGAAAGCGAGTTGAAGAAAGGAGCTCAGGGGCACTGTAATTCACAAACCTGCAGAGTTATAAATGACAGCTATCGTCCAAAAATATACTGAAGTAAGGCTGCCAAGAGGACTTGAAAGCGGGGCAGAATTGCAGGAGACCGATTTCAGGAGGTAGACTGGAATTGCATTGAAAGCATAGGAAAAGAGGCAGAACGTCCACAATGATGCACTTGGCCAAAAAGGGCGTATGCGTTTTTTCCTGAATATATTCAGGAAAAAACGCATACGCCCTTTTTGGCCAACCAAGCAAGCTTGCAAAGGAAATCTGCACTACAATGAAGTCTCACTTCCCCCCGGTCAAAAGGGCCATCTGAAAAAAGTGTAAAATCCAGAAAGGCAGGACAGGCCATGGAGAACTGGGAGCCTTGTTATGCTGATGGGCGGGATGTAAATTGCCAACAGCCACTCAGGAGAAGTGTATGGTGTTTCCTGAAACATCTAAAAAACAAAGCAACAGAGCCTAGGGCACTTCCACTTATGGTCCTATAGCTTAGGGAAATTAAAATCAAAAAGACACAGCCACCCCAAAGGTTGGGACGGCTCTGTTTACAAGAACCTGGTTTACGGTACAAGTTCAATATCGCAGAAAGTGAAAAATGGATAAAGAAGTTGTGGTACTTACGTACAATGCAGTATCACTCAGCAATGAAATCTATGTCATCAGGCCCGTAGCAGCATAATGAGTGGATTCAGGTATGATGATTCTAACTGAAATAAGTCACACAGGAAAAGAAACATCATAAGATATCACTAATACACGGAATGTAACCTTGGCTACACAGGAACTGAATTACAAAACAGAACAGGGTCTCAAATTTAGAAAACCAACTTATGCTTGCTTAAGGGGAAAGGTGAGTTGGGGTGCTGCATAAAACCAGAGATTGAAATGAGCACAGATAAAGTTCCTTAAGCCAAATATGGAATAGACAAGAGCTACTCCTTGCTCAACGAAATGGACTCAACACCCCATATTAAATGCCTAAGAGTGTACCTGACTAGGAAGTATCTTAAAACCTATGGATTGCTATGTCTCTGAAAGAGAATCAAGTGTGTGTACAGGGGCATAAACGCAGCAGTGATAGGATTGGAGAGGTTCGGTGAGCAAATGAAGACCCTTTGAAGTCATATTGCATGGTACCCATTCCACGGGTCTCAACTCTCCAGGTTTAAGGTATTCTTCCTTCAGCTAAAACATGCATGTGGAACCCAGAGTATGATCAACCGTGTGATCGGGAGACGTGTTCCAATATGTGTCAGTTTTCGTCCCCTGGTACTCGGGTGCAACATTCCAGACGCTTTACTAACACTCTCCCGACTTGGAGAGTCAGTGCCTTTAACCTCCTGTTTGGCCCAGTTTGCAATTTCTGCGGAAGATGAACAGGAATAGGGAGAACCAATGACAGACTAGCTGGAGGTGTCTGGACGGGCAAATTTAACTCTCATTTGCCACCAGGAAAAGGAATTAACCAAAGGCTCAGCGTGCCGTGCCGGAACCAGATTAGGGCCTGAAGCCATCCTGCGGTGTTGCGGCCAGCTCACGAGAAAGCGAGTTGAAGAAAGGAGCTCAGGGGCACTGTAATTCACAAACCTGCAGAGTTATAAATGACAGCTATCGTCCAAAAATATACTGAAGTAAGGCTGCCAAGAGGACTTGAAAGCGGGGCAGAATTGCAGGAAACCGATTTCAGGAGGTAGACTGGAATTGCATTGAAAGCATAGGAAAAGAGGCAGAACGTCCACAATGATGCACTTGGCCAAAAAGGGCGTATGCGTTTTTTCCTGAATATATTCAGGAAAAAACGCATACGCCCTTTTTGGCCAACCAAGCAAGCTTGCAAATGAAATCTGCACTACAATGAAGTCTCACTTCCCCCCGGTCAAAAGGGCCATCTGAAAAAAGTGTAAAATCCAGAAAGGCAGGACAGGCCATGGAGAACTGGGAGCCTTGTTATGCTGATGGGCGGGATGTAAATTGCCAACAGCCACTCGGGAGAAGTGTATGGTGTTTCCTGAAACATCTAAAAAACAAAGCAACAGAGCCTAGGGCACTTCCACTTATGGTCCTATAGCTTAGGGAAATTAAAATCAAAAAGACACAGCCACCCCAAAGGTTGGGACGGCTCTGTTTACAAGAACCTGGTTTACGGTACAAGTTCAATATCGCAGAAAGTGAAAAATGGATAAAGAAGTTGTGGTACTTACGTACAATGCAATATCACTCAGCAATGAAATCTATGTCATCAGGCCCGTAGCAGCATAATGAGTGGATTCAGGTATGATGATTCTAACTGAAATAAGTCACACAGGAAAAGAAACATCATAAGATATCACTAATACACGGAATGTAACCTTGGCTACACAGGAACTGAATTACAAAACAGAACAGGGTCTCAAATTTAGAAACCCAACTTATGCTTGCTTAAGGGGAAAGGTGAGTTGGGGTGCTGCATAAAACCAGAGATTGAAATGAGCACAGATAAAGTTCCTTAAGCCAAATATGGAATAGACAAGAGCTACTCCTTGCTCAACGAAATGGACTCAACACCCCATTTTAAATGCCTAAGAGTGTACCTGACTAGGAAGTATCTTAAAACCTATGGATTGCTATGTCTCTGAAAGAGAATCAAGTGTGTGTACAGGGGCATAAACGCAGCAGTGATAGGATTGGAGAGGTTCGGTGAGCAAATGAAGACCCTTTGAAGTCATATTGCATGGTACCCATTCCACGGGTCTCAACTCTCCAGGTTTAAGGGATTCTTCCTTCAGCTAAAACATGCATGTGGAACCCAGAGTATGATCAACCGTGTGATCGGGAGACGTGTTCCAATATGTCTCAGTTTTCGTCCCCTGGTACTCGGGTGCAACATTCCAGACGCTTTACTAACACTCTCCCGACTTGGAGAGTCAGTGCCTTTAACCTCCTGTTTGGCCCAGTTTGCAATTTCTGCAGAAGATGAACAGGAATAGGGAAAACCAATGACAGACTAGCTGGAGGTGTCTGGACGGGCAAATTTAACTCTCATTTCCCACCAGGAAGAGGAATTAACCAAAGGCTCAGCGTGCCGTGCCGGAACCAGATTAGGGCCTGAAGCCATCCTGCGGTGTTGCGGCCAGCTCACGAGAAAGCGAGTTGAAGAAAGGAGCTCAGGGGCACTGTAATTCACAAACCTGCAGAGTTATAAATGACAGCTATCGTCCAAAAATATACTGAAGTAAGGCTGCCAAGAGGACTTGAAAGTGGGGCAGAATTGCAGGAAACCGATTTCAGGAGGTAGACTGGAATTGCATTGAAAGCATAGGAAAAGAGGCAGAACGTCCACAATGATGCACTTGGCCAAAAAGGGCGTATGCGTTTTTTCCTGAATATATTCAGGAAAAAACGCATACGCCCTTTTTGGCCAACCAAGCAAGCTTGCAAATGAAATCTGCACTACAATGAAGTCTCACTTCCCCCCGGTCAAAAGGGCCATCTGAAAAAAGTGTAAAATCCAGAAAGGCAGGACAGGCCATGGAGAACTGGGAGCCTTGTTATGCTGATGGGCGGGATGTAAATTGCCAACAGCCACTCGGGAGAAGTGTATGGTGTTTCCTGAAACATCTAAAAAACAAAGCAACAGAGCCTAGGGCACTTCCACTTATGGTCCTATAGCTTAGGGAAATTAAAATCAAAAAGACACAGCCACCCCAAAGGTTGGGACGGCTCTGTTTACAAGAACCTGGTTTACGGTACAAGTTCAATATCGCAGAAAGTGAAAAATGGATAAAGAAGTTGTGGTACTTACGTACAATGCAGTATCACTCAGCAATGAAATCTATGTCATCAGGCCCGTAGCAGCATAATGAGTGGATTCAGGTATGATGATTCTAACTGAAATAAGTCACACAGGAAAAGAAACATCATAAGATATCACTAATACACGGAATGTAACCTTGGCTACACAGGAACTGAATTACAAAACAGAACAGGGTCTCAAATTTAGAAAACCAACTTATGCTTGCTTAAGGGGAAAGGTGAGTTGGGGTGCTGCATAAAACCAGAGATTGAAATGAGCACAGATAAAGTTCCTTAAGCCAAATATGGAATAGACAAGAGCTACTCCTTGCTCAACGAAATGGACTCAACACCCCATATTAAATGCCTAAGAGTGTACCTGACTAGGAAGTATCTTAAAACCTATGGATTGCTATGTCTCTGAAAGAGAATCAAGTGTGTGTACAGGGGCATAAACGCAGCAGTGATAGGATTGGAGAGGTTCGGTGAGCAAATGAAGACCCTTTGAAGTCATATTGCATGGTACCCATTCCACGGGTCTCAACTCTCCAGGTTTAAGGGATTCTTCCTTCAGCTAAAACATGCATGTGGAACCCAGAGTATGATCAACCGTGTGATCGGGAGACGTGTTCCAATATGTGTCAGTTTTCGTCCCCTGGTACTCGGGTGCAACATTCCAGACGCTTTACTAACACTCTCCCGACTTGGAGAGTCAGTGCCTTTAACCTCCTGTTTGGCCCAGTTTGCAATTTCTGCGGAAGATGAACAGGAATAGGGAGAACCAATGAGAGACTAGCTGGAGGTGTCTGGACGGGCAAATTTAACTCTCATTTCCCACCAGGAAAAGGAATTAACCAAAGGCTCAGCGTGCCGTGCCGGAACCAGATTAGGGCCTGAAGCCATCCTGCGGTGTTGCGGCCAGCTCACGAGAAAGCGAGTTGAAGAAAGGAGCTCAGGGGCACTGTAATTCACAAACCTGCAGAGTTATAAATGACAGCTATCGTCCAAAAATATACTGAAGTAAGGCTGCCAAGAGGACTTGAAAGCGGGGCAGAATTGCAGGAAACCGATTTCAGGAGGTAGACTGGAATTGCATTGAAAGCATAGGAAAAGAGGCAGAACGTCCACAATGATGCACTTGGCCAAAAAGGGCGTATGCGTTTTTTCCTGAATATATTCAGGAAAAAACGCATACGCCCTTTTTGGCCAACCAAGCAAGCTTGCAAAGGAAATCTGCACTACAATGAAGTCTCACTTCCCCCCGGTCAAAAGGGCCATCTGAAAAAAGTGTAAAATCCAGAAAGGCAGGACAGGCCATGGAGAACTGGGAGCCTTGTTATGCTGATGGGCGGGATGTAAATTGCCAACAGCCACTCGGGAGAAGTGTATGGTGTTTCCTGAAACATCTAAAAAACAAAGCAACAGAGCCTAGGGCACTTCCACTTATGGTCCTATAGCTTAGGGAAATTAAAATCAAAAAGACACAGCCACCCCAAAGGTTGGGACGGCTCTGTTTACAAGAACCTGGTTTACGGTACAAGTTCAATATCGCAGAAAGTGAAAAATGGATAAAGAAGATGTGGTACTTACATACAATGCAGTATCACTCAGCAATGAAATCTATGTCATCAGGCCCGTAGCAGCATAATGAGTGGATTCAGGTACGATGATTCTAACTGAAATAAGTCACACAGGAAAAGAAACATCATAAGATATCACTAATACACGGAATGTAACCTTGGCTACACAGGAACTGGATTACAAAACAGAACAGGGTCTCAAATTTAGAAAACCAACTTATGCTTGCTTAAGGGGAAAGGTGAGTTGGGGTGCTGCATAAAACCAGAGATTGAAATGAGCACAGATAAAGTTCCTTAAGCCAAATATGGAATAGACAAGAGCTACTCCTTGCTCAACGAAATGGACTCAACACCCCATATTAAATGCCTAAGACTGTACATGACTAGGAAGTATCTTAAAACCTATGGATTGCTATGTCTCTGAAAGAGAATCAAGTGTGTGTACAGGGGCATAAACGCAGCAGTGATAGGATTGGAGAGGTTCGGTGAGCAAATGAAGACCCTTTGAAGTCATATTGCATGGTACCCATTCCACGGGTCTCAACTCTCCAGGTTTAAGGGATTCTTCCTTCAGCTAAAACATGCATGTGGAACCCAGAGTATGATCACCCGTGTGAGCGGGAGACGTGTTCCAATATGTGTCAGTTTTCGTCCCCAGGTACTCGGGAGCAACATTCCAGACGCTTTACTAACACTCTCCCGACTTGGAGAGTCAGTGCCTTTAACCTCCTGTTTGGCCCAGTTTGCAATTTCTGCGGAAGATGAACAGGAATAGGGAGAACCAATGAGAGACTAGCTGGAGGTGTCTGGACGGGCAAATTTAACTCTCATTTCCCACCAGGAAGAGGAATTAACCAAAGGCTCAGCGTGCCGTGCCGGAACCAGATTAGGGCCTGAAGCCATCCTGCGGTGTTGCGGCCAGCTCACGAGAAAGCGAGTTGAAGAAAGGAGCTCAGGGGCACTGTAATTCACAAACCTGCAGAGTTATAAATGACAGCTATCGTCCAAAAATATACTGAAGTAAGGCTGCCAAGAGGACTTGAAAGCGGGGCAGAATTGCAGGAAACCGATTTCAGGAGGTAGACTGGAATTGCATTGAAAGCATAGGAAAAGAGGCAGAACGTCCACAATGATGCACTTGGCCAAAAAGGGCGTATGCGTTTTTTCCTGAATATATTCAGGAAAAAACGCATACGCCCTTTTTGGCCAACCAAGCAAGCTTGCAAAGGAAATCTGCACTACAGTGAAGTCTCACTTCCCCCCGGTCAAAAGGGCCATCTGAAAAAAGTGTAAAATCCAGAAAGGCAGGACAGGCCATGGAGAACTGGGAGCCTTGTTATGCTGATGGGCGGGATGTAAATTGCCAACAGCCACTCGGGAGAAGTGTATGGTGTTTCCTGAAACATCTAAAAAACAAAGCAACAGAGCCTAGGGCACTTCCACTTATGGTCCTATAGCTTAGGGAAATTAAAATCAAAAAGACACAGCCACCCCAAAGGTTGGGACGGCTCTGTTTACAAGAACCTGGTTTACGGTACAAGTTCAATATCGCAGAAAGTGAAAAATGGATAAAGAAGTTGTGGTACTTACGTACAATGCAGTATCACTCAGCAATGAAATCTATGTCATCAGGCCCGTAGCAGCATAATGAGTGGATTCAGGTACGATGATTCTAACTGAAATAAGTCACACAGGAAAAGAAACATCATAAGATATCACTAATACACGGAATGTAACCTTGGCTACACAGGAACTGAATTACAAAACAGAACAGGGTCTCAAATTTAGAAAACCAACTTATGCTTGCTTAAGGGGAAAGGTGAGTTGGGGTGCTGCATAAAACCAGAGATTGAAATGAGCACAGATAAAGTTCCTTAAGCCAAATATGGAATAGACAAGAGCTACTCCTTGCTCAACGAAATGGACTCAACACCCCATATTAAACGCCTAAGAGTGTACCTGACTAGGAAGTATCTTAAAACCTATGGATTGCTATGTCTCCGAAAGAGAATCAAGTGTGTGTACAGGGGCATAAACGCAGCAGTGATAGGACTGGAGAGGTTCGGTGAGCAAATGAAGACCCTTTGAAGTCATAGTGCATGGTACCCATTCCACGGGTCTCAACTCTCCAGGTTTAAGGTATTCTTCCTTCAGCTAAAACATGCATGTGGAACCCAGAGTATGATCAACCGTGTGATCGGGAGATGTGTTCCAATATGTGTCAGTTTTCGTCCCCTGGTACTCGGGTGCAACATTCCAGACGCTTTACTAACACTCTCCCGACTTGGAGAGTCAGTGCCTTTAACCTCCTGTTTGGCCCAGTTTGCAATTTCTGCGGAAGATGAACAGGAATAGGGAGAACCAATGAGAGACTAGCTGGAGGTGTCTGGACGGGCAAATTTAACTCTCATTTCCCACCAGGAAGAGGAATTAACCAAAGGCTCAGCGTGCCGTGCCGGAACCAGATTAGGGCCTGAAGCCATCCTGCGGTGTTGCGGAAAGCTCACGAGAAAGCGACTTGAAGAAAGGAGCTCAGGGGCACTGTAATTCACAAACCTGCAGAGTTATAAATGACAGCTATCGTCCAAAAATATACTGAAGTAAGGCTGCCAAGAGGACTTGAAAGCGGGGCAGAATTGCAGGAAACCGATTTCAGGAGGTAGACTGGAATTGCATTGAAAGCATAGGAAAAGAGGCAGAACGTCCACAATGATGCACTTGGCCAAAAAGGGCGTATGCGTTTTTTCCTGAATATATTCAGGAAAAAACGCATACGCCCTTTTTGGCCAACCAAGCAAGCTTGCAAAGGAAATCTGCACTACAATGAAGTCTCACTTCCCCCCGGTCAAAAGGGCCATCTGAAAAAAGTGTAAAATCCAGAAAGGCAGGACAGGCCATGGAGAACTGGGAGCCTTGTTATGCTGATGGGCGGGATGTAAATTGCCAACAGCCACTCGGGAGAAGTGTATGGTGTTTCCTGAAACATCTAAAAAACAAAGCAACAGAGCCTAGGGCACTTCCACTTATGGTCCTATAGATTAGGGAAATTAAAATCAAAAGACACAGCCACCCCAAAGGTTGGGACGGCTCTGTTTACAAGAACCACGTTTACGGTACAAGTTCAATATCGCAGAAAGTGAAAAATGGATAAAGAAGTTGTGGTACTTACGTACAATGCAGTATCACTCAGCAATGAAATCTATGTCATCAGGCCCGTAGCAGCATAATGAGTGGATTCAGGTACGATGATTCTAACTGAAATAAGTCACACAGGAAAAGAAACATCATAAGATATCACTAATACACGGAATGTAACCTTGGCTACACAGGAACTGAATTACAAAACAGAACAGGGTCTCAAATTTAGAAAACCAACTTATGCTTGCTTAAGGGGAAAGGTGAGTTGGGGTGCTGCATAAAACCAGAGATTGAAATGAGCACAGATAAAGTTCCTTAAGCCAAATATGGAATAGACAAGAGCTACTCCTTGCTCAACGAAATGGACTCAACACCCCATATTAAATGCCTAAGAGTGTACATGACTAGGAAGTATCTTAAAACCTATGGATTGCTATGTCTCTGAAAGAGAATCAAGGGTGTGTACAGGGGCATAAACGCAGCAGTGATAGGACTGGAGAGATTCGGTGAGCAAATGAAGACACTTTGAAGTCATATTGCATGGTACCCATTCCACGGGTCTCAACTCTCCAGGTTTAAGGTATTCTTCCTTCAGCTAAAACATGCATGTGGAACCCAGAGTATGATCAACCGTGTGATCGGGAGACGTGTTCCAATATGTGTCAGTTTTCGTCCCCTGGTACTCGGGTGCAACATTCCAGACGCTTTACTAACAGTCTCCCGACTTGGAGAGTCAGTGCCTTTAACCTCCTGTTTGGCCCAGTTTGCAATTTCTGCGGAAGATGAACAGGAATAGGGAGAACCAATGACAGACTAGCTGGAGGTGTCTGGACGGGCAAATTTAACTCTCATTTCCCACCAGGAAGAGGAATTAACCAAAGGCTCAGCGTGCCGTGCCGGAACCAGATTAGGGCCTGAAGCCATCCTGTGGTGTTGCAGCCAGCTCACAAGAAAGCGACTTGAAGAAAGGAGCTCAGGGGCACTGTAATTCACAAACCTGCAGAGTTATAAATGACAGCTATCGTCCAAAAATATACTGAAGTAAGGCTGCCAAGAGGACTTGAAAGCGGGGCAGAATTGCAGGAAACCGATTTCAGGAGGTAGACTGGAATTGCATTGAAAGCATAGGAAAAGAGGCAGAACGTCCACAATGATGCACTTGGCCAAAAAGGGCGTATGCGTTTTTTCCTGAATATATTCAGGAAAAAACGCATACGCCCTTTTTGGCCAACCAAGCAAGCTTGCAAAGGAAATCTGCACTACAGTGAAGTCTCACTTCCCCCCGGTCAAAAGGGCCATCTGAAAAAAGTGTAAAATCCAGAAAGGCAGGACAGGCCATGGAGAACTGGGAGCCTTGTTATGCTGATGGGCAGGATGTAAATTACAAACAGCCCCTCGGGAGAAGTGTATGGTGTTTCCTGAAACATCTAAAAAACAAAGCAACAGAGCCTAGGGCACTTCCACTTATGGTCCTATAGCTTAGGGAAATTAAAATCAAAAGACACAGCCACCCCAAAGGTTGGGACGGCTCTGTTTACAAGAACCTGGTTTACGGTACAAGTTCAATATCGCAGAAAGTGAAAAATGGATAAAGAAGTTGTGGTACTTACGTACAATGCAATATCACTCAGCAATGAAATCTATGTCATCAGGCCCGTAGCAGCATAATGAGTGGATTCAGGTATGATGATTCTAACTGAAATAAGTCACACAGAGAAAGACACATCATAAGATATCACTAATACACGGAATGTAACCTTGGCTACACAGGAACTGAATTCCAAAACAGAACAGGGTCTCAAATTTAGAAAACCAACTTATGCTTGCTTAAGGGGAAAGGTGAGTTGGAGTGCTGCATAAAACCAGAGATTGAAATGAGCACAGATAAAGTTCCTTAAGCCAAATATGGAATAGACAAGAGCTACTCCTTGCTCAACGAAATGGACTCAACACCCCATATTAAACGCCTAAGAGTGTACCTGACTAGGAAGTATCTTAAAACCTATGGATTGCTATGTCTCCGAAAGAGAATCAAGTGTGTGTACAGGGGCATAAACGCAGCAGTGATAGGACTGGAGAGGTTCGGTGAGCAAATGAAGACCCTTTGAAGTCATAGTGCATGGTACCCATTCCACGGGTCTCAACTCTCCAGGTTTAAGGTATTCTTCCTTCAGCTAAAACATGCATGTGGAACCCAGAGTATGATCAGCCGTGTGATCGGGAGATGTGTTCCAATATGTGTCACTTTTCGTCCCCAGGTACTCGGGTGCAACATTCCAGACGCTTTACTAACACTCTCCCGACTTGGAGAGTCAGTGCCTTTAACCTCCTGTTTGGCCCAGTTTGCAATTTCTGCGGAAGATGAACAGGAATAGGGAGAACCAATGAGAGACTAGCTGGAGGTGTCTGGACGGGCAAATTTAACTCTCATTTCCCACCAGGAAGAGGAATTAACCAAAGGCTCAGCGTGCCGTGCCGGAACCAGATTAGGGCCTGAAGCCATCCTGCGGTGTTGCGGCCAGCTCACGAGAAAGCGAGTTGAAGAAAGGAGCTCAGGGGCACTGTAATTCACAAACCTGCAGAGTTATAAATGACAGCTATCGTCCAAAAATATACTGAAGTAAGGCTGCCAAGAGGACTTGAAATCGGGGCAGAATTGCAGGAAACCGATTTCAGGAGGTAGACTGGAATTGCATTGAAAGCATAGGAAAAGAGGCAGAACGTCCACAATGATGCACTTGGCCAAAAAGGGCGTATGCGTTTTTTCCTGAATATATTCAGGAAAAAACGCATACACACTTTTTGGCCAACCAAGCAAGCTTGCAAAGGAAATCTGCACTACAATGAAGTCTCACTTCCCCCCGGTCAAATGGGCCATCTGAAAAAAGTGTAAAATCCAGAAAGGCAGGACAGGCCATGGAGAACTGGGAGCCTTGTTATGCTGATGGGCGGGATGTCAATTGCCAACAGCCACTCGGGAGAAGTGTATGGTGTTTCCTGAAACATCTAAAAAACAAAGCAACAGAGCCTAGGGCACTTCCACTTATGGTCCTATAGCTTAGGGAAATTAAAATCAAAAAGACACAGCCACCCCAAAGGTTGGGACGGCTCTGTTTACAAGAACCTGGTTTACGGTACAAGTTCAATATCGCAGAAAGTGAAAACTGGATAAAGAAGTTGTGGTACTTACGTACAATGCAGTATCACTCAGCAATGAAATCTATGTCATCAGGCCCGTAGCAGCATAATGAGTGGATTCAGGTACGATGATTCTAACTGAAATAAGTCACACAGGAAAAGAAACATCATAAGATATCACTAATACACGGAATGTAACCTTGGCTACACAGGAACTGAATTACAAAACAGAACAGGGTCTCAAATTTAGAAACCCAACTTATGCTTGCTTAAGGGGAAAGGTGAGTTGGGGTGCTGCATAAAACCAGAGATTGAAATGAGCACAGATAAAGTTCCTTAAGCCAAATATGGAATAGACAAGAGCTACTCCTTGCTCAACGAAATGGACTCAACACCCCATATTAAATGCCTAAGAGTGTACCTGACTAGGAAGTATCTTAAAACCTATGGATTGCTATGTCTCTGAAAGAGAATCAAGTGTGTGTACAGGGGCATAAACGCAGCAGTGATAGGACTGGAGAGGTTCGGTGAGCAAATGAAGACCCTTTGAAGTCATAGTGCATGGTACCCATTCCACGGGTCTCAACTCTCCAGGTTTAAGGTATTCTTCCTTCAGCTAAAACATGCATGTGGAACCCAGAGTATGATCAACCGTGTGATCGGGAGATGTGTTCCAATATGTGTCAGTTTTCGTCCCCTGGTACTCGGGTGCAACATTCCAGACGCTTTACTAACACTCTCCCGACTTGGAGAGTCAGTGCCTTTAACCTCCTGTTTGGCCCAGTTTGCAATTTCTGCGGAAGATGAACAGGAATAGGGAGAACCAATGAGAGACTAGCTGGAGGTGTCTGGACGGGCAAATTTAACTCTCATTTCCCACCAGGAAGAGGAATTAACCAAAGGCTCAGCGTGCCGTGCCGGAACCAGATTAGGGCCTGAAGCCATCCTGCGGTGTTGCGGCCAGCTCACGAGAAAGCGAGTTGAAGAAAGGAGCTCAGGGGCACTGTAATTCACAAACCTGCAGAGTTATAAATGACAGCTATCGTCCAAAAATATACTGAAGTAAGGCTGCCAAGAGGACTTGAAAGCGGGGCAGAATTGCAGGAAACCGATTTCAGGAGGTAGACTGGAATTGCATTGAAAGCATAGGAAAAGAGGCAGAACGTCCACAATGATGCACTTGGCCAAAAAGGGCGTATGCGTTTTTTCCTGAATATATTCAGGAAAAAACGCATACGCCCTTTTTGGCCAACCAAGCAAGCTTGCAAAGGAAATCTGCACTACAATGAAGTCTCACTTCCCCCCGGTCAAAAGGGCCATCTGAAAAAAGTGTAAAATCCAGAAAGGCAGGACAGGCCATGGAGAACTGGGAGCCTTGTTATGCTGATGGGCGGGATGTAAATTGCCAACAGCCACTCGGGAGAAGTGTATGGTGTTTCCTGAAACATCTAAAAAACAAAGCAACAGAGCCTAGGGCACTTCCACTTATGGTCCTATAGATTAGGGAAATTAAAATCAAAAGACACAGCCACCCCAAAGGTTGGGACGGCTCTGTTTACAAGAACCACGTTTACGGTACAAGTTCAATATCGCAGAAAGTGAAAAATGGATAAAGAAGTTGTGGTACTTACGTACAATGCAGTATCACTCAGCAATGAAATCTATGTCATCAGGCCCGTAGCAGCATAATGAGTGGATTCAGGTACGATGATTCTAACTGAAATAAGTCACACAGGAAAAGAAACATCATAAGATATCACTAATACACGGAATGTAACCTTGGCTACACAGGAACTGAATTACAAAACAGAACAGGGTCTCAAATTTAGAAAACCAACTTATGCTTGCTTAAGGGGAAAGGTGAGTTGGGGTGCTGCATAAAACCAGAGATTGAAATGAGCACAGATAAAGTTCCTTAAGCCAAATATGGAATAGACAAGAGCTACTCCTTGCTCAACGAAATGGACTCAACACCCCATATTAAATGCCTAAGAGTGTACATGACTAGGAAGTATCTTAAAACCTATGGATTGCTATGTCTCTGAAAGAGAATCAAGGGTGTGTACAGGGGCATAAACGCAGCAGTGATAGGACTGGAGAGATTCGGTGAGCAAATGAAGACACTTTGAAGTCATATTGCATGGTACCCATTCCACGGGTCTCAACTCTCCAGGTTTAAGGTATTCTTCCTTCAGCTAAAACATGCATGTGGAACCCAGAGTATGATCAACCGTGTGATCGGGAGACGTGTTCCAATATGTGTCAGTTTTCGTCCCCTGGTACTCGGGTGCAACATTCCAGACGCTTTACTAACAGTCTCCCGACTTGGAGAGTCAGTGCCTTTAACCTCCTGTTTGGCCCAGTTTGCAATTTCTGCGGAAGATGAACAGGAATAGGGAGAACCAATGACAGACTAGCTGGAGGTGTCTGGACGGGCAAATTTAACTCTCATTTCCCACCAGGAAGAGGAATTAACCAAAGGCTCAGCGTGCCGTGCCGGAACCAGATTAGGGCCTGAAGCCATCCTGTGGTGTTGCAGCCAGCTCACAAGAAAGCGACTTGAAGAAAGGAGCTCAGGGGCACTGTAATTCACAAACCTGCAGAGTTATAAATGACAGCTATCGTCCAAAAATATACTGAAGTAAGGCTGCCAAGAGGACTTGAAAGCGGGGCAGAATTGCAGGAAACCGATTTCAGGAGGTAGACTGGAATTGCATTGAAAGCATAGGAAAAGAGGCAGAACGTCCACAATGATGCACTTGGCCAAAAAGGGCGTATGCGTTTTTTCCTGAATATATTCAGGAAAAAACGCATACGCCCTTTTTGGCCAACCAAGCAAGCTTGCAAAGGAAATCTGCACTACAGTGAAGTCTCACTTCCCCCCGGTCAAAAGGGCCATCTGAAAAAAGTGTAAAATCCAGAAAGGCAGGACAGGCCATGGAGAACTGGGAGCCTTGTTATGCTGATGGGCAGGATGTAAATTACAAACAGCCCCTCGGGAGAAGTGTATGGTGTTTCCTGAAACATCTAAAAAACAAAGCAACAGAGCCTAGGGCACTTCCACTTATGGTCCTATAGCTTAGGGAAATTAAAATCAAAAGACACAGCCACCCCAAAGGTTGGGACGGCTCTGTTTACAAGAACCTGGTTTACGGTACAAGTTCAATATCGCAGAAAGTGAAAAATGGATAAAGAAGTTGTGGTACTTACGTACAATGCAATATCACTCAGCAATGAAATCTATGTCATCAGGCCCGTAGCAGCATAATGAGTGGATTCAGGTATGATGATTCTAACTGAAATAAGTCACACAGAGAAAGACACATCATAAGATATCACTAATACACGGAATGTAACCTTGGCTACACAGGAACTGAATTCCAAAACAGAACAGGGTCTCAAATTTAGAAAACCAACTTATGCTTGCTTAAGGGGAAAGGTGAGTTGGGGTGCTGCATAAAACCAGAGATTGAAATGAGCACAGATAAAGTTCCTTAAGCCAAATATGGAATAGACAAGAGCTACTCCTTGCTCAACGAAATGGACTCAACACCCCATATTAAACGCCTAAGAGTGTACCTGACTAGGAAGTATCTTAAAACCTATGGATTACTATGTCTCCGAAAGAGAATCAAGTGTGTGTACAGGGGCATAAACGCAGCAGTGATAGGACTGGAGAGGTTCGGTGAGCAAATGAAGACCCTTTGAAGTCATAGTGCATGGTACCCATTCCACGGGTCTCAACTCTCCAGGTTTAAGGTATTCTTCCTTCAGCTAAAACATGCATGTGGAACCCAGAGTATGATCAACCGTGTGATCGGGAGATGTGTTCCAATATGTGTCAGTTTTCGTCCCCAGGTACTCGGGTGCAACATTCCAGACGCTTTACTAACACTCTCCCGACTTGGAGAGTCAGTGCCTTTAACCTCCTGTTTGGCCCAGTTTGCAATTTCTGCGGAAGATGAACAGGAATAGGGAGAACCAATGAGAGACTAGCTGGAGGTGTCTGGACGGGCAAATTTAACTCTCATTTCCCACCAGGAAGAGGAATTAACCAAAGGCTCAGCGTGCCGTGCCGGAACCAGATTAGGGCCTGAAGCCATCCTGCGGTGTTGCGGCCAGCTCACGAGAAAGCGAGTTGAAGAAAGGAGCTCAGGGGCACTGTAATTCACAAACCTGCAGAGTTATAAATGACAGCTATCGTCCAAAAATATACTGAAGTAAGGCTGCCAAGAGGACTTGAAAGCGGGGCAGAATTGCAGGAAACCGATTTCAGGAGGTAGACTGGAATTGCATTGAAAGCATAGGAAAAGAGGCAGAACGTCCACAATGATGCACTTGGCCAAAAAGGGCGTATGCGTTTTTTCCTGAAAAAACGCATACACCCTTTTTGGCCAACCAAGCAAGCTTGCAAAGGAAATCTGCACTACAATGAAGTCTCACTTCCCCCCGGTCAAAAGGGCCATCTGAAAAAAGTGTAAAATCCAGAAAGGCAGGACAGGCCATGGAGAACTGGGAGCCTTGTTATGCTGATGGGCGGGATGTAAATTGCCAACAGCCACTCGGGAGAAGTGTATGGTGTTTCCTGAAACATCTAAAAAACAAAGCAACAGAGCCTAGGGCACTTCCACTTATGGTCCTATAGCTTAGGGAAATTAAAATCAAAAAGACACAGCCACCCCAAAGGTTGGGACGGCTCTGTTTACAAGAACCTGGTTTACGGTACAAGTTCAATATCGCAGAAAGTGAAAACTGGATAAAGAAGTTGTGGTACTTACGTACAATGCAGTATCACTCAGCAATGAAATCTATGTCATCAGGCCCGTAGCAGCATAATGAGTGGATTCAGGTACGATGATTCTAACTGAAATAAGTCACACAGGAAAAGAAACATCATAAGATATCACTAATACACGGAATGTAACCTTGGCTACACAGGAACTGAATTACAAAACAGAACAGGGTCTCAAATTTAGAAACCCAACTTATGCTTGCTTAAGGGGAAAGGTGAGTTGGGGTGCTGCATAAAACCAGAGATTGAAATGAGCACAGATAAAGTTCCTTAAGCCAAATATGGAATAGACAAGAGCTACTCCTTGCTCAACGAAATGGACTCAACACCCCATATTAAATGCCTAAGAGTGTACCTGACTAGGAAGTATCTTAAAACCTATGGATTGCTATGTCTCCGAAAGAGAATCAAGCGTGTGTACAGGGGCATAAACGCAGCAGTGATAGGACTGGAGAGGTTCGGTGAGCAAATGAAGACCCTTTGAAGTCATATTGCATGGTACCCATTCCACGGGTCTCAACTCTCCAGGTTTAAGGTATTCTTCCTTCAGCTAAAACATGCATGTGGAACCCAGAGTATGATCAACCGTGTGATCGGGAGACGTGTTCCAATATGTGTCAGTTTTCGTCCCCTGGTACTCGGGTGCAACATTCCAGACGCTTTACTAACACTCTCCCGACTTGGAGAGTCAGTGCCTTTAACCTCCTGTTTGGCCCAGTTTGCAATTTCTGCGGAAGATGAACAGGAATAGGGAGAACCAATGAGAGACTAGCTGGAGGTGTCTGGACGGGCAAATTTAACTCTCATTTCCCACCAGGAAGAGGAATTAACCAAAGGCTCAGCGTGCCGTGCCGGAACCAGATTAGGGCCTGAAGCCATCCTGCGGTGTTGCGGCCAGCTCACGAGAAAGCGAGTTGAAGAAAGGAGCTCAGGGGCACTGTAATTCACAAACCTGCAGAGTTATAAATGACAGCTATCGTCCAAAAATATACTGAAGTAAGGCTGCCAAGAGGACTTGAAAGCGGGGCAGAATTGCAGGAAACCGATTTCAGGAGGTAGACTGGAATTGCATTGAAAGCATAGGAAAAGAGGCAGAACGTCCACAATGATGCACTTGGCCAAAAAGGGCGTATGCGTTTTTTCCTGAATATATTCAGGAAAAAACGCATACGCCCTTTTTGGCCAACCAAGCAAGCTTGCAAAGGAAATCTGCACTACAATGAAGTCTCACTTCCCCCCGCTCAAAAGGGCCATCTGAAAAAAGTGTAAAATCCAGAAAGGCAGGACAGGCCATGGAAAACTGGGAGCCTTGTTATGCTGATGGGCGGGATGTAAATTGCCAACAGCCACTCGGGAGAAGTGTATGGTGTTTCCTGAAACATCTAAAAAACAAAGCAACAGAGCCTAGGGCACTTCCACTTATGGTCCTATAGCTTAGGGAAATTAAAATCAAAAAGACACAGCCACCCCAAAGGTTGGGACGGCTCTGTTTACAAGAACCTGGTTTACGGTACAAGTTCAATATCGCAGAAAGTGAAAAATGGATAAAGAAGTTGTGGTACTTACGTACAATGCAGTATCACTCAGCAATGAAATCTATGTCATCAGGCCCGTAGCAGCATAATGAGTGGATTCAGGTACGATGATTCTAACTGAAATAAGTCACACAGGAAAAGAAACATCATAAGATATCACTAATACACGGAATGTAACCTTGGCTACACAGGAACTGAATTACAAAACAGAACAGGGTCTCAAATTTAGAAACCCAACTTATGCTTGCTTAAGGGGAAAGGTGAGTTGGGGTGCTGCATAAAACCAGAGATTGAAATGAGCACAGATAAAGTTCCTTAAGCCAAATATGGAATAGACAAGAGCTACTCCTTGCTCAACGAAATGGACTCAACACCCCATATTAAATGCCTAAGAGTGTACCTGACTAGGAAGTATCTTAAAACCTATGGATTGCTATGTCTCTGAAAGAGAATCAAGTGTGTGTACAGGGGTATAAACGCAGCAGTGATAGGATTGGAGAGGTTCGGTGAGCAAATGAAGACCCTTTGAAGTTATATTGCATGGTACCCATTCCACGGGTCTCAACTCTCCAGGTTTAAGGGATTTTTCCTTCAGCTAAAACATGCATGTGGAACCCAGAGTATGATCAACCGTGTGATCGGGAGACGTGTTCCAATATGTCTCAGTTTTCGTCCCCAGGTACTCGGGTGCAACATTCCAGACGCTTTACTAACACTCTCCCGACTTGGAGAGTCAGTGCCTTTAACCTCCTGTTTGGCCCAGTTTGCAATTTCTGCGGAAGATGAACAGGAATAGGGAGAACCAATGAGAGACTAGCTGGAGGTGTCTGGACGGGCAAATTTAACTCTCATTTCCCACCAGGAAGAGGAATTAACCAAAGGCTCAGCGTGCCGTGCCGGAACCAGATTAGGGCCTGAAGCCATCCTGCGGTGTTGCGGCCAGCTCACGAGAAAGCGAGTTGAAGAAAGGAGCTCAGGGACACTGTAATTCACAAACCTGCAGAGTTATAAATGACAGCTATCGTCCAAAAATATACTGAAGTAAGGCTGCCAAGAGGACTTGAAAGCGGGGCAGAATTGCAGGAAACCGATTTCAGGAGGTAGACTGGAATTGCATTGAAAGCATAGGAAAAGAGGCAGAACGTCCACAATGATGCACTTGGCCAAAAAGGGCGTATGCGTTTTTTCCTGAATATATTCAGGAAAAAACGCATACGCCCTTTTTGGCCAACCAAGCAAGCTTGCAAAGGAAATCTGCACTACAATGAAGTCTCACTTCCCCCCGGTCAAAAGGGCCATCTGAAAAAAGTGTAAAATCCAGAAAGGCAGGACAGGCCATGGAGAACTGGGAGCCTTGTTATGCTGATGGGCGGGATGTAAATTGCCAACAGCCACTTGGGAGAAGTGTATGGTGTTTCCTGAAACATCTAAAAAGCAAAGCAACAGAGCCTAGGGCACTTCCACTTATGGTCCTATAGCTTAGGGAAATTAAAATCAAAAGACACAGCCACCCCAAAGGTTGGGACGGCTCTGTTTACAAGAACCTGGTTTACGGTACAAGTTCAATATCGCAGAAAGTGAAAAATGGATAAAGAAGTTGTGGTACTTACGTACAATGCAGTATCACTCAGCAATGAAATCTATGTCATCAGGCCCGTAGCAGCATAATGAGTGGATTCAGGTACGATGATTCTAACTGAAATAAGTCACACAGGAAAAGAAACATCATAAGATATCACTAATACACGGAATGTAACCTTGGCTACACAGGAACTGAATTCCAAAACAGAACAGGGTCTCAAATTTAGAAAACCAACTTATGCTTGCTTAAGGGGAAAGGTGAGTTGGGGTGCTGCATAAAACCAGAGATTGAAATGAGCACAGATAAAGTTCCTTAAGCCAAATATGGAATAGACAAGAGCTACTCCTTGCTCAACGAAATGGACACACCACCCCATATTAAATGCCTAAGAGTGTACCTGACTAGGAAGTATCTTAAAACCTATGGATTGTTATGTCTCTGAAAGAGAATCAAGTGTGTGTACAGGGGCATAAACGCAGCAGTGATAGGATTGGAGAGGTTCGGTGAGCAAATGAAGACCCTTTGAAGTCATAGTGCATGGTACCGATTCCACGGGTCTCAACTCTCCAGGTTTAAGGTATTCTTCCTTCAGCTAAAACATGCATGTGGAACCCAGAGTATGATCAACCGTGTGATCGGGAGACGTGTTCCAATATGTGTCAGTTTTCGTCCCCTGGTACTCGGGTGCAACATTCCAGACGCTTTACTAACACTCTCCCGACTTGGAGAGTCAGTGCCTTTAACCTCCTGTTTGGCCCAGTTTGCAATTTCTGCGGAAGATGAACAGGAATAGGGAGAACCAATGAGAGACTAGCTGGAGGTGTGTGGACGGGCAAATTTAACTCTCATTTCCCACCAGGAAGAGGAATTAACCAAAGGCTCAGCGTGCCGTGCCGGAACCAGATTAGGGCCTGAAGCCATCCTGCGGTGTTGCGGCCAGCTCACGAGAAAGCGAGTTGAAGAAAGGAGCTCAAGGGCACTGTAATTCACAAACCTGCAGAGTTATAAATGACAGCTATCGTCCAAAAATATACTGAAGTAAGGCTGCCAAGAGGACTTGAAAGCGGGGCAGAATTGCAGGAAACCGATTTCAGGAGGTAGACTGGAATTGCATTGAAAGCATAGGAAAAGAGGCAGAACGTCCACAATGATGCACTTGGCCAAAAAGGGCGTATGCGTTTTTTCCTGAATATATTCAGGAAAAAACGCATACGCCCTTTTTGGCCAACCAAGCAAGCTTGCAAAGGAAATCTGCACTACAATGAAGTCTCACTTCCCCCCGGTCAAAAGGGCCATCTGAAAAAAGTGTAAAATCCAGAAAGGCAGGACAGGCCATGGAGAACTGGGAGCCTTGTTATGCTGATGGGCGGGATGTAAATTGCCAACAGCCACTCGGGAGAAGTGTATGGTGTTTCCTGAAACATCTAAAAAACAAAGCAACAGAGCCTAGGGCACTTCCACTTATGGTCCTATAGCTTAGGGAAATTAAAATCAAAAAGACACAGCCACCCCAAAGGTTGGGACGGCTCTGTTTACAAGAACCTGGTTTACGGTACAAGTTCAATATCGCAGAAAGTGAAAAATGGATAAAGAAGTTGTGGTACTTACGTACAATGCAGTATCACTCAGCAATGAAATCTATGTCATCAGGCCCGTAGCAGCATAATGAGTGGATTCAGGTACGATGATTCTAACTGAAATAAGTCACACAGGAAAAGAAACATCATAAGATATCACTAATACACGGAATGTAACCTTGGCTACACAGGAACTGAATTCCAAAACAGAACAGGGTCTCAAATTTAGAAAACCAACTTATGCTTGCTTAAGGGGAAAGGTGAGTTGGGGTGCTGCATAAAACCAGAGATTGAAATGAGCACAGATAAAGTTCCTTAAGCCAAATATGGAATAGACAAGAGCTACTCCTTGCTCAACGAAATGGACTCAACAGCCCATATTAAATGCCTAAGAGTGTACCTGACTAGGAAGTATCTTAAAACCTATGGATTGCTATGTCTCTGAAAGAGAATCAAGTGTGTGTACAGGGGCATAAACGCAGTAGTGATAGGATTGGAGAGGTTCGGTGAGCAAATGAAGACCCTTTGAAGTCATATTGCATGGTACCCATTCCACGGGTCTCAACTCTCCAGGTTTAAGGTATTCTTCCTTCAGCTAAAACATGCATGTGGAACCCAGAGTATGATCAACCGTGTGATCGGGAGACGTGTTCCAATATGTGTCAGTTTTCGTCCCCTGGTACTCGGGTGCAACATTCCAGACGCTTTACTAACACTCTCCCGACTTGGAGAGTCAGTGCCTTTAACCTCCTGTTTGGCCCAGTTTGCAATTTCTGCGGAAGATGAACAGGAATAGGGAGAACCAATGAGAGACTAGCTGGAGGTGTCTGGACGGGCAAATTTAACTCTCATTTCCCACCAGGAAGAGGAATTAACCAAAGGCTCAGCGTGCCGTGCCGGAACCAGATTAGGGCCTGAAGCCATCCTGCGGTGTTGCGGCCAGCTCACGAGAAAGCGAGTTGAAGAAAGGAGCTCAGGGGCACTGTAATTCACAAACCTGCAGAGTTATAAATGACAGCTATCGTCCAAAAATATACTGAAGTAAGGCTGCCAAGAGGACTTGAAAGCGGGGCAGAATTGCAGGAAACCGATTTCAGGAGGTAGACTGGAATTGCATTGAAAGCATAGGAAAAGAGGCAGAACGTCCACAATGATGCACTTGGCCAAAAAGGGCGTATGCGTTTTTTCCTGAATATATTCAGGAAAAAACGCATACGCCCTTTTTGGCCAACCAAGCAAGCTTGCAAAGGAAATCTGCACTACAATGAAGTCTCACTTCCCCCCGGTCAAAAGGGCCATCTGAAAAAAGTGTAAAATCCAGAAAGGCAGGACAGGCCATGGAGAACTGGGAGCCTTGTTATGCTGATGGGCGGGATGTAAATTGCCAACAGCCACTCGGGAGAAGTGTATGGTGTTTCCTGAAACATCTAAAAAACAAAGCAACAGAGCCTAGGGCACTTCCACTTATGGTCCTATAGCTTAGGGAAATTAAAATCAAAAAGACACAGCCACCCCAAAGGTTGGGACGGCTCTGTTTACAAGAACCTGGTTTACGGTACAAGTTCAATATCGCAGAAAGTGAAAAATGGATAAAGAAGTTGTGGTACTTACGTACAATGCAGTATCACTCAGCAATGAAATCTATGTCATCAGGCCCGTAGCAGCATAATGAGTGGATTCAGGTACGATGATTCTAACTGAAATAAGTCACACAGGAAAAGAAACATCATAAGATATCACTAATACACGGAATGTAACCTTGGCTACACAGGAACTGAATTACAAAACAGAACAGGGTCTCAAATTTAGAAACCCAACTTATGCTTGCTTAAGGGGAAAGGTGAGTTGGGGTGCTGCATAAAACCAGAGATTGAAATGAGCACAGATAAAGTTCCTTAAGCCAAATATGGAATAGACAAGAGCTACTCCTTGCTCAACGAAATGGACTCAACACCCCATATTAAATGCCTAAGAGTGTACCTGACTAGGAAGTATCTTAAAACCTATGGATTGCTATGTCTCTGAAAGAGAATCAAGTGTGTGTACAGGGGCATAAACGCAGCAGTGATAGGATTGGAGAGGTTCGGTGAGCAAATGAAGACCCTTTGAAGTCATATTGCATGGTACCCATTCCACGGGTCTCAACTCTCCAGGTTTAAGGTATTCTTCCTTCAGCTAAAACATGCATGTGGAACCCAGAGTATGATCAACCGTGTGATCGGGAGACGTGTTCCAATATGTCTCAGTTTTCGTCCCCTGGTACTCGGGTGCAACATTCCAGACGCTTTACTAACACTCTCCCGACTTGGAGAGTCAGTGCCTTTAACCTCCTGTTTGGCCCAGTTTGCAATTTCTGCGGAAGATGAACAGGAATAGGGAGAACCAATGAGAGACTAGCTGGAGGTGTCTGGACGGGCAAATTTAACTCTCATTTCCCACCAGGAAGAGGAATTAACCAAAGGCTCAGCGTGCCGTGCCGGAACCAGATTAGGGCCTGAAGCCATCCTGCGGTGTTGCGGCCAGCTCACGAGAAAGCGAGTTGAAGAAAGGAGCTCAGGGACACTGTAATTCACAAACCTGCAGAGTTATAAATGACAGCTATCGTCCAAAAATATACTGAAGTAAGGCTGCCAAGAGGACTTGAAAGCGGGGCAGAATTGCAGGAAACCGATTTCAGGAGGTAGACTGGAATTGCATTGAAAGCATAGGAAAAGAGGCAGAACGTCCACAATGATGCACTTGGCCAAAAAGGGCGTATGCGTTTTTTCCTGAATATATTCAGGAAAAAACGCATACGCCCTTTTTGGCCAACCAAGCAAGCTTGCAAAGGAAATCTGCACTACAATGAAGTCTCACTTCCCCCCGGTCAAAAGGGCCATCTGAAAAAAGTGTAAAATCCAGAAAGGCAGGACAGGCCATGGAGAACTGGGAGCCTTGTTATGCTGATGGGCGGGATGTAAATTGCCAACAGCCACTTGGGAGAAGTGTATGGTGTTTCCTGAAACATCTAAAAAGCAAAGCAACAGAGCCTAGGGCACTTCCACTTATGGTCCTATAGCTTAGGGAAATTAAAATCAAAAGACACAGCCACCCCAAAGGTTGGGACGGCTCTGTTTACAAGAACCTGGTTTACGGTACAAGTTCAATATCGCAGAAAGTGAAAAATGGATAAAGAAGTTGTGGTACTTACGTACAATGCAGTATCACTCAGCAATGAAATCTATGTCATCAGGCCCGTAGCAGCATAATGAGTGGATTCAGGTACGATGATTCTAACTGAAATAAGTCACACAGGAAAAGAAACATCATAAGATATCACTAATACACGGAATGTAACCTTGGCTACACAGGAACTGAATTCCAAAACAGAACAGGGTCTCAAATTTAGAAAACCAACTTATGCTTGCTTAAGGGGAAAGGTGAGTTGGGGTGCTGCATAAAACCAGAGATTGAAATGAGCACAGATAAAGTTCCTTAAGCCAAATATGGAATAGACAAGAGCTACTCCTTGCTCAACGAAATGGACACACCACCCCATATTAAATGCCTAAGAGTGTACCTGACTAGGAAGTATCTTAAAACCTATGGATTGCTATGTCTCTGAAAGAGAATCAAGTGTGTGTACAGGGGCATAAACGCAGCAGTGATAGGATTGGAGAGGTTCGGTGAGCAAATGAAGACCCTTTGAAGTCATATTGCATGGTACCCATTCCACGGGTCTCAACTCTCCAGGTTTAAGGTATGCTTCCTTCAGCTAAAACATGCATGTGGAACCCAGAGTATGATCAACCGTGTGATCGGGAGACGTGTTCCAATATGTGTCAGTTTTCGTCCCCTGGTACTCGGGTGCAACATTCCAGACGCTTTACTAACACTCTCCCGACTTGGAGAGTCAGTGCCTTTAACCTCCTGTTTGGCCCAGTTTGCAATTTCTGCGGAAGATGAACAGGAATAGGGAGAACCAATGAGAGACTAGCTGGAGGTGTCTGGACGGGCAAATTTAACTCTCATTTCCCACCAGGAAGAGGAATTAACCAAAGGCTCAGCGTGCCGTGCCGGAACCAGATTAGGGCCTGAAGCCATCCTGCGGTGTTGCGGCCAGCTCACGAGAAAGCGAGTTGAAGAAAGGAGCTCAGGGGCACTGTAATTCACAAACCTGCAGAGTTATAAATGACAGCTATCGTCCAAAAATATACTGAAGTAAGGCTGCCAAGAGGACTTGAAAGCGGGGCAGAATTGCAGGAAACCGATTTCAGGAGGTAGACTGGAATTGCATTGAAAGCATAGGAAAAGAGGCAGAACGTCCACAATGATGCACTTGGCCAAAAAGGGCGTATGCGTTTTTTCCTGAATATATTCAGGAAAAAACGCATACGCCCTTTTTGGCCAACCAAGCAAGCTTGCAAAGGAAATCTGCACTACAATGAAGTCTCACTTCCCCCCGGTCAAAAGGGCCATCTGAAAAAAGTGTAAAATCCAGAAAGGCAGGACAGGCCATGGAGAACTGGGAGCCTTGTTATGCTGATGGGCGGGATGTAAATTGCCAACAGCCACTCGGGAGAAGTGTATGGTGTTTCCTGAAACATCTAAAAAACAAAGCAACAGAGCCTAGGGCACTTCCACTTATGGTCCTATAGCTTAGGGAAATTAAAATCAAAAAGACACAGCCACCCCAAAGGTTGGGACGGCTCTGTTTACAAGAACCTGGTTTACGGTACAAGTTCAATATCGCAGAAAGTGAAAAATGGATAAAGAAGTTGTGGTACTTACGTACAATGCAGTATCACTCAGCAATGAAATCTATGTCATCAGGCCCGTAGCAGCATAATGAGTGGATTCAGGTACGATGATTCTAACTGAAATAAGTCACACAGGAAAAGAAACATCATAAGATATCACTAATACACGGAATGTAACCTTGGCTACACAGGAACTGAATTACAAAACAGAACAGGGTCTCAAATTTAGAAACCCAACTTATGCTTGCTTAAGGGGAAAGGTGAGTTGGGGTGCTGCATAAAACCAGAGATTGAAATGAGCACAGATAAAGTTCCTTAAGCCAAATATGGAATAGACAAGAGCTACTCCTTGCTCAACGAAATGGACTCAACACCCCATATTAAATGCCTAAGAGTGTACCTGACTAGGAAGTATCTTAAAACCTATGGATTGCTATGTCTCTGAAAGAGAATCAAGTGTGTGTACAGGGGCATAAACGCAGCAGTGATAGGATTGGAGAGGTTCGGTGAGCAAATGAAGACCCTTTGAAGTCATATTTCATGGTACCCATTCCACGGGTCTCAACTCTCCAGGTTTAAGGTATTCTTCCTTCAGCTAAAACATGCATGTGGAACCCAGAGTATGATCAACCGTGTGATCGGGAGACGTGTTCCAATATGTCTCAGTTTTCGTCCCCTGGTACTCGGGTGCAACATTCCAGACGCTTTACTAACACTCTCCCGACTTGGAGAGTCAGTGCCTTTAACCTCCTGTTTGGCCCAGTTTGCAATTTCTGCGGAAGATGAACAGGAATAGGGAGAACCAATGAGAGACTAGCTGGAGGTGTCTGGACGGGCAAATTTAACTCTCATTTCCCACCAGGAAGAGGAATTAACCAAAGGCTCAGCGTGCCGTGCCGGAACCAGATTAGGGCCTGAAGCCATCCTGCGGTGTTGCGGCCAGCTCACGAGAAAGCGAGTTGAAGAAAGGAGCTCAGGGACACTGTAATTCACAAACCTGCAGAGTTATAAATGACAGCTATCGTCCAAAAATATACTGAAGTAAGGCTGCCAAGAGGACTTGAAAGCGGGGCAGAATTGCAGGAAACCGATTTCAGGAGGTAGACTGGAATTGCATTGAAAGCATAGGAAAAGAGGCAGAACGTCCACAATGATGCACTTGGCCAAAAAGGGCGTATGCGTTTTTTCCTGAATATATTCAGGAAAAAACGCATACGCCCTTTTTGGCCAACCAAGCAAGCTTGCAAAGGAAATCTGCACTACAATGAAGTCTCACTTCCCCCCGGTCAAAAGGGCCATCTGAAAAAAGTGTAAAATCCAGAAAGGCAGGACAGGCCATGGAGAACTGGGAGCCTTGTTATGCTGATGGGCGGGATGTAAATTGCCAACAGCCACTTGGGAGAAGTGTATGGTGTTTCCTGAAACATCTAAAAAGCAAAGCAACAGAGCCTAGGGCACTTCCACTTATGGTCCTATAGCTTAGGGAAATTAAAATCAAAAGACACAGCCACCCCAAAGGTTGGGACGGCTCTGTTTACAAGAACCTGGTTTACGGTACAAGTTCAATATCGCAGAAAGTGAAAAATGGATAAAGAAGTTGTGGTACTTACGTACAATGCAGTATCACTCAGCAATGAAATCTATGTCATCAGGCCCGTAGCAGCATAATGAGTGGATTCAGGTACGATGATTCTAACTGAAATAAGTCACACAGGAAAAGAAACATCATAAGATATCACTAATACACGGAATGTAACCTTGGCTACACAGGAACTGAATTCCAAAACAGAACAGGGTCTCAAATTTAGAAAACCAACTTATGCTTGCTTAAGGGGAAAGGTGAGTTGGGGTGCTGCATAAAACCAGAGATTGAAATGAGCACAGATAAAGTTCCTTAAGCCAAATATGGAATAGACAAGAGCTACTCCTTGCTCAACGAAATGGACTCAACACCCCATATTAAATGCCTAAGAGTGTACCTGACTAGGAAGTATCTTAAAACCTATGGATTGCTATGTCTCTGAAAGAGAATCAAGTGTGTGTACAGGGGCATAAACGCAGCAGTGATAGGATTGGAGAGGTTCGGTGAGCAAATGAAGACCCTTTGAAGTCATATTGCATGGTACCCATTCCACGGGTCTCAACTCTCCAGGTTTAAGGTATTCTTCCTTCAGCTAAAACATGCATGTGGAACCCAGAGTATGATCAACCGTGTGATCGGGAGACGTGTTCCAATATGTCTCAGTTTTCGTCCCCAGGTACTCGGGTGCAACATTCCAGACGCTTTACTAACACTCTCCCGACTTGGAGAGTCAGTGCCTTTAACCTCCTGTTTGGCCCAGTTTGCAATTTCTGCGGAAGATGAACAGGAATAGGGAGAACCAATGAGAGACTAGCTGGAGGTGTCTGGACGGGCAAATTTAACTCTCATTTCCCACCAGGAAGAGGAATTAACCAAAGGCTCAGCGTGCCGTGCCGGAACCAGATTAGGGCCTGAAGCCATCCTGCGGTGTTGCGGCCAGCTCACGAGAAAGCGAGTTGAAGAAAGGAGCTCAGGGGCACTGTAATTCACAAACCTGCAGAGTTATAAATGACAGCTATCGTCCAAAAATATACTGAAGTAAGGCTGCCAAGAGGACTTGAAAGCGGGGCAGAATTGCAGGAAACCGATTTCAGGAGGTAGACTGGAATTGCATTGAAAGCATAGGAAAAGAGGCAGAACGTCCACAATGATGCACTTGGCCAAAAAGGGCGTATGCAGGAAAAAACGCATACGCCCTTTTTGGCCAACCAAGCAAGCTTGCAAAGGAAATCTGCACTACAATGAAGTCTCACTTCCCCCCGGTCAAAAGGGCCATCTGAAAAAAGTGTAAAATCCAGAAAGGCAGGACAGGCCATGGAGAACTGGGAGCCTTGTTATGCTGATGGGCGGGATGTAAATTGCCAACAGCCACTCGGGAGAAGTGTATGGTGTTTCCTGAAACATCTAAAAAACAAAGCAACAGAGCCTAGGGCACTTCCACTTATGGTCCTATAGCTTAGGGAAATTAAAATCAAAAAGACACAGCCACCCCAAAGGTTGGGACGGCTCTGTTTACAAGAACCTGGTTTACGGTACAAGTTCAATATCGCAGAAAGTGAAAAATGGATAAAGAAGTTGTGGTACTTACGTACAATGCAGTATCACTCAGCAATGAAATCTATGTCATCAGGCCCGTAGCAGCATAATGAGTGGATTCAGGTACGATGATTCTAACTGAAATAAGTCACACAGGAAAAGAAACATCATAAGATATCACTAATACACGGAATGTAACCTTGGCTACACAGGAACTGAATTACAAAACAGAACAGGGTCTCAAATTTAGAAACCCAACTTATGCTTGCTTAAGGGGAAAGGTGAGTTGGGGTGCTGCATAAAACCAGAGATTGAAATGAGCACAGATAAAGTTCCTTAAGCCAAATATGGAATAGACAAGAGCTACTCCTTGCTCAACGAAATGGACTCAACACCCCATATTAAATGCCTAAGAGTGTACCTGACTAGGAAGTATCTTAAAACCTATGGATTGCTATGTCTCTGAAAGAGAATCAAGTGTGTGTACAGGGGCATAAACGCAGCAGTGATAGGATTGGAGAGGTTCGGTGAGCAAATGAAGACCCTTTGAAGTCATATTTCATGGTACCCATTCCACGGGTCTCAACTCTCCAGGTTTAAGGTATTCTTCCTTCAGCTAAAACATGCATGTGGAACCCAGAGTATGATCAACCGTGTGATCGGGAGACGTGTTCCAATATGTCTCAGTTTTCGTCCCCTGGTACTCGGGTGCAACATTCCAGACGCTTTACTAACACTCTCCCGACTTGGAGAGTCAGTGCCTTTAACCTCCTGTTTGGCCCAGTTTGCAATTTCTGCGGAAGATGAACAGGAATAGGGAGAACCAATGAGAGACTAGCTGGAGGTGTCTGGACGGGCAAATTTAACTCTCATTTCCCACCAGGAAGAGGAATTAACCAAAGGCTCAGCGTGCCGTGCCGGAACCAGATTAGGGCCTGAAGCCATCCTGCGGTGTTGCGGCCAGCTCACGAGAAAGCGAGTTGAAGAAAGGAGCTCAGGGGCACTGTAATTCACAAACCTGCAGAGTTATAAATGACAGCTATCGTCCAAAAATATACTGAAGTAAGGCTGCCAAGAGGACTTGAAAGCGGGGCAGAATTGCAGGAAACCGATTTCAGGAGGTAGACTGGAATTGCATTGAAAGCATAGGAAAAGAGGCAGAACGTCCACAATGATGCACTTGGCCAAAAAGGGCGTATGCGTTTTTTCCTGAATATATTCAGGAAAAAACGCATACGCCCTTTTTGGCCAACCAAGCAAGCTTGCAAAGGAAATCTGCACTACAATGAAGTCTCACTTCCCCCCGGTCAAAAGGGCCATCTGAAAAAAGTGTAAAATCCAGAAAGGCAGGACAGGCCATGGAGAACTGGGAGCCTTGTTATGCTGATGGGCGGGATGTAAATTGCCAACAGCCACTCGGGAGAAGTGTATGGTGTTTCCTGAAACATCTAAAAAGCAAAGCAACAGAGCCTAGGGCACTTCCACTTATGGTCCTATAGCTTAGGGAAATTAAAATCAAAAGACACAGCCACCCCAAAGGTTGGGACGGCTCTGTTTACAAGAACCTGGTTTACGGTACAAGTTCAATATCGCAGAAAGTGAAAAATGGATAAAGAAGTTGTGGTACTTACGTACAATGCAGTATCACTCAGCAATGAAATCTATGTCATCAGGCCCGTAGCAGCATAATGAGTGGATTCAGGTACGATGATTCTAACTGAAATAAGTCACACAGGAAAAGAAACATCATAAGATATCACTAATACACGGAATGTAACCTTGGCTACACAGGAACTGAATTCCAAAACAGAACAGGGTCTCAAATTTAGAAAACCAACTTATGCTTGCTTAAGGGGAAAGGTGAGTTGGGGTGCTGCATAAAACCAGAGATTGAAATGAGCACAGATAAAGTTCCTTAAGCCAAATATGGAATAGACAAGAGCTACTCCTTGCTCAACGAAATGGACTCAACAGCCCATATTAAACGCCTAAGAGTGTACCTGACTAGGAAGTATCTTAAAACCTATGGATTGCTATGTCTCCGAAAGAGAATCAAGTGTGTGTACAGGGGCATAAACGCAGCAGTGATAGGATTGGAGAGGTTCGGTGAGCAAATGAAGACCCTTTGAAGTCATATTGCATGGTACCCATTCCACGGGTCTCAACTCTCCAGGTTTAAGGTATTCTTCCTTCAGCTAAAACATGCATGTGGAACCCAGAGTATGATCAACCGTGTGATCGGGAGACGTGTTCCAATATGTCTCAGTTTTCGTCCCCAGGTACTCGGGTGCAACATTCCAGACGCTTTACTAACACTCTCCCGACTTGGAGAGTCAGTGCCTTTAACCTCCTGTTTGGCCCAGTTTGCAATTTCTGCGGAAGATGAACAGGAATAGGGAGAACCAATGAGAGACTAGCTGGAGGTGTCTGGACGGGCAAATTTAACTCTCATTTCCCACCAGGAAGAGGAATTAACCAAAGGCTCAGCGTGCCGTGCCGGAACCAGATTAGGGCCTGAAGCCATCCTGCGGTGTTGCGGCCAGCTCACGAGAAAGCGAGTTGAAGAAAGGAGCTCAGGGGCACTGTAATTCACAAACCTGCAGAGTTATAAATGACAGCTATCGTCCAAAAATATACTGAAGTAAGGCTGCCAAGAGGACTTGAAAGCGGGGCAGAATTGCAGGAAACCGATTTCAGGAGGTAGACTGGAATTGCATTGAAAGCATAGGAAAAGAGGCAGAACGTCCACAATGATGCACTTGGCCAAAAAGGGCGTATGCGTTTTTTCCTGAATATATTCAGGAAAAAACGCATACGCCCTTTTTGGCCAACCAAGCAAGCTTGCAAAGGAAATCTGCACTACAATGAAGTCTCACTTCCCCCCGGTCAAAAGGGCCATCTGAAAAAAGTGTAAAATCCAGAAAGGCAGGACAGGCCATGGAGAACTGGGAGCCTTGTTATGCTGATGGGCGGGATGTAAATTGCCAACAGCCACTCGGGAGAAGTGTATGGTGTTTCCTGAAACATCTAAAAAACAAAGCAACAGAGCCTAGGGCACTTCCACTTATGGTCCTATAGCTTAGGGAAATTAAAATCAAAAAGACACAGTCACCCCAAAGGTTGGGACGGCTCTGTTTACAAGAACCTGGTTTACGGTACAAGTTCAATATCGCAGAAAGTGAAAAATGGATAAAGAAGTTGTGGTACTTACGTACAATGCAGTATCACTCAGCAATGAAATCTATGTCATCAGGCCCGTAGCAGCATAATGAGTGGATTCAGGTACGATGATTCTAACTGAAATAAGTCACACAGGAAAAGAAACATCATAAGATATCACTAATACACGGAATGTAACCTTGGCTACACAGGAACTGAATTACAAAACAGAACAGGGTCTCAAATTTAGAAAACCAACTTATGCTTGCTTAAGGGGAAAGGTGAGTTGGGGTGCTGCATAAAACCAGAGATTGAAATGAGCACAGATAAAGTTCCTTAAGCCAAATATGGAATAGACAAGAGCTACTCCTTGCTCAACGAAATGGACTCAACACCCCATATTAAATGCCTAAGAGTGTACCTGACTAGGAAGTATCTTAAAACCTATGGATTGCTATGTCTCTGAAAGAGAATCAAGTGTGTGTACAGGGGCATAAACGCAGCAGTGATAGGATTGGAGAGGTTCGGTGAGCAAATGAAGACCCTTTGAAGTCATATTTCATGGTACCCATTCCACGGGTCTCAACTCTCCAGGTTTAAGGTATTCTTCCTTCAGCTAAAACATGCATGTGGAACCCAGAGTATGATCAACCGTGTGATCGGGAGACGTGTTCCAATATGTCTCAGTTTTCGTCCCCTGGTACTCGGGTGCAACATTCCAGACGCTTTACTAACACTCTCCCGACTTGGAGAGTCAGTGCCTTTAACCTCCTGTTTGGCCCAGTTTGCAATTTCTGCGGAAGATGAACAGGAATAGGGAGAACCAATGAGAGACTAGCTGGAGGTGTCTGGACGGGCAAATTTAACTCTCATTTCCCACCAGGAAGAGGAATTAACCAAAGGCTCAGCGTGCCGTGCTGGAACCAGATTAGGGTCTGAAGCCATCCTGCGGTGTTGCGGCCAGCTCACGAGAAAGCGAGTTGAAGAAAGGAGCTCAGGGGCACTGTAATTCACAAACCTGCAGAGTTATAAATGACAGCTATCGTCCAAAAATATACTGAAGTAAGGCTGCCAAGAGGACTTGAAAGCGGGGCAGAATTGCAGGAAACCGATTTCAGGAGGTAGACTGGAATTGCATTGAAAGCATAGGAAAAGAGGCAGAACGTCCACAATGATGCACTTGGCCAAAAAGGGCGTATGCGTTTTTTCCTGAATATATTCAGGAAAAAACGCATACGCCCTTTTTGGCCAACCAAGCAAGCTTGCAAAGGAAATCTGCACTACAATGAAGTCTCACTTCCCCCCGGTCAAAAGGGCCATCTGAAAAAAGTGTAAAATCCAGAAAGGCAGGACAGGCCATGGAGAACTGGGAGCCTTGTTATGCTGATGGGCGGGATGTCAATTGCCAACAGCCACTCGGGAGAAGTGTATGGTGTTTCCTGAAACATCTAAAAAACAAAGCAACAGAGCCTAGGGCACTTCCACTTATGGTCCTATAGCTTAGGGAAATTAAAATCAAAAAGACACAGCCACCCCAAAGGTTGGGACGGCTCTGTTTACAAGAACCTGATTTACGGTACAAGTTCAATATCGCAGAAAGTGAAAAATGGATAAAGAAGATGTGGTACTTACATACAATGCAGTATCACTCAGCAATGAAATCTATGTCATCAGGCCCGTAGCAGCATAATGAGTGGATTCAGGTACGATGATTCTAACTGAAATAAGTCACACAGGAAAAGAAACATCATAAGATATCACTAATACACGGAATGTAACCTTGGCTACACAGGAACTGAATTACAAAACAGAACAGGGTCTCAAATTTAGAAAACCAACTTATGCTTGCTTAAGGGGAAAGGTGAGTTGGGGTGCTGCATAAAACCAGAGATTGAAATGAGCTCAGATAAAGTTCCTTAAGCCAAATATGGAATAGACAAGAGCTACTCCTTGCTCAACGAAATGGACTCAACACCCCATATTCAATGCCTAAGAGTGTACATGACTAGGAAGTATCTTAAAACCTATGGATTGCTATGTCTCTGAAAGAGAATCAAGGGTGTGTACAGGGGCATAAACGCAGCAGTGATAGGACTGGAGAGGTTCGGTGAGCAAATGAAGACACTTTGAAGTCATATTGCATGGTACCCATTCCACGGGTCTCAACTCTCCAGGTTTAAGGTATTCTTCCTTCAGCTAAAACATGCATGTGGAACCCAGAGTATGATCAACCGTGTGATCGGGAGACGTGTTCCAATATGTCTCAGTTCTCGTCCCCTGGTACTCGGGTGCAACATTCCAGACGCTTTACTAACACTCTCCCGACTTGGAGAGTCAGTGCCTTTAACCTCCTGTTTGGCCCAGTTTGCAATTTCTGCGGAAGATGAACAGGAATAGGGAGAACCAATGAGAGACTAGCTGGAGGTGTCTGGACGGGCAAATTTAACTCTCATTTCCCACCAGGAAGAGGAATTAACCAAAGGCTCAGCGTGCCGTGCCGGAACCAGATTAGGGCCTGAAGCCATCCTGCGGTGTTGCGGCCAGCTCACGAGAAAGCGAGTTGAAGAAAGGAGCTCAGGGGCACTGTAATTCACAAACCTGCAGAGGTATAAATGACAGCTATCGTCCAAAAATATACTGAAGTAAGGCTGCCAAGAGGACTTGAAAGCGGGGCAGAATTTAGGAAACCGATTTCAGGAGGTAGACTGGAATTGCATTTAAAGCATAGGAAAAGAGGCAGAACGTCCACAATGATGCACTTGGCCAAAAAGGGCGTATGCGTTTTTTCCTGAATATATTCAGGAAAAAACGCATACGCCCTTTTTGGCCAACCAAGCAAGCTTGCAAAGGAAATCTGCACTACAGTGAAGTCTCACTTCCCCCCGGTCAAAAGGGCCATCTGAAAAAAGTGTAAAATCCAGAAAGGCAGGACAGGCCATGGAGAACTGGGAGCCTTGTTATGCTGATGGGCGGGATGTAAATTGCCAACAGCCACTCGGGAGAAGTGTATGGTGTTTCCTGAAACATCTAAAAAACAAAGCAACAGAGCCTAGGGCACTTCCACTTATGGTCCTATAGCTTAGGGAAATTAAAATCAAAAAGACACAGCCACCCCAAAGGTTGGGACGGCTCTGTTTACAAGAACCTGGTTTACGGTACAAGTTCAATATCGCAGAAAGTGAAAAATGGATAAAGAAGTTGTGGTACTTACGTACAATGCAGTATCACTCAGCAATGAAATCTATGTCATCAGGCCCGTAGCAGCATAATGAGTGGATTCAGGTACGATGATTCTAACTGAAATAAGTCACACAGGAAAAGAAACATCATAAGATATCACTAATACACGGAATGTAAACTTGGCTACACAGGAACTGAATTACAAAACAGAACAGGGTCTCAAATTTAGAAAACCAACTTATGCTTGCTTAAGGGGAAAGGTGAGTTGGGGTGCTGCATAAAACCAGAGATTGAAATGAGCACAGATAAAGTTCCTTAAGCCAAATATGGAATAGACAAGAGCTACTCCTTGCTCAACGAAATGGACTCAACACCCCATATTAAACGCCTAAGAGTGTACCTGACTAGGAAATATCTTAAAACCTATGGATTGCTATGTCTCCGAAAGAGAATCAAGTGTGTGTACAGGGGCATAAACGCAGCAGTGATAGGACTGGAGAGGTTCGGTGAGCAAATGAAGACCCTTTGAAGTCATAGTGCATGGTACCCATTCCACGGGTCTCAACTCTCCAGGTTTAAGGTATTCTTCCTTCAGCTAAAACATGCATGTGGAACCCAGAGTATGATCAACCGTGTGATCGGGAGACGTGTTCCAATATGTCTCAGTTTTCGTCCCCAGGTACTCGGGTGCAACATTCCAGACGCTTTACTAACACTCTCCCGACTTGGAGAGTCAGTGCCTTTAACCTCCTGTTTGGCCCAGTTTGCAATTTCTGCGGAAGATGAACAGGAATAGGGAGAACCAATGAGAGACTAGCTGGAGGTGTCTGGACGGGCAAATTTAACTCTCATTTCGCACCAGGAAGAGGAATTAACCAAAGGCTCAGCGTGCCGTGCCGGAACCAGATTATGGCCTGAAGCCATCCTGCGGTGTTGCGGCCAGCTCACGAGAAAGCGAGTTGAAGAAAGGAGCTCAGGGGCACTGTAATTCACAAACCTGCAGAGTTATAAATGACAGCTATCGTCCAAAAATATACTGAAGTAAGGCTGCCAAGAGGACTTGAAAGCGGGGCAGAATTGCAGGAAACCGATTTCAGGAGGTAGACTGGAATTGCATTGAAAGCATAGGAAAAGAGGCAGAACGTCCACAATGATGCACTTGGCCAAAAAGGGCGTATGCGTTTTTTCCTGAATATATTCAGGAAAAAACGCATACGCCCTTTTTGGCCAACCAAGCAAGCTTGCAAAGGAAATCTGCACTACAATGAAGTCTCACTTCCCCCCGGTCAAAAGGGCCATCTGAAAAAAGTGTAAAATCCAGAAAGGCAGGACAGGCCATGGAGAACTGGGAGCCTTGTTATGCTGATGGGCGGGATGTAAATTGCCAACAGCCACTCGGGAGAAGTGTATGGTGTTTCCTGAAACATCTAAAAAACAAAGCAACAGAGCCTAGGGCACTTCCACTTATGGTCCTATAGCTTAGGGAAATTAAAATCAAAAAGACACAGCCACCCCAAAGGTTGGGACGGCTCTGTTTACAAGAACCTGGTTTACGGTACAAGTTCAATATCGCAGAAAGTGAAAAATGGATAAAGAAGTTGTGGTACTTACGTACAATGCAGTATCACTCAGCAATGAAATCTATGTCATCAGGCCCGTAGCAGCATAATGAGTGGATTCAGGTATGATGATTCTAACTGAAATAAGTCACACAGGAAAAGAAACATCATAAGATATCACTAATACACGGAATGTAACCTTGGCTACACAGGAACTGAATTACAAAACAGAACAGGGTCTCAAATTTAGAAACCCAACTTATGCTTGCTTAAGGGGAAAGGTGAGTTGGGGTGCTGCATAAAACCAGAGATTGAAATGAGCACAGATAAAGTTCCTTAAGCCAAATATGGAATAGACAAGAGCTACTCCTTGCTCAACGAAATGGACTCAACACCCCATATTAAATGCCTAAGAGTGTACCTGACTAGGAAGTATCTTAAAACCTATGGATTGCTATGTCTCTGAAAGAGAATCAAGTGTGTGTACAGGGGCATAAACGCAGCAGTGATAGGATTGGAGAGGTTCGGTGAGCAAATGAAGACCCTTTGAAGTCATATTGCATGGTACCCATTCCACGGGTCTCAACTCTCCAGGTTTAAGGGATTCTTCCTTCAGCTAAAACATGCATGTGGAACCCAGAGTATGATCAACCGTGTGATCGGGAGACGTGTTCCAATATGTGTCAGTTTTCGTCCCCTGGTACTCGGGTGCAACATTCCAGACGCTTTACTAACACTCTCCCGACTTGGAGAGTCAGTGCCTTTAACCTCCTGTTTGGCCCAGTTTGCAATTTCTGCGGAAGATGAACAGGAATAGGGAGAACCAATGAGAGACTAGCTGGAGGTGTCTGGACGGGCAAATTTAACTCTCATTTCCCACCAGGAAGAGGAATTAACCAAAGGCTCAGCGTGCCGTGCCGGAACCAGATTAGGGCCTGAAGCCATCCTGCGGTGTTGCGGCCAGCTCACGAGAAAGCGACTTGAAGAAAGGAGCTCAGGGGCACTGTAATTCACAAACCTGCAGAGTTATAAATGACAGCTATCGTCCACAAATATACTGAAGTAAGGCTGCCAAGAGGACTTGAAAGCGGGGCAGAATTGCAGGAAACCGATTTCAGGAGGTAGACTGGAATTGCATTGAAAGCATAGGAAAAGAGGCAGAACGTCCACAATGATGCACTTGGCCAAAAAGGGCGTATGCGTTTTTTCCTGAATATATTCAGGAAAAAACGCATACGCCCTTTTTGGCCAACCAAGCAAGCTTGCAAAGGAAATCTGCACTACAATGAAGTCTCACTTCCCCCCGGTCAAAAGGGCCATCTGAAAAAAGTGTAAAATCCAGAAAGGCAGGACAGGCCATGGAGAACTGGGAGCCTTGTTATGCTGATGGGCGGGATGTAAATTGCCAACAGCCACTCGGGAGAAGTGTATGGTGTTTCCTGAAACATCTAAAAAACAAAGCAACAGAGCCTAGGGCACTTCCACTTATGGTCCTATAGCTTAGGGAAATTAAAATCAAAAAGACACAGCCACCCCAAAGGTTGGGACGGCTCTGTTTACAAGAACCTGGTTTACGGTACAAGTTCAATATCGCAGAAAGTGAAAAATGGATAAAGAAGTTGTGGTACTTACGTACAATGCAGTATCACTCAGCAATGAAATCTATGTCATCAGGCCCGTAGCAGCATAATGAGTGGATTCAGGTATGATGATTCTAACTGAAATAAGTCACACAGGAAAAGAAACATCATAAGATATCACTAATACACGGAATGTAACCTTGGCTACACAGGAACTGAATTACAAAACAGAACAGGGTCTCAAATTTACAAACCCAACTTATGCTTGCTTAAGGGGAAAGGTGAGTTGGGGTGCTGCATAAAACCAGAGATTGAAATGAGCACAGATAAAGTTCCTTAAGCCAAATATGGAATAGACAAGAGCTACTCCTTGCTCAACGAAATGGACTCAACACCCCATATTAAATGCCTAAGAGTGTACATGACTAGGAAGTATCTTAAAACCTATGGATTGCTATGTCTCTGAAAGAGAATCAAGTGTGTGTACAGGGGCATAAACGCAGCAGTGATAGGATTGGAGAGGTTCGGTGAGCAAATGAAGACCCTTTGAAGTCATATTGCATGGTACCCATTCCACGGGTCTCAACTCTCCAGGTTTAAGGGATTCTTCCTTCAGCTAAAACATGCATGTGGAACCCAGAGTATGATCAACCGTGTGATCGGGAGACGTGTTCCAATATGTGTCAGTTTTCGTCCCCTGGTACTCGGGTGCAACATTCCAGACGCTTTACTAACACTCTCCCGACTTGGAGAGTCAGTGCCTTTAACCTCCTGTTTGGCCCAGTTTGCAATTTCTGCGGAAGATGAACAGGAATAGGGAGAACCAATGAGAGACTAGCTGGAGGTGTCTGGACGGGCAAATTTAACTCTCATTTCCCACCAGGAAGAGGAATTAACCAAAGGCTCAGCGTGCCGTGCCGGAACCGGATTAGGGCCTGAAGCCATCCTGCGGTGTTGCGGCCAGCTCACGAGAAAGCGAGTTGAAGAAAGGAGCTCAGGGGCACTGTAATTCACAAACCTGCAGAGTTATAAATGACAGCTATCGTCCACAAATATACTGAAGTAAGGCTGCCAAGAGGACTTGAAAGCGGGGCAGAATTGCAGGAAACCGATTTCAGGAGGTAGACTGGAATTGCATTGAAAGCATAGGAAAAGAGGCAGAACGTCCACAATGATGCACTTGGCCAAAAAGGGCGTATGCGTTTTTCCTGAATATATTCAGGAAAAAACGCATACGCCCTTTTTGGCCAACCAAGCAAGCTTGCAAAGGAAATCTGCACTACAGTGAAGTCTCACTTCCCCCCGGTCAAAAGGGCCATCTGAAAAAAGTGTAAAATCCAGAAAGGCAGGACAGGCCATGGAGAACTGGGAGCCTTGTTATGCTGATGGGCGGGATGTAAATTGCCAACAGCCACTCGGGAGAAGTGTATGGTGTTTCCTGAAACATCTAAAAAACAAAGCAACAGAGCCTAGGGCACTTCCACTTATGGTCCTATAGCTTAGGGAAATTAAAATCAAAAGACACAGCCACCCCAAAGGTTGGGACGGCTCTGTTTACAAGAACCTGGTTTACGGTACAAGTTCAATATCGCAGAAAGTGAAAAATGGATAAAGAAGTTGTGGTACTTACGTACAATGCAGTATCACTCAGCAATGAAATCTATGTCATCAGGCCCGTAGCAGCATAATGAGTGGATTCAGGTATGATGATTCTAACTGAAATAAGTCACACAGGAAAAGAAACATCATAAGATATCACTAATACACGGAATGTAACCTTGGCTACACAGGAACTGAATTACAAAACAGAACAGGGTCTCAAATTTAGAAAACCAACTTATGCTTGCTTAAGGGGAAAGGTGAGTTGGGGTGCTGCATAAAACCAGAGATTGAAATGAGCACAGATAAAGTTCCTTAAGCCAAATATGGAATAGACAAGAGCTACTCCTTGCTCAACGAAATGGACTCAACACCCCATATTAAATGCCTAAGAGTGTACCTGACTAGGAAGTATCTTAAAACCTATGGATTGCTATGTCTCTGAAAGAGAATCAAGTGTGTGTACAGGGGCATAAACGCAGCAGTGATAGGATTGGAGAGGTTCGGTGAGCAAATGAAGACCCTTTGAAGTCATATTGCATGGTACCCATTCCACGGGTCTCAACTCTCCAGGTTTAAGGGATTCTTCCTTCAGCTAAAACATGCATGTGGAACCCAGAGTATGATCAACCGTGTGATCGGGAGACGTGTTCCAATATGTCTCAGTTTTCGTCCCCTGGTACTCGGGTGCAACATTCCAGACGCTTTACTAACACTCTCCCGACTTGGAGAGTCAGTGCCTTTAACCTCCTGTTTGGCCCAGTTTGCAATTTCTGCGGAAGATGAACAGGAATCGGGAGAACCAATGACAGACTAGCTGGAGGTGTCTGGACGGGCAAATTTAACTCTCATTTCCCAACAGGAAGAGGAGTTAACCAAAGGCTCAGCGTGCCGTGCCGGAACCAGATTAGGGCCTGAAGCCATCCTGCGGTGTTGCGGCCAGCTCACAAGAAAGCGAGTTGAAGAAAGGAGCTCAGGGGCACTGTAATTCACAAACCTGCAGAGTTATAAATGACAGCTATCGTCCAAAAATATACTGAAGTAAGGCTGCCAAGAGGACTTGAAAGCGGGGCAGAATTGCAGGAAACCGATTTCAGGAGGTAGACTGGAATTGCATTGAAAGCATAGGAAAAGAGGCAGAACGTCCACAATGATGCACTTGGCCAAAAAGGGCGTATGCGTTTTTTCCTGAATATATTCAGGAAAAAACGCATACGCCCTTTTTGGCCAACCAAGCAAGCTTGCAAAGGAAATCTGCACTACAATGAAGTCTCACTTCCCCCCGGTCAAAAGGGCCATCTGAAAAAAGTGTAAAATCCAGAAAGGCAGGACAGGCCATGGAGAACTGGGAGCCTTGTTATGCTGATGGGCGGGATGTAAATTGCCAACAGCCACTCGGGAGAAGTGTATGGTGTTTCCTGAAACATCTAAAAAACAAAGCAACAGAGCCTAGGGCACTTCCACTTATGGTCCTATAGCTTAGGGAAATTAAAATCAAAAAGACACAGCCACCCCAAAGGTTGGGACGGCTCTGTTTACAAGAACCTGGTTTACGGTACAAGTTCAATATCGCAGAAAGTGAAAAATGGATAAAGAAGTTGTGGTACTTACGTACAATGCAGTATCACTCAGCAATGAAATCTATGTCATCAGGCCCGTAGCAGCATAATGAGTGGATTCAGGTATGATGATTCTAACTGAAATAAGTCACACAGGAAAAGAAACATCATAAGATATCACTAATACACGGAATGTAACCTTGGCTACACAGGAACTGAATTACAAAACAGAACAGGGTCTCAAATTTAGAAAACCAACTTATGCTTGCTTAAGGGGAAAGGTGAGTTGGGGTGCTGCATAAAACCAGAGATTGAAATGAGCACAGATAAAGTTCCTTAAGCCAAATATGGAATAGACAAGAGCTACTCCTTGCTCAACGAAATGGACTCAACACCCCATATTAAATGCCTAAGAGTGTACCTGACTAGGAAGTATCTTAAAACCTATGGATTGCTATGTCTCTGAAAGAGAATCAAGTGTGTGTACAGGGGCATAAACGCAGCAGTGATAGGATTGGAGAGGTTCGGTGAGCAAATGAAGACCCTTTGAAGTCATATTGCATGGTACCCATTCCACGGGTCTCAACTCTCCAGGTTTAAGGGATTCTTCCTTCAGCTAAAACATGCATGTGGAACCCAGAGTATGATCAACCGTGTGATCGGGAGACGTGTTCCAATATGTGTCAGTTTTCGTCCCCTGGTACTCGGGTGCAACATTCCAGACGCTTTACTAACACTCTCCCGACTTGGAGA